>NW_020799091.1:20527703-20628566 GCF_003259725.1 Athene cunicularia | reverse complement strand
CTTTATATTGGTGATGCTCTTTTTTTATTCTCAAACCATTTGATCTGAATCATATGATCTACCATGATGTCTGAGCAGGGGCCTAGTCCCAGTTTTTCAAGGAAAAAGCAAGCCAATACTAACTGCACATGCTGAAGACTGCATCCTGCAAGGATCCACCTTGGAAAATGGAGTGGCCTTTCCCTTTTAAGGAATTAATGTCAACAAAATTGATTTGTTTTTTAAAAAAAATATGAACTAATTTTTAAAAGGCAATACCTATGTCCAGGTTCAACTTAAAGAACATAAGTACTAGTTATATTACATGTGAGTGGAGAAACAGTTTCTTAGAGTATTTTGGTATGCCATTAACTTAATTATTATGAGCTATCATACTTAAATAGCATAATTACATACTTAAATATATACATAATTATGATTATTTACTTTTTATATGTATGATATGCTGGATGTGCTCTATGCCTTTGATGTTGTAATGGTCAAAGTGGAACCTCTTTGGCTAGGCAGTTTCATGTGATTAAAGAAAAACGTTGCCAAGCTTGTATGAATGTTGCAAACACTGAAAGATTCAGTGGTAAGTAATTGGTATTTCACCAAAGACAATCCAGAGGTTTTGGAAGAGAGGTAAATTCCCAAATCTTTGATTTGGACAAAACCCCACTGTCAGCTTTGGGATTACAGGAATGTGTTACATGGCCACAGATCTGACAGAATACAAGAAGGATATTTATCACTAACATGAGCCTATATAGCAGTTATGTTCTGTGCACACTGTTCCCAGTTCTCTCTCTCTTTCATAGGTGCTTTGGTGACAGGACTGCACAGATCATGAGCAGTCCTCACAGTCATATGACACAGGTGCACATTTTGCACGGGCTAATGCTGATCTGGGGAATATTGCAGTATCAAAAAAACCTTAGACATTTGTTTTTAAAGGGCAAGTGAAATACACATACTTCAGGGGCTTTCTAGGAAAAGAGACTAGGACCTGTAAGATTTAGAGCCTAGCTATGGAGCTCATAATGTATTGATTATTTCTAGGCCCCATAGAATTTTCCTCCTCAGTGTTTGCTAAGATCATCAAAATAATCAGGAATTCAGCTTTCATTGCTTTGGGAAGAGATATTTTATAGTATGCGAATGAAAGCAACATGACCTGGTCCTTCGAAAATTGAGAGCGCCACATCCTGAAAGGGATGTATTTTTGTGTCCCCATGAAGCTTGGGGAGTTGCTCCCCATCCATGGGTTTTAGTTTTGCTGCTCTTTGGTTGCCCTCTGACAGACAATGTACTCCCTTAATATATGAGCAGCACTCGGTGCCTCCACCACAGAGGGCTCATGAGAAAATGGCACAGAAGTGAGGCTTTTCTATAATGTTGATTGCAGGGTCAAAGCATGCTGAGTTTGGAAGGGAGCTCTACTCTCAGCAGAGAGCTTTCTGAAGACATGACAGAAAATAGTGAGCCTTTAGTCACATTCCAACCAAATTTAAGCTCCTTTCTTTTGTATTTCCTTTTCAATGTAAGCAGAGACTTCCCTTAGTCGAGGAGGAGGAGAATAACTCGCTGCTGTGAGTTAGCACGTTCCAGGCAGCACCTTTTTACGCGGCAGCTGTCCCAAAGCAGTGTGGCTGAATGTACAGCAGTCTGCTTCTGAACCCAGGCTGGTCCCACAGGTTAAAATGTATAGGAAGAAAATGCAGTTTTCCAGAATGTGGAAACAGTACGTGTGATTTGTGCCAAAAGTGTGGAATGGGTATTGCAGCTGAAGAGGCAGGTAAATTGCCTAGATTACATACACAGCAAAATACTCAGGCAGTCTCTAGGGTTACTTGCACGTGCTCAAATATATTTTCCGTTGAAGCTGATAGCAGCCCCATGTATGTATGAAGGAGGAGAAGAATACAGACTTTTCTGTTGGGCCTCAGCTAGAGCCCACCAAAGGAAACGGGCATTCTTACTTTTGTCATTAGTTGTAGAAAGAGCCACATTAGACCTCTATCCATTTTGTATGTCTACATCTTTTTACTCTTTGGGGCTAAAATCTACAGTTGTGTTGTCCTTTGTCTGATCTCAGCTTTACTGTCACCGCCAAAACCTACAAAAGTCGATCGTAAATGTGTTTACAAATAAGAAGACATTTCATAGGATAAAATGTTACAACTGTGCCTCTGAAATAAAGCCCTAAAACTGTATTTAACTTCAGGCCATGAAATTTGGAATACCCTAGGCTAGTAGAACCATTTGTAATTTTCTAGACTTAGTAACTAAACCCCAACTCTTTTTATTGCCAAATGCAGTTAAAAACAACCTGTGGTTTATCATGCTTATCTCATGAAATTCTCAGAGAGAACTTTTCCTAGGAAACTTAATATTATTCACGTAAACTCCTGATACTACAGACTGCAGTGTGGTGCCATGCTGAATTCTAAAAGCTTTAGCAAAAGCAGTTGCATGGGAGTAGTTCTCACACTACACATCTCATTAGGAGCCAAATGGCTTTAAATTCTGCATGTTGTGCTTTTCATATGAGAACCAATTACTGGTTTAATACATAAAGGCCTGTGGTTATTTCTTATACTAATTTAAGGATTTTTTTCATTTAACTGTGGTTGAAGTTTGAACCATAGCTTGCCAGTATATGAAGTAATTTTAAAAGGAAGTGAAACATCTTTGCCTCAGTTTCCCTTAAGAATAAAGCTTTGGATTGCAACTACAGAGCTTCTTGTTGTTACAAGATAGTAATTTAATGCACTTTATTTAAAAAAAAAGGCACAAATTATTTTGTTTATAAAATGTTACAATTGCACTATGCTGTAAGAATCGGTTACTAAATATAAACTGTACAGTTTTGTAGTCAACATTGTAAGTGTTTAGTCATAAATGATTGAAACAATTACATGTTTCAGTTAAATGTTAATTTTATATGTGGTATATGTAACCATAAATAAATTTTCCTTTCTAAAAAAAGAATGGTTGTGTGTTTCATTTCATTGAATTTCACATTCTGTTTCAAATAACAAAACAATATTCTTTCTAAAAATATAAAATCAAATATGTTCCAATCCAGAGAGATAGCAGATGGCATTAACTAAACTCAAAAGATTAAATTCAGATGTGCAAACTTCAGTTGTACTTCTGTAGATCCCGTGCATCCACTAACACTGTAGAAGGAAATACCAGGCACTACAGTTCTGTGCAAAAAGTGAAAGAGATAACAAGAATTCTTGAATGTAGATTTGCAAATGAAAGCCAGGATGCCCTTCCAAGTTTACTTTTCTTTTCCAAGTTAATTTACCTCTATTGCACTTCTGACACACTGCCATTTGTTATTGTACACGCTCAGTTTTGGGGAACAAAATTCGAAATGGATGTACAAGAGGATCTGCACTGAGCCTTGCTAAAAGTATCTAAATACTTTGTATTTGAGTTAGAGATCATTAAGGGGGAAAGGTAAAAGTTGAAAGAAACTATGTTAACCTAGGCGTTTTTTTAGAAGTTTGGTCCTGATCCTCCAATTAAGTAACTGCAAAATCGGATGCATGATCAGAGTTCTGTTTTTTCAGTTTGACTCTTATAGACAGGCTAAAGAAAATGGTGGACTGTCTCATTTTCCAAAATATTTTTAAAAAAAAAAAAATCTGTATTTTAAGTCTTCTGAATGGTTTTCTTGAATACCGAACACATATTCCAGGCATATAAATTGATGGAATGATTTACATCTCTAATGGTAAAACTGACTATTGTGTACCAAAACGAGTGAAAATGTGACTTCTGAAAGAAATTGACAAGTGGCTGACAGATACCCAGGTAAGAAATGGAGAGTGAGGGTCCTTCCTTTGTACTATGGAGGACACTACAGTCCTGCAGCTCAGGTGTATCCTGGAGGAGATCTTAGTGATGTTTACTTCTACCAGACACAGCTGTCCTTGCCACCTCTCCCTCACATCAGACATTGAGGCACCAGCTACTTTATCTAGAGAAGAGGAAACTGGTATCATGGTGCATAGGTAGAGTCCTGGTTTGTGTCTCTGCAGGTAAAATACAGCCAAAAGACAAAAGCACAATGGTGATCAGGATGTATTTGATAAATGTTTTTTGCTTGACTAAACGTGAACTGCAATTACACATTATAGACCCTTAGGAACTATCAGCTATCCATTCTACTAAACTGGAAAATGAATAAAAATTAATGGGAAAAAACAATAGAGAGGGAGGGGAAATCAATGTTTCCCCTGATGGAGAAGCCAGTATTGAAATGATGTGGCCGGGGCTGTTTGGGGATCTCTTTGGTCTTAACTGCTGGAGCTTAAAGTAGGACAATAAACTGAACCTGTTCTGACCATACAACGTATGTTTAAGCTGCTTCTGCAGTCAGGAGGGCCAGGAACGACCCGGGAACAGCAGGGATGGATGGTTCAAGCATCTTCGCCTTGCTGTGTTGGTGCCTCTTCTGCACTTGATAGCATTGGCATCAGCCTAATGTCTTCTTAGCAGTCCCAGATGGAAGTATCATTAAGAAGGCAAAATGGCTGACTAAATCAATAAATAGAATAGTAAAAACCTGCCAAAACTTAATGGTACTCAGCCAGAATTGTAAACGAATTCCTATTAGAATGGTGGAAGTATTAATGGCATTACAGAACTGGTAGGTATTCTGGCTGTGTTCTTGTTCAGTGCAGATAACGTCCTGCTTACGAAGCAATCCAGCAGTATCACAAAGCTAAGGAAACAGCACTGTTACTAAAATAGTGTTTTAGATTAACTGGGAACGTTAGGCACAGTGCTTAGACCACCCAGTAACAACTCCTTTGTGCCCCCTGCCAAATGTATAGTGCTTTATGCACTATGGTTGGATATCAGGTATGTCAGCTGTCTGGAACTAAGCAGAGGGTAACAGCAAAATTTTTAATAACAAGCACGCAACAGAAAACTTCTGTGCCCATTAATAAATGGTCAGTGGATTTGCAAGAATAAAATAATTGAAAGCTGTCAGGACATCAAATAATTTTCAATTTCCATGCTACAGTAAGCAGTGGAAATTTAGAAAAGTGTAGTGCAGTGTTACTTGATTCAAGGAGGCTTGGCTGTAGTGTTCCAGGTACACATGCCTGTTCTTATGTACTTCTCTTAAGTGTCTGTAGGTCACATCAGAGATGAGCTGCTGGGTTAGATGCACATTTGGACACAGTGCAGCGTATTTTACTAAATTCTTATGAATTATTTATAGCAGGATATCAAAGAATATCTACAACCTCACCACTGTCCTATAGCATAAATCTCTGATGTCTATGCAAAGCATGAGGCCCATGCAGTTAATGGATATTTTACGTTCCTCCCTGAAAACTGTACAGGAAATATCATCAGTCTGGCATATATGAAAACGACAATTTAATTTGCAGGTACTCAGGCTTTTAAAAAGCTCAAATTCATACATACCTTTTAAAGTTATTTTGAAATTATTAGGATCATATGGATCTAAACATTTTTTCCTCTTAGGATTGCTTTTAAAGCTAGCAGCTCAAACCTAATTTTGGGGGGTTTTTAGATTTTTTTTTTTAATTGAAATGTCATCCTCATAACAGAAATTCTCCCTGGGGTTGTTACTCTTTGCATTCCTCTGACTTGGATGCAAGCTGAGCAAACCCAGTGCTGTACAGCATGTTACAACCAACGCTTGGTTGCTACATGTAAATCAGCTCTTACTTGAGCATCTTCTGCTTGCTGATTTTACTGGGATTTTGTTCTTTCACATCTGCTGAAGTGTTTAATCCCCTTACTTTGTGATAGGTGTAAAGGTGTCAGCCTTTGAATGCAGGGCATTCTTTGTATGACCCCAAAAGGTATTTTGAAGTACCAGGACACTGTCTTCCCACCAATGGCCTAGCAGGGCTGGTTTCATCTTCATTTTTTATCATGATATATGGGGTTTAAATGGTGCTTGACAGAGAGACTATATAAATACGGTTTTAAGATGCATTGAGTTTGCCGTCATCATCATTTTGAGCTGTCAAACTAAAAAGCATGCCTTTATTATTTCCAGAACAAGGATCATCACACTCCATTCAGCTTATGAGGGGAATGCAGAGGATGGGGTAAGCTAAGGTGGGAGAGAGCCCTTACAACTCCAGTTTCACGCATTAGGTAGGTCTAATTGGGAGCGAGAAAATTCCAAAACTCTCAGACTAACCTAAGGATTCCCCTTGCTCCCCTGGATATTCTTACACTTTCACCTTTGCAAGAGGGGTGACAAAGAGGTGACTGGTGTCCCGGAAGCCGCCTTGTTCTCCCCGTCTCTCTTATATGCCATCCATTGCTGCAGCCTCCAGTTCCCGTTTCACTATTTCCAAGAGCTGGCCTTTCTCAGTGGAGCAGTTTGAGGACGTCCACAGACGACAGTGTTAGCCAAACCATGCATCTCCAAGAGCATCACGCAGCAGAAAGAAGCAATTACTATTTGCCAGTTTAACCCAACAGAAAAATGTTTCCTCCCTGACATCCAAGCGGATCAGACAGACCCACTGCTCTTGAGAGAGAAGCAAGGGCAAGCTCCCACTTTGCTCCCACTGACCAAAAGGCAGGGGCCTGGGGGAGAGGAGGGGCTGGTCGCTGCACAGCCTGCAGACTCTTGGCTCTAGTACTCTGCAGATACAGTTGAGTTCACCGCCTGGCAGGGTAGCCTATGCCGTGCTGAGCCAGGGCCACGCAGCAGCAGCTCATCTCTCCCTTGATGCTTTGTCTCATTCTGCAGCCTAGTTTCTTGTGGAAACAGACTCCAGGATTTATTGTCAGTGCTGGACTCCCAGTCCCTTCAGACAGCTTTCTATGAGAACTAATAAAGCAGATCTGGGTGGTGGGGGTTTTTAATTAAACAGCTTATTTTAGGTTCCCTGGAGTTCTCTGTGCTGAGGTTGGGTTTGATTTGGGTTTTTTCCACCCCCTTCTAGGAACAAGACACAGAAAAATGTCATGACTCCTTAATGTTTGATCCATTACATTCATCATGCTCTTTCTGGACAGTGTTTGCCTTCTGTCCAGCCACAGCTTGTGCACAGCCTTTACAGAAACACAGTCATCCTTGCCAATAGATGTGTCTGGTCTTAGATCTGCAAACCCTGGTGCCTGCCATCACAGGGTACTTCAGGCTGGCTCAATTTCAGCAGCTGTATGTCAGCCCTGGGACTGCTCTCACAAGCTGCCTCCTTCCCCAGAAGCAGCAGCAGCCCTCCTCAGGTGGCAACAACGACCTGCCTCTGCACCCTGCAGGGCGTTTGCCAAAATTGGCCGTTTCTGCTATCAGACGGGGAGGCCAACAGAGCATTCCGGCGGTGGCTCTGCCGTGGTCGCCACATCCCTGGGGCGCCTAGGGTGTAATGGGCAGACAGCAAAAGGCACTGGTCAGGGATGCTGATTTTCCTTCCCTTTGTGATACCAGGCTGTGATCAGGTGCAGGAATAGACTTTTACTTGTACAGCAAATGTTTCCTGCATCTTCTAGAGGAGAGAGTCACCAGGCTAGATGGGTATGTGTCATAAGCCAGACTTGTCCAGCGGACGTGCAGCTGGGTTGTGCTGGTAGGAGTATGTACACAACAGACCCACAGCAGCTTTTTGGTTTCAATTCAGTGTTTTCTTCCCATGTATACTTAATTTGTCTTACTAAGGAATGGTTGTTGCATTCTTCTTCAGAGATGAGAGAAAGCATTCATCAGAGCCCAGTAGTTTTCACTATACTCTAGCATTTTCCTGCTTCTACTTTATTCTATTAGAGGCTGTTTTAATGAGTATTCATTAAGCACACACATCTCTCTCCAGAGATCTAAGCAGTGGAATCTCCATCATTTCCGCAGCTTCACAAAATGATGCAGCACTTTGTTTTAGTCAAGTTAAAAACAGAACAAAATGCTGCTTCTGTGTCCCTTTCAATCATCTCACCTTCAGCAGTCATTTGCAAAAAGACTGTTGGTTTTTTCCTCTTCTTAGAAGTTATTTTTTACATCAGTTAAATGACAGCTTAATCATACGATAAAGGACTTCCCCAAGCACAGGTCTTTCCAATGTGTCAAAATATCCGTGGATTCCATATTTAACGTCAGCTACAGCTGCATTGCAGCCGTAGGTGAAGTCTCCCCGGTGAATAGCTTGCCTGATACTATATCCGTGTAGAGAGTGTGACCTTTTAGAAAGCTGTTCTGAGACAAAAGTCAGCAGGCCTCAGACCACAACGGTGGAAATCAGCAGCAAAAATCCTAAGCAGCAGCTAAGTACCTGTAAAGATGTCGGTATACAGGGCCATATATAGCATAATTCTGGCTGTTTATGATAAAGTAGCAATATTATTTTTAAAGACACAGAAACTTTGGCAAACACCATAAAGTGCTTCACAGCAGATGGCAGTGGAAGCAGAAAGAGGTCATGTCAAACCTGTGGCAAATAGAGGTATCTGCTGCTCTTCCTTCTTCTTCCCTAATGCTTGCTGTGAGAATGTGGCAGATAAGACTAGTGCTCTATGTCACTGTGCATTTGCAGGATTAATGCCTAAAATAAATTATTACAGTGAATTTAACATCTACTTCAAATTTTTAACAATTTCTACTCCTCCAAAAAGCTAGGTTCCATCACACAACCTGTGTGTGTCTCCCTGGCAGTAGCTTATATCATTTGGAAGAGCTCACCACCACATAGCAGTTGTAAAGTTTAACATAAAATGACTATGTTGTCAAGCTTACAGTGTAAAACAGTCTGGCTTCAGCCTTCTAGCAACGCAGAAGAAAATAACAGTGTAAAAAAGCCAGTAATTTGAAAGGCTTCCAATCACAGGGTGGGGGAAAGGTACAGATACTTCACAGATTCCTTGAAGCTTTGGGCACTGTGCACCACCTCCCCTTGTGCATTGTGGACAGGTCTCCCATCTGAACCAGTGAAAATCCAAGAAGAGATGCAGCATCTGGGAGTTTATGGTCAATGGATCAGGTTAAAAGCTCTAAGAAGCCTAAAATTTACTTGACCCATTAAAAGTTACAAAAAGCCTCATCTCCAATAGAGTTTTACCAGACACTTGCTAAAGCAGATGAAGAATGGCCTCATTTTTTTCCTGGTGAAGACAGAGCCCAAGAGGTATTTTGCAACCAGCATCCACTGGTTCAACTGCAGCAGCGGTATTATTTCCTGCAGAAAGGTCACAGGCCATTTGTAGCTTTCTGAGTCAAAAACAATCCTTAAAACTCCAGCTAAAAAAACCCACCTAGCAGCTGTGTAAAGCACTGTAATTGCCCTGGGTTGCAGCAGCTGACTACAAGAACCAGAACTAGAAACAAAATCCAGCCCAGGAGAGATGACGGATTTGTTGCTGATGGTAAAACCAGAGCAAATGTGTAAGTAGAAGAGCAGGACTGCACTTTGTGTGCACAGCATGATGGCTGGGATATGGTGTTTCAGAAATAAATGGGGCAATGAGCTGGTGTGTGTATTATGTGAGAGCTTGTGCTCTCTACAGTGATGATTGTAAAAGAATTCAGGAAGTAATGCAGAAACCTCTCAATATCTCTGCTTTCTCTCTGCTTTCCCATCAGAGGACTGGGTAGCTGGTGAGGTATGGAGATGACATTTGAGATGACTGTGAGACAAGAAGCTGTGAAGCCAGCAGGGCAGCTGAGAGGGACAAGGCTTGAACTAGCCTGGAGGAAAGGGTTTTAATCTTGATGCCTGGGCTTTGAGACAGAGGGCAGCCAGACAAGTGGTGAGAGAAGGGCACAGTCCTGGAGGTACCAGTAGCCCAAGACATCATCTTACCAGTTATAAAAATCAAATTTAGCAGATGAGATGAATAGAGAGGAACTGATGGGAAGCTTTGACATTTATATAAAACATATAGACATCTGTGGTTTATCCTACAAAGGCTTTACAATACCCAAATTATCATCAAGATAACTGAGATCAGACTACTCAACAAACCAAGATCACCTTGTGCTGCATTTTGATGTTAAGGGATTTGTTTTGTAAACACACACCCATGAAGGAAGGTGACAGTACAGGTAAGTCATAGGTAGTTCCCCCAGAGCCTGTGAGGACACACTGGGGGAAGCTTGGCTGGAGAAGAGGTGGCTTCATGGGGACCTAACAGTGCCTATGGGGAGATTACCAGGATGACAGATCCAGGATCTTCAGTGGTGCATGATGAGAGACAATGGGCAGAAGTGAAACAAGTAAGACTGAGAGTAGGTATAAAAAAAACCTACTTCCCCATCAGGACACTCAGGCAGAAGGGCACACCTTGGCCAGAGAGGTTGTGCAGTCTTTCCTGGAGCTTTTCAAGACTCCACTGCATAAAGCCCTGAGAAACCTGGTCTGACCCTGATTTGAGACAGAGGTTGGACTAGAGACCCCCTGAGGTCCCTTCCAACCTGAATTATGCCACAGTCCTCATGGAGAATGAGACACACCTGTGTCCAACCTCTTACCCATCAGTCCATGAAAGGCAGACCAAGGTATAAAATAAGAGGGGGGGTTGTTTTAGTTTGGGTTTCTTTTTTTTTTTTTTTTTTTTTTTTTTCTGTCACTCAGTGCCCCAGTAATCTTGAGTCAGAGACCCATACCATGGTCTGGAAGGCTTAGACCTTGGCAGAGCAGTAGTTCATAATGAGGAGGAAGTCAAACTCTGTCCAAGCGTCAATCTCAAAAACCTGCTTACAAAATAACTCGGATTCCACACAGTACTCAGTGCAGTACTCCAGGTGTGTTTTCAGACCTCTAAATCAAGGAGAATAATCGCTGCTGGCTGTGCTCTTGCTAATGCCACCTCTACATTGTGTCACTTCAACAGGCCACTGCTGTCTGTCAGGACCTTTCCAGCTTGGACTGAACTGTGGATTTATTCAATCCTAGGTGTAAAAATTTGCATGTGTCTTTGGTAAACTTCACAAGGTTTCTGTCAGTCCATTCCTCCAGTTTACCAACATCCCTGTAAACAGCAGCCCTGCCGTCCTGCTTACCCATTCCTCCTCCCAACGTGGAATCAGTTGTGAGCTTACATGGATCCTGTCCTGCATTCGGGTTACTGATGACGGTGTTAGGCAGTACTGGCCCCAGTGTCAGCCTCTGAAGAGCAGCTCTTGGTCCTAGCTTCCAGCTGGGCTTCAAATCAATGACCCTTTGAGCTTGATAGTCTTATTTTTTCCACCAACTCTGTAAGTCCATCCATCCACTTCCCAGTCTGGACACTAGTATCTCATGGGGAAACAGCCCTGAAAGCCTTGCTGAAGTCAAGGAACAGCCTTGCTGCTCTCCCTTGTCCACACAGCCAGTTTTTCCACCACAGAGATCACTGTGACCTTACTAAATCTGCACTGGTGATCCCTGATCACCTTCTGGTCCTTCGTGTACCTGGAAGCAGCTTACACAGGACTTGGTTCAAAATCTTCTCGGGGACAGAGCCTGTAGCTTCCATTGTTGTTGCTCTTCTTGAAGTTGGGCATAAGAATTGCTTTTTTCTAGTCACTGGGAAACTCCCTTGATTGCCATGACTTCACAAAGATCTTAGAGAGCATTTTCACATACTGACAACAGCCTCGAGCTTCCTCAGCTCCCATGGGTGCCTGCTGTCTGGACACCCTCCGGACTAATTTCCTGAAGGAGGTTGTAGCTCGGAGACGATACGAGAAGGCAGACAAATGGTGCAGCTTGACACAGTGTGCCAGATTTTATGGTGTGCCATCATGTAACAAGTTTCTGTGCACCCCTACAATGGCAGGGTGCCTGTGCACATTGCGGGGCACCAGCCCTGGGGCAGCAACGCTGTGCACTGCACACAGTGAAGGCAGCTCTTCCCACCATGCTTTGAACCCCGCTTCCCTGCAAGTGTGAAGATCCCAAAACCAGCCCTGGGCAGGAGAAAAGCCAAAGGCTTTTACTCTGAAGCCACATTTTGAGATAAGAGTCCCACAGCGGCTGCAAGGCTTTGATCTGATCAGATAATCCTTTTCCAGACAGACACACAGACGCTGTGCCCCATCAACAAGCAATGCAGCATCGCCAGACAGGCTGCAGCCCCAGCACCCTCGGCACACCACCTCCTGCCCCTGCTGTGAGCCAGCCCTTCGGGGGTGGGTTTGTAGCACAGAGCCTTTCTTGTCAGCACGAACAAACTCCTCTTCCCTTTTCCTCCTTGCTCAGCACAGCTACCCAGCCCTGGCAGGGGATATCTCTAGATGATGTGACACATTGGTCTCTTGCTCCTTTAGATAAAAACCCAATCATGCTTTTTTTTAAAAAAAAAATGCCCCATATGAAAAATTCAACTAAATTTCAAGCAAGAAAAGGAGAAATATGGCTCGTTCCTCCCCAGGGGCTGGAGAGCTGCTTCCCAGCAGCCCCTCAGCAGTGCTGCTGGCTGTCCACCCTTCCCACTCGTGCTTTCCTGTCACCAGCCAGCAGAAACAGAGGACATTGGGCCCATGTGTCAAATCCATGCATTGGTGTTCAAAGGAGAACATGCTCTTGGAATGCTGGAGCAGGTACCTCCAACCACTTCTTCATAAATTGAGTCCTTGTATGGCGGGTGGTCTTGCCTTTTTGTTTGGCACAGTTGAGGTGAGACAAGCCCCAAACATTGCAACCCAGTCTGTTCCCATGCTTGTAAAAGTATGTTTTTACATAGTCTGAAAAAAACAAACACTTACTGTTTTTACCTAGGAAAGAGTCAGAAAAAGAACTTTTATGGACAGTGGGAGGTTTGAGAACGCAAATTGTTTTGCTTATCCAAGGAAAGCTGAAAAGTGACATGAAATAGTAAGAGGTCAGAGGAGCCCAGGGATCAAACACAAAGTGATATAACATGAGCTAATGGATGGAAGCTGAACCAAGTCAGATCCACTACAACAGCAAGGTATGTAAGTGTTGGAAGACACACCCCGGGGAACAGGAGATCCCCATCTCCTGACATCTAGACTTGCTGGTGGGATGTCTTGAACCACGCACAAACTACTGAAGTTAGTAAAGGAATAAATGTCTGTAAAATTAAAAGAGCTTATAAAATATTGGTTGTCTGGCTTGTGGTGTTGTGATAGGAATCAATGACCATGGTAACAGCAGAGCCATGGGCACAGCCTCCACAGGTTACATACTGGATCCTCCTCCTCTACCTCTTGGTATCAGCTGCCTTAAACAGTAACAAACGACTTCAGTGCCTACATTTGGGGGAGGGCAGAGAAAGGATGGGCCTCTAGCCATCTGTTTCACTTTTTAAGTGATGCCCTTCATGCTTTTAAGTATTTCTCTGAATAGTCATAACACTGGGTGCACACAAAAGGTAACACAAACATTTTAAAATTTAAAACAATACAGAAGATCTGTCTCGGGACATGAGCTTTGGAAATAAAATTCATGCAAATTAGACCAAGGTCTTCCTTGGCCCACAATGTGTTTATGTCACATCAGAGGCAGAAACAGTATTTAAAATGAAAAGTTAACACTTGTGTGTCAGTCTCCTCAACAGATAGACCAGAGCACCCGAAAGATCAGGGTCAGCTCACAGTCACACAGCTCCAGGCCAAGCCATAGCCATATTTCAAGTCCTCAGGGCCAAATCATCTGAAACATTTAAGGCAGAACTTTGTGTCTGCAGGGTACCTGGCACAACATACCCTGATCCTCACCTTAGAATTGCAGATAACTAATGCTTAATACAAATGAAAAAAATTATAAAGATCAGTCACAATTATCAGTTCACCATCGTTTATTTCGCTGTTTGAAATAATTTAGGGGTATCAGTCTAGTTGGTGGTGACTCACCCATCATTGCTCTGACATTCAGCAATGTTATTCACAGACTGGAAAAGAACCAAGAGCACGTAAGTAACTTAAAGGAGTCCTGTCCTCCCTAGGACTGAGGCACAAGGAGTCACTTGCACAATTTCTGGGTGGAGTAAGCCTCCCAGTCTCCAGGACTACTAACATGACATATTCAAAAACACTGAAGTCGGGGCCGGGGGGGAGGAAAAAAATTCTGCCACTGCCAGCATTACCATTCAAGTGCTAATGTTTATGAAATAACAATTCTCTATGGTACCTGGTGTTCTGCTAAACTAATATATAATCCTTAATGCTATTTTCTATATTAACTCTGGCATTATCTCTCTAAATATAATATAATTTTGCTGCAATAATAAAGTCTACACATCCACAATTAATAGAAATTCTTGTTCCCTGCTCTAGCTTGACAAATGGATCAAACCGCATGAGTAAGTGAAGTAACAGCTCATTTGTCACTGTCCCAGATGGTTGCATAAGCCACTTCCTAGGAGTCCTGTTCAAACTGGTTTTGTATCTGATTTTAGGCTTTTGTCCTGTTGAAAAGTTTCACTGAAAGCCTTGAATCTGCAACAAGAAGTTGTTCCTGATTTATATTACATGGATTTTTAAAAATTTTCACACTCAAAATTGTCCGATGGTAATCTCCATGTGCGCTGCCTGGACTGATTACCACAGGCCCACCATCAGCCAAATCCTCCTCCCCAGCAGCTTCCAACTCCATCAGACTGAGAGAAAAACATTTCTCCAGTTCACCTGCACTCAGTCACTGGAAACCCTGAGTCGTAACTGCTGAGCAACATCCCTGAAGCACAACAGAACTTCCCTACACCAGACTCTCAGCAACTTGCCCTCAGAGGGATGTGAGGTTGCCAGTGAGGTTCACAGCTCAGCCTGAGGATGAGGGAGGCTGAGGGGAGACTTGTCCCAGGGAGAATGGGGGTTATAAACTGTGCCAAGTTTCACCTTAAAAAAACCCCACCATTGTTTCCTATCTTAAAGGCAGAAAAGGAAAAACCATGCACACAAAACAGTATAAAAGATGTCCCTCACCGCCACTGAAACCTGGGCTCTCTGACCTGGGTTACTTTACTGGTCACCAAACGTCGTTTGCTGCTTTGGGTAGGAGGGAAGTCCCGGGGAGGATGCAGAAAGGGAGGCTGGGGGCGTGGGAGTGTGCTCACATCACTCCCGAATATGTGTGGAAATGAGGGTGAGTGGAGTCCTGGCCATGCAAAGCATATTCCACAGTGGAGACTCACAACAGCAAATGTGAAGGTACCAGGAATAGTAGCACACACACATTTACATCCATCCATAAGGTGAAGCCCATCCATCACCACTAGGCTCTGGAGCAGCTGAGGAGGAGTTCCTGGGGGAGCCTGCTTGGTGTTGGTGTTCCCACAAGCCGTGTCTGTGCAACAAAATGAAGTACAGCTTAACTACACCCAGGAGAGCTGCATATACAGTGGCTGGGTGTGGTGTGCCTGCCACCCACCCCTGGCAGAGCATGAAATCTTGCATGAGCTAAGGCACCCTGCCAAGAAGCCAATCTTAGGATGCACCAGAGAATATTCTCACTTGAAAGACAAAGAAACTGAAATAAATTGATGGAAGATTTGTCTTTGTGAGACCAGCTCCCAGGGCAGTAGGGCTTTTCCTTAGCTCTATAGCACCAATAAAAAGGAATTACAGAAACTATATTACTAAAATTATCTTAGGCGCATGCATATTCCTGCAAGAATTAGGAAAATATTAAAACCAGAGCAGCTAGTAACGCGCTGTCTGATCTGAAGGACTTGCCTACCGATGAGAGACAGATACTGGTTGTGTAACTGTCTCTCAAGAAACCAAGCACCAGGGGCTGGAGGACACCAAAGCTGCTTGGCGTAAGCAGTGGGGCAGAGCTGCCCTTGCCAAAGCCCAGGTGGGCCATGCAGGACAGGGTGCAGTGCCACCTCCCTTTTTGCCCTGATTTTCTCTCTTCCCCGTTCTGGGAGGTATCTTCTCCCTTGTTTCTACTTCCTCTCTGCCTCCTGCCAAAGTAGTTCAGGAATTAACAGGGGTTGCTTTTTAGCCTCCTTGTTACATTTAATTAGAAGACACCCTCATTTGCTTTGCTTTTGCTCTCCTGCCTGGCAGAGTAATTTGCATTTCACAGGCAATTCTCAGGTCTTGTTGAACACCTTCTACCTGAAGTGAGCAGCACAGAGAGTCACAATGAACAGCTTGGCAGCTGCGGCTGTGGCACAGCCAGAGCCAACAGCTGACGGAACACCTGGAAAGCCTACAGAATGGTTAAAAATTAACAAAAAAAGGAAAAATGCTGAATATGTGGTAGGCCTGGGCTGTCAAAGGGCAGTGCAGACACAGAGAGCACCACGACTAGGTGGCATACAGAGAACAAACCAAAGTCCTAAACCCCTTTTCAAAACAGAGTGATAAATTTATAGGAGTTGAATCCCCACCTCCTCTTTGAATGGCACAGCAGTGGTTCAGTTTCCACGCTTTACCAGTGCTGCTACCCAGAGCAATAACTCATACTGGATCCAGTGCTGAGCCACTTTTTGGGCTTTGTTGCACATTTCCATCATAACAAGTCATTTGCTCTCAGAGACCAGAGAGCTTTGCGATGCCATGCCCCTTACCAGCAAGTTAATAATACAGCAACTGTTTGGTGCTCAGATGAAGATGATCACAAACACTGCCATAATGTATGAAGTAAATCAGATTTTTCAGGAACAGTTATCTTCTCAGTGGATGTTAAATACTAAGAGCTTTTCAGATCTTTGCTATAATAGTACAGATCATGTTGTACCATTTCAGATCAATCCTAACTTTACTTTTGTCCATGCCTATTCTTAAACCTCACTTCCATGGCTGAAACTTCCAACCTTCAGTTGTTACAAGTGCAATTTCCAACTTCTGATGTACACAAGTGTTTCTTCAAGGCCACTCTTGATCCTGAATTAGTAAAATTACTAGTGGGCCAGGAAAAATTAGTACATTACTAGGGATGTGTGAGATACACCCTTTGCAGTAGGTGTGTACATGTGTTCACCTGGTGTCCAGCACAGGGCAGCCTCTCCATCAGAGAAAGTGGATCTTCACTAGAAGTGAATGAAAATGCAGCAAAGAATGTACATATCAAATCGTAAGAGATTAATTGTTGAGAAGGTAATTTAGGAACAGAACGACGCAAAGAAGCCTGTCTGGTATATTTTTTGCCACCTGTTCACATGAGGTTTTTTTGGTCTAGTTCACTTCAAGAAACTGCAGTCATCTGGCAGAGCTGAAATGCAAATACAAATTAAAATGTCAGCCCCAGAATTTGTTTTGGCTAGAGATCTACAGAGATAGGAAGATACACTAATTGTACAATTTGCAGTCTAGGTGCTTAAATAGAATTATCTGTGAATAAAATGAAGAAAGTTTCCTTGAAAGAAATAATTTATTGAATTAATTAATTAAATGGGCAGCATCTTTAAAAGAAGTAGTATCAGAATCTGCTCTCTTCCCTATAAAACATCAATCTGTTTAATCGAATTTGCAGTATCTAAAGCTATCTCCCGTACTTTATTTGCCTAGATAGGGCACAACCAAAGAAATCAACTTCCCCATGACAGCACGTGAAATAACGAATGTAAAGTAGATAAAGGCTTTAAATGCTGCAGTAGACAGTTTTACAGAACACCCCATCTATACACGTATCTGCCGTAGACATAAAAGCTGAGTTAGAGAAGGTTTTAACCAAGCTGGCTCAACACTAATTTCTGTTCTCCAATAAATTCTGAGAAAACTTAGTCTAGAAAAGTCACAGTTTTGAATAACTCACTTGGAAACCATTATATGTACTCTGAAAAAGAGAATTTTTCAAGCTATTAAAACAGCTCGCCTGAAAAGCCTTCCAAAATTTCATCACGTGCCCAGCACTACCATCCCAAGGGTGACCCTGGCGGGATTCTCAACATTCTTTACGTGAGTTAGCGGACAATGCTCAGCAACCCACGGCCATCTTAAACTAAAGACAGACATGGAGAAATGGGCTCTGGTTCCCAAGACCTTTCCCAGCAGTAGAAGGGCTCTGGGGTTCCACTTCAAGGCACAGAAATGTTTTCCCTAGGAGGCAGACACACCCCTTCCTATTTCTCTCACACACTTTGCCTACCTTCTCCAAACCACGCCCAACTTGCAGCTTATCCTTTAGTTGACTGTTTGTACCAGATTTCTCTACTTTTGGTACCAGAAATCCCAGCTCCATCCCTTCAAACTCCGCAGACCCCTCCATTCCCAGCTGTTGCCCCCTTGCTTAGCTTCTTCCCTGTTCCTTCATGGGCAACCAACCCTACTATGAGATGATTATCATGCACCTATTCTCCTCCCCTCCCACAGTTTTGTTATACTCCTCTCCCTACTACAGTGCTCTCACAGCTGCTGGTTCTTCTTGCATCTTTGTAAGTTAAATTATAGCAGATTTAAGACAGACCTAACTTGGTCGTGTAAAGCCAATTAAAACCAGAGGAGGAAAAAGCGATGTTAAAGGACTGAATAAAGTCAATCTTGGATTAGTGACTGTATTAATCATACAGAAGAGGAGAGCATCGGGGGGATGAGAAACAGCACCACAATACAGATTTGCAGAAGCTGCAGAGATCCAGTCAGTGTCAATTCTCCAGCGCAGTTCACTGTGCTCTGCTACTGTGAATCACCATAACTGCACAGCGTAAAGTGTTATGTACCAACTGTGGGCATTCAGTCAATTTTAATTGCATTTCATGTTGTGACAAGCATTTGGAAAGAGACATTGTTCTGATGGAAATGTTTTCTTTCATTGTCACCTTTCCCATCTATTTAAGATCAAAGCAAATTGTAGAAAAATAGAGCCTGAAGAAAAGAACAGAACAGCTGAATCAGACTGTTATATGGCTCCTGTCAGCTCACAGGAAAGAACAACAAAATCTAGTGGCAGCAATGTCTTTCCAAAACATGGTGCAGACAGACTGTGGTTACCCTATGGGCAGACCCAGACCAAAAGCAAACTGGACTGGGAATCACACCATACACTGCAGGAACACACTGGCACCATGGTCTTTGCTGAGATGGCTGGTTTAACCTGAAGACATTCCCTGCCTGCTATCATCATAGCATTAAACTGAGTTTGGTCTATGGCAAATCTCTCTGCTCATGGGTGGGCTTTGAACAAGAAAGGGCCAAGGCTCCTTTCAGGGACTGTAGCTGCCCACCAACTAGCCCTTAAATTTAGGTTAGACTGCAGGGATCACCTTTTTCTTTCTGTGTTTATATACCACCTGGCATTGCAAGCTTCTGGCCATAACCTCAAACACTAATAAAATGACAACGTGGCAACACATTTCTTGTTCTGAAAGAACAAAAGCCTCATCTGGAAACTGCAGATATGTCAAGTTTATTAATAAAGGAAAAAGCATTCCTTTTTATGCTATTAGTACTATTGGCTTGTAATCTCTTGTTGCAGTTTAGATATTATGGAGTTTCAGATTTAATATTCTGCCCAAAGGAGGATATAAAAGCCACTATTGATTTCCACTCCCTGTAAGCAGGTTTCATCTCTATGTAAATTAAAGATTCTATAACATAGTTCACAATATAGATTAGTTGTCATTCAAGCACTGATCTAGCCTCACACCAGCAGGCTGACTTATTGGCAAGTTCCAGACAATAACACACCTCATGAAATCTGGTTAGGCCTCTGTGCATCTACAGACACATCAAACATCCTAAGGAAAATATGGGATGGATTTCTTATGAGAGAAGGAGCAGTGTACACAGAAAAAAACATCACTCACTGTCACTGTCCCAGGGGAAAAATTATCCCCTTTCTTTTCACCAGAAGAGCAGGGGAAGATACTGATATCTTCCATCTACCAACTATTCAAAACCTTCAAGTAGTTGGAGAAGCTCCAGAAGAGAGAAGAGAAAGCGAAACAGCAGCATGAACACGCCAGGGTCTTTCACAGAACATCCCAGCTGGCTTCTCTCGTGACAGGTTGCCTGGGGAGCAGGGAAGGTCAGCACTGCCAACAGCTATCCCGTACCAAAGCAAGGGCGTTTCCTATGTGCTTGTCCCTTAGTGAACAGGAAGCATTTGCTTTGTCCTCTTCAGAGTGATGGTAGAGGCAGCGGTGGGAGCCATATCATCAGTCATTGCACTTTGGGAGGGGAAAGCCTAGTCCCATCTTGAGATCCTTGTCACACACTGGAGAAAAAAAAAAAAAAATCCTACCAGAAGCACCAGGAACTGCATCAAGCTCCAAGCAGCTTGGCCTGACCTCAGAACTGACCCTGCTGTGAGCAAGATGTTGAAACAGAGACCTCCTGAGGGCCCCACCTACCTGAATTACCCTGGGATCCCACGAAAGAGCAGAGGAAAGGCTTTCTACTCATTTCCACCACACAGAGGGGTACTGGAGCCTAAGGAAACAGCATTAGCTCTAATGCTGAAAACATTTCCCTTCTTGACTAAGAGATGTGTTCCCAACTACCCCGCCATCCAAACCTGTGCTTGCTCACAAAAGAAAGGGGAAAAATTTCAGTCTGCCAAAGCCTCTGTCCTTTTCTAGAAAGCAGCCACAAAAACTCTCTCCTCCTTGAAAAACAGCTTCAAACTCAACACTCAGATTATTCCTCATTGGGCTGCTGGTGGGCATTAGAAAATCTTTCAGCATGGCAAAACTCAAAGCACATCTCCCAGGCAAGGCAGAAGGGGAAGAACCAAGGTTTTCTAGTTTCATCTTAGGCTCAGCTACAGCCATCAGAAGTCCTGTGATGAAACCTGCTGTGCAAATGCAGTCTGTACAACCTCCTTTTAGTGATTTTTACTACTGTGTAACTGAAAAGCACCTACATTGCCAGCCATACACCATCTCCCCTGTAGAAAGCGAAACCTAAGGCCATTTTTAACTCAAGCATTGTGTTTACAGCAACACACGGTGAGCAGAGATAATCAGCATCTCTAGGGCTTAAGCACAAAACTGAAGGCAATGGGCACAAACTGACACACAGGAGGTTCCCTCTGAACATCAGCAAACACTTTTTCACAGTGAGAGTGACTGAGCCCTGGCCCAAGTTGCCCAGAGAGGCCATGGAGTCTCCATCATTAGAGATATTGAAAAGCTATCTGGACATGGTCCTGGACAACTTAGCCCTGGGTGACCCGGCTTGAGCAGGGGGGTTGGACCAGGTGACCTCCAGAGGTCCCTTCTCACATCAACCCCGCTGTGATCCTGTGAATGAAAAGTTTAAACCATCCAGCAAGCTGCTGCAATTCACCCCCTCTCCCAACTTCCCTGGAGGCCTCCTCTCATTTGTGTAGTCACATAGCCCACACTAGGGCAGGCTCGAAGGACTTACGAGCACATTTACAGGCAGGAGCTCAGCAGAGGTGCAATAACTTCCTCAGCTGTCATATCGCCTCTCCAGTGCTTTTAACTTCATGGCAGTTTTGTATTTCTGGGGAAATCTGAGCCTCCAGAAGTCAGCACAGCTGCACATGCACTGAGACTTTCCTATAAGCCCACTTTTACTGCAGCACCACTCAGCTACAGAGATAGGAATACAGTTGAAAGTTCTACAGAGGACAGTTCCCAGGGTCTTTGCCCTCCTGGAGGTAACAACTTAGTAGAGTGGAGCTCACATTAAATCACTTCTTAATAGCTTGGTTTCTCTTATTTCAGAATGCTTGTCTGCACAGGGCAGTGCCCCCACAGAAAACACATTCCTCAGGGGGAAAAGAATTAAGAGACCTTAAGACAACTGGCAATTTTAAAGACACTGAAACTTCACCAAGGCACACTGGAATATTTGCTCTGCGGCTGTATATAAAGGCATTGAGTTAAGTGCATGAATCTCCATATTTTGAACTTCTTCACCTCCTGTCTGGCTTCTCATACAGGTACATTTTAATTATAATAAACTCTTATGATTGCCCCATTTGTCCACAGGAGGTCAGTATCCTGCTACAGAAACAGTCCCTCTTACCTGGTGTGTTTGCAAGGGACAGAAATCTTAGAGCAGCACCTCATTTTTGTCAGAGGATTATAAGACTTTGGGTACAAGATGAAAACAGAAGCCTAGTATGGGTCCATATTGCCAAAGGAAGCCCTCTCCTTGCATGTCCCTTCTCATTCAAGCTACAGTTTTAATAAGGCCACACAGAGAATTAAAGGAGCCTCAAAGGTTTTGGTTTCCCAGATATTAAGCAGGCTCGAGCAGGGCAGGGCCCTCCTGCAGCTCTCCTGCTGCCACTGCCACGTTGCAGGAGCCAAATCCCAGTTTCCCTCTCAGGAAAAACAGCATCTAGTTGGGCAGGGAATTCCTATGTGATGAATAAACATGTTCAAATATTTTCATGCTTCCTGCATTATCTGGCCTTGCATTTTAATCAAAGACCAAAGTGTAATTGCCAGCTGAAAGATTTTTGTTATCTAGTTAGCCCTACTTGGCTGGTTTGCTAGGATGAGCTCCAGGGAAGGCGCCTGTTTGGGCTGCAACACGCTGCGTAGGAGATGTGCTGCACCACGCTGCTTTCAGAAACACTCCCTCATTAGCAACGCTTCTTCAGCAACTGCCAACACTTCTTGCCAGACATTCAGCACATCAAATATACTGGGTTTTGCCTCTCCCAAGCTGAGCAATAGATAGTGTGGAAGGATGACAACAGTAGTGGACAGGAGTGGCTGAGAGTAGCGGGGAAGAGTAAACAGCTGTGAACAGAGCTCTTTGGCAGTCACGTGTAGATCACAGCCACTGCCAGGCACTGTCCATACCACTATTTTAGTTTGCATCAGAAGCACTTTCAAAGCAAATCTGCTCATTCCCACCTGTCATGCTTTAATCCCCGTCATGGAGCAGCACATGAATGATTCCTTCCAGATACAGCTGTGTGTGAGACCTGCTCTCACTGCAGCAGGCAGCATTTACTTCACAGGAAGAAGAGCTCCTGAAATGTGGTTAGTGCTGACCTGCACCCCTTGCTCCCTGGTCCGCAGACCCTTTGAAGCCCACTGACACTGTTAGCGATTTTATTATAAATTGATCAAATTGTGTTTGACTGTTATGATTTTAATATAAGTATAGAACTAAGAGATATTGTAGTAGAAATCATTTTAAATTTATTGTATTTAGAACTTAGCAACCAGCTGCTACTCTAAGTGTTCCCTGTACAACCCTGTACCAAGGCCGAAGGGATTGGCCATAATTATCTAGTAGAAACAGTTAAAACACAGGTAACCAAAACACAAGATGATTGTAAGTTGATTTATAATACATACATAGGACTAGAAGAATGCAAGTAGTTGTCAAGGTCCAGGATTAATGGGAACTGAGGGAAGTAACCCTAACAGCTTGCAGGTACCTGCCAAGAAAACTGTGTCCTTAAGCAAAAGGTAATTCCGGCAGGGGGAGATCGTGACCACCGACTCATGGACCACCTACTCACATTACACCCCAGACCCATTTCTAGACATTTCTAAACTCTACTGCGCAGAATCGGAAGCAGGAGGAGAATATGTTAATGATTTCTTGGAAGTTGTATGCTTATGTATGAAAACTTAATGAATATGTATAAGTAAGTTCTATATAAAGTGTATGATTCTGGTGCCTGGCACGTGTTGTTGGTGAGGATACTCCCCTACACGTCCGGCCATCAATAAAGGAGTGTCTGCTTATCTGCATCAAATTGGTGTCAATAAGTTATTTTATCCCGGATTTCGGTGACAACACAGTCTGACCAACTAGCCAACATCACGCTTTAGGCTGCAGCTTCACCTGTTTGCAGTTGGGGCCTTCTCATCCATAAATGTGAAGGCAATTCCAGTGGAAGGAAAGTAACACTACCACTGACTCTGCTCCCCTTGGTGTCTCCAATTTGGGCACCAAATGGAAAAACTGAGGCATTAAATCTGATGATGTGAGACAGCCTCCATGCCACATATCCCAAATCGTGGAACGTTTAAGTTCTGTCTTATTTTAACTTCTGTGCTAACAAATTAATGGTGCCTCCACTATCTTCAGTTCTGTCCTGCCAAGACCACCAATCTTCTCAGAGGGAATCTTTATTCTTTCTATCCTACTACCTCTCCATTTCATTCCACATATGCTTCCTGAGCCACCAAATTTTTCTAAATCCTTTCTACAGCACTGGGATCCCTGTTAGCATTTGAACAGATGGGTGAGAATAAATGGTTGATGCCCGAAACCCAGAGAGAAGCAATACCTGCAGCACACTGGTAATTACAGCCATTGTGCAAAGCTCACACCTGGAAACCTTAAAATAGAGCTGTACTTTAGAAGCATGCTTTACCCACACATTTCCTAAATATTCTACCACCCTGAATATTCATGTTTTGCTCTCTGAGCAGAAAACATCCCCAGTTCACTAGACTCCTTTAATAACTCTTGTACTCATGAATTCATGAATTTTAAAAAGACTTATTCACTATTTAAATGTCAACTTAAGTCTATTTATCCTAATCGGGTATTGAGGCCAGCAGCACTTCCAGTGCCGTTAGTACTCTTGTGTCTCATCTGATCAGTGAAGGAAATAAAAGCTGAAGGAGGCAGATGGCTGAATCCAAGAGAAAGGTCATTACATGCTGCAGCTGATAAGGTGAAGCGAATAAAATGGGGAAGGTGATCTTCAGGGAGAAGGTTAAAACTTAGCCTCACCATGCAGAGGGTGTTTCTGTATGGAGATAAAACAAAGAAAAGCAGCATCAATTATTCACCAAAACATCTTCTATTGTTTAGTACAGGAAAATTCCTGGCCTTTTTCTTCTTCCTAATCTCCATATTAAAAAAAATAAAATTCTCTATTTTCTTACCTCCCATTTAAGAGACAGAAGAATGCCACAGATCTCTGGTGTTATTCTCCCCATTTAAGTGAGGCATCCTATATTTAAATGATTTTTCTCTGGCAACACAGTAAATAAGAAGCAACATTACAGCTAGACAACTCTTATGCCTCTCATGTCAAATAATTCTAGTTGTTAGCAGATGCCTCACAATTTGGTCTATTTTAAATAGGTTTGAAAATCCCTAAAGTGAAGATTTATTATCTCTTTCAGCAAAGTATGAAGTAAATCTATCACACCATATAAATAATTCAAATAAATTCTAGAAACATAGCAAAGAATATAGGTCAGGAGGGGCACCACAAGAGAGGAATGAAACATCCTTTACTTAAAGCATGTGGCAGACCTAAATTCAGTTTCCTAGATACACTATGTCAACTTAAAGAATGAAGATGGGTCTTAAATAATTTAAAAAGCAAAGGATGACTAGACAGTCACAGGTCGTTTTGAAGAAACTACAGAATATGAACAAAAATTAAATAATTAGTTTTTTTTATAAAGGAATTTGTCTGATGGAAAGCTGCCTTGTACCCAACTGACATCTTGCTTAACTTCCTTAAAAGATTTGTGAAATGTCACAGTGGTGGTTTCCAACAGTTATGGCAAATCAGGGACTGGTTAGTGAGAGAAGCAATGAGGCAGCAGGATCCATATATTTTAAAGTAAACCTTAAATGCTCCTGAAAACCACTGACATTTATAATCAAGATCCAGGCATATATCAGTATTTTGATATACACCAGGCAAGATAGCACTGCACACATTACAATACCTTAATGTTATCCTGTCAGATTAAACATTTTGATGAACCTATACAAGACTTCTTCCCAGCAACGCACAAATTTCACTAATTGCTGTAAGCAAAGCTCTAAGCCTTTGTTAGAGCAAAATGTGCCATAAACAGAAATCATGTAGCAATAAATTTATGGGGAAACTTCTATTGACAGTCTAGAAAGTGTTACTTCGGTTGTCACAGAACAAGAATCTATTCAAGGGAAAGAAACCATGGCCAACCAACCAAACTGTAATTCCTGATGAAGCAGGGAATGGAAAGATCCTTGGCTGGTAACACACAAACCGTTATTAAAAACCAGAGGGAAGAGACTCAACAGAGAAGGATGCAGAGAGACAGGCTGCAGGCAAAAACCAGCACTGGGCTATTGTCTTCAGGAGCAGAAAAGCATTTCTACAATGTCTGGTGACTGTGTCCAGTTTTTGAAGGGTGGCAAGCAATGGACACCGGCCAGAGAAAGGTAACTGGTAAGGGACTAAAAAGTTCCATTCACTAGAGAAATAAAACATTAACAGCAGGATTACTCAGAAAACTGAATAAGGAATTAATCAGCACTGGCAGATATCAAGAGAGTGCCTAATTTTCAAGAACAACAGAGAAAACAGATGAGTTCTGTCATCCCCTTCAGTACAGCTGGTAGGACCTCACTTTAGAGTTTCTATCAAAAATAGATGGGACAAACTGCCCCATATTGACTGGCATTAGGGTGACTGTCAGATTCCCAGTCCTCTTTTCTTCCTTTATCCTACACTGCACTGGCAATGTGAGTGAGTGCTGAGCAGGGCCGATAGCTTTCACCTGCTATGACAGTGTGTGAGCAATCGAAAATGCTGAGTGACTTGGAAAGGCAACACATCTAAGAAACTGTTGAGACGTCAGAAACAGCTTCCCTCAGCGCTGTTCTCCAAAGCATTCTGCATGTGACCCCTCACCAAGAAGAAAAGTGCAGCAGCACTCCCTGCTCTGGCTAATCAGGTAAGAACTTCTCTATCTGCAGCAGTAAGACTTAATCTCCAAAGAGACTACTATATTTAGCTAAGAATCTCTTCGGAGCTACATGCTTTCTTATGTAGCTGAAAAAAAAAACAGTCCAGCACAAACCTATGAGACTGCTTTCCACATGTAGGAACACGCACCTGTGTCACCCACAGATGAGAACACATTTCTCCAGAGAAACCTCCGGAAATTTGACAACACATGAAACAGTATTCTTTGACTCTTAGTAGAGAAAGCAAAATATGGAATTCCTTCTCCCTGTTTTGTACTTAATACATTTTTTTCAGTGTTCTCATTCTTTCTCTTCACCTCTTTAATAAAAGATGGTTGACTGGAAACCCAGTCCTTCCAGAGTTCCCACACTTCCTTTACAGTCCAAGGGAATCGGGAAGGGTGTTCAGCGACAAGCTCATCAGTCCTGACTATTCTGTGTCAGACACTAGGACCTCAGGGACTGTAGCAGGGATTGTAATTTATTTTCATTCCCTGTATGTCATGGAGCACACTGATAATGCTTAAGTACCTGAGTAGAGCTGCCTCAAGATGCTGAAAATCCTTGGGACTTCTGTGTGCGTTTGTATGTAAGCACTTGTATCAGGAGTGCCTCAAACTCAGAAGCAACAATCCAGGCTGGCTGTCTCCACAGGGCAAGAACCTTTCCCCAAAGCAGACTACAGTAGGTTGGATTTCTGTTTATTTGGTTTTCCAGGGGAAAAAAGTGTAATGTCACCTTAAAAAAAAAAAAAAAATCACTGTCAAAGCCATCTTTGAATAAGTTGTTCTAATATTTATTTTACTCCGCTGTTAGAAAACAGTACCTCAGCTCAAGATTGAATTCATGTAACTTAATCTTCCAGGCACAAGATTCTAATGAAATTTTCATTACCAGCAGGTTTATATTCAGTTCAGCTTACAGTGAGATTTTAAACACTTAGAAATTACACATTTTCTGTATCCTCATATGTGTTATATTTCAAGTGGAAAGGAACACCTCTTCAATATTAAAACAATGCCCAGCACATGAGAGAACATACCTGCAAAATACATTACAAGAACCAATCCTCTCAAGGAATCATTTATTTCCCTTCCTCCCAACTTCACCTGCATACCACAGACGAGCTCAGTTTTGAGCTTGTTCTGAACAGCATGCACCTCTCAAAGATTTTTCCTCTTCATGCAGTTCATCTTAGTAGAGAGAAACCTGAAATATCTAAAAATCCAACTGATGTCAGTTTAGTCACACTGAAATATTTAACATTCAAAAGACAACCATAAGGCTGTAGAGGCAGTATCCTGAGTGATCATCAGTCTTAATTCCAACCCCAACTGATAAATGAGCAGTTATAAATGCTTTACTAAGATAGCCTTTGAACCCAAATTGCAAGCTCATATATTCATTTTCTCTGTAGAATTGATGTCTTTGCTCTAAATTACCTGAATTAAATTCAAATCAAAGACGGAAAATTCCAGCAAAATTAAGAACCAAGTGCCAGAGGACTAGAATTTTCAGTTGAACAGAACAGAGCAATTTATTTCCCCAGGAAACAACCAAGTCTAAGATGCATAAACAAACTGTTTAATTTACAATTAGGCTACTCTATTACACAATTGATTTATGTAAGTTCTTCCCAGTACAATGAAAAGCTTTTCCTGTTATCATACCAGATTTTAACATGATTACAATTAAAAAATTAAATTAAAAATATTTTCCTAGTAGGCAAACATGGGTTCGCATTTTACAATATTGTGCTTGGTGTCATTAATCGAGAAAGACTCTTTCTTCTTAAAAGAAGTGGGGAAGGGGACTTGCTAATACAACCCATACATTCTGCCCTGTTCTTTCTGGAAGCAAAGTTGCTGTTTAATGTATTTCACTGAAAATATTTAAACTTCCCCACAGGTAGTTTTAATACCTGTTTACACCAGCCAAGAACTTCAACCTGGAACTTGAATCAAGGTTGGAAAAGAACAAAGTAGTACACATGTTAGGAGCAGCAGCAGTACCTTAAAGGAGTCTGGTTTTGTAGACTCCAATCTCTATCCCAGTAAAATCATGGTTCCTGGGATGCCAGATAGCATCTGGAAGCTTTCCATTTCCATTATTTATCGATAAGGGATAAAGATTAGTAGCAAAATCCTACTAATCTAAGGAAAGACAGACAGGCTCAAAAATGAGATTTTATTCATATTTGTTACTTATTCACAACCCAAAGTATGGTAAAACTGATTAAAACAGCCTAGAATAATGTTAGTTTACATCACTAAATTCAATTCACATTAATAAAATACCCAAAGGAAAATTACAACGTTGTGGGTTCAGAAAAACAGGGTGGCTACTATGACTGAAAAATCTGCACTATCTTAACTGGTCACAATTGATTCCTTGTTTAATGCTTATTATTTAAAATTAACACAAATTACAAAGTTTCAGACACACCCAACTTCTGTGCTCATAAAATAGATCTGTCATATCAAATTTCAGTAGATTGGAAAGAATTTTCTGTTGCGATATTTTATTTCAGCACATATTAAAAGAATACTGAGAGTACTCTCCTCACCTATACAGTGGTGTAACACGGCAGTCCCAGTTGCACTTTTAGCCTGCCCATCCAAAGAATCATTTTTCAAGCCACTGTGCAAGTACACTGATGATCAGAACAAACTATCTCTCATACAGTGATGAAAATCACCATCAGTCTATGGCCTAAATTCCATCCCTTGTGGTAGACACACAGACCTCGGACTCCAGGACACAAAATAAAGCAGACTTCAGCTCTGTATTTTAAGGTAAAGACAAAACCATCTCCAGTTGAAATAGAGATGAGTACCTCCGGCTGCCACCAACTACCAAGAGCTGTAGTTGCTCACCATTATGCAGTGGATGGTCATACTTTATGTGATAAATTTTAACACCAACATCAGGGCTGCATATTACCATCCTACCATAAAGACAGCCACCACAGATTGAAAACTCATATGCAGATTAAACAGCAATGCAGTAGCCAATAGTTTGCATGCAAACATCGTGTTACTGTTATGTTCTCAGGACTAAAACTATTAATTGCATAAACATCGGTTAGATAATTATCTTCCAGTTCTCTTTTTATTTTACATACTTTTTTTTAAAGAACAGACAGGGCCTCACAGAACAAAGGGGCTTTACCAAGTGTTAGACCTGGAATTATGCAGACTTCAGTTACAAAGATTAAAACTGTAGTCTGGTAAGGAAAGAACTCTTTCCCTGCTGTGAATACATTTTTACAAACCTCATTAGGCAAAGCAGCAGCCTGACTCTCAGTTCAGAAGAGAGAAAAACAACAAAAAACCATTTAATCTTGTGCTGAAAAAAAAAGTAATTAATTATTTTTAAAGAAAACAGAGATAGCCAAAGCAGACTGTATGGCAGCAACTGTTCCTAGGGAAGGAGAAAACAAGTTTGTGTATATACATGGCATAGTACCTAAACAGCCATCAAAACTGTTTTAACTGCCAATGGTTTATCAACAGGATGTACTGGGAAAGAAATACATTCAAAGTAGTAGTAGTTTTGAGTAAACGTGCTACAGGAAACAAAACAATCTCTCATGACTATACACACACAAAATCAACAACAAAACTTATTTATGCACATTTACACCTACAGGCATAAAGACTAAGTTTAATACTTGTGAAATGTATCTGATTGCTAGATCTGGACTGTTCCAATCTTCAGGAATCACAGAGTAACATTAGTACGCTGCAATAAACATATGGCTTCAATCAGGTCTATCCTGAAGTCTCTGCATCTAGTTTATATAATGTAAAACTGAAAAGCTCTACAAGTATTTTAACTTTCATTTTTAACACAGACATGCACCCACTACCTACCTGAGACCCCCCACCCCCCCAGCAGTCTATCAAACAAACAGCCAGCAACCTAGAGCTGGAACTATTACAGACTTATCCTGTCTGCTCAGAATTCTGTTAATTCTGGATCACGTGGACTCATTCTTCAAAACATACATTTCATTATCTGCTACATTTTTAAGATAAAAAGAAAGACTATATATAATCAATAATGTTTCCAAAAAGCCTAAGCCCAGATGTGATTAAAAAATAGACTAAGGTGGGCATAATTAGTAACTCAAAAAAAAAAATCTAAAAAAGTCCTATTTACGGAACTCAAAACTTTACTCAGTCATATTGTTAACTGTCCTCAAAGACTAACAACCAGACCAATTCACAAGTACTTAAGTTGCTTATGTCATTAAAAGAATAAGATGTAAAGTCAAAAAAATATATTTTATCCCTTCAAGATCAGGAAAGTAAAATAAAATGCTGGTTCTGTAACAGTGCAACAACTGCAGCATATTTTGCACGCAGCACATAATTCGCTACATTTAGTGGCACTTAAGTATTATGCGGTAAATACTGAAAGTAAGACAAGTTTCTGATCTGCATAAGCATAATCACATCATTATTACCAGTGTTGCTAAGCTACAGCATTTCGAATAATACCAATTCAATTTTAGCACTTCGATCACTAGTCTTAATACATGTCAACGTCCTGCTTTACATCTTGCTAAGAAAGCAATCACTGCAGCCAAGCATTCAATGAACTTGCCACTGGGCTTGGACCAGGTTCAATCTGACCAATCGTTCTCATCAAACTCTGAATCATCATCAGAATCACTGTATTCCACGGCAATGCGTCTTGAAAGGATGGTTGCCACGTCATTTCCAACAGGCTCGCGCTTTGCTTCTTGTTCACGTTGCTCCTGCACCTTTTTCAGCTGAATTCCTGTAGAGACAATTACTCTAAGTTTTCTGCTCAAGAGATTTTAAATTTTAATTGTCATTGGTGAGTTTTTTGTATTCTAAAAATATATTCAGGAAGAAGAAAAACAAAAGAAACCACTAAGTGAGCCTCCCTGAGCAAGGAAGAGAGAACACAAGAAAGGCAAATTGGAATCCATTTTCAGAGGCTGAATATTTCTAGACTACTAAAACCACCAACAATGTGTAAAAACTAAATATTCAGGACTGTACAGGTCATTTTGATCTGAAGATAAAAGTTTTCACAAGTGTATTTGGAAATACCATTACACCTACAGCTCTGTGTGGTAAACAAAGTCAGAAACAGCCATTAGTCACTAGTGAAAAAACGGTGGGCTAAACCCTGGTGTTGGATAACTTGGTGGTTCTGAACAGAAGCAAAAATCCAGGTACATCTACTGACTACTTTACATAATGAACACAAGTACTGTTTTCATCTGATTATGTCCACAGAAATATGTTTGACAAAGCTGTACATCTTCATGCATTAGAAAAAGATCCAAAGTCAAGGTTTGCATATGCTAGAATAGGTGTGTGGTACCTGTGGTTACCTAATCTCTCCTTGACATTCAGCCCAGCTGGGAACAGAAGCCATGAACTCAGGTCACTGGAAGAGACAGTGCTTTCATCAAAAACTCAGTGTCCACTTACCCATTCGAATGGCGGCAAGAAGATCGCTCCGTGCATCGCTTATTGGTGGCTGGGCAGGTTCATGACGTTTTGCCTCTGTAGCAGGAGGAGCATGCATCGGGGAGGAAGAGAGGGATGAACCCAGAGCAGGAGGGCCCGGAGGGGGAGGAGGTGGGCCGGGAGGAGGAGGGGCAGTGACAACAAGCCCACTAGAAGGGGGAGGATGAGTAGCTGTGTACGTAGAGCCAGACACCAGCCCAGAATGGGATGGTGGCACAGGAAGCTGAAGGGGACTAACAAACGCAGTCTGTGCTGAAGGAATCATTGGGGGAGGAGGAGGAGGGGGAGGACCTGTAGGATTGTAATAATCCACCATCTGAGCTGGAAGCATCCTGTACAAAACAGAACAAAAACATTTAATGTATTGAAAGTTAGGACTTCCAGAGCCATCACCCCTTAAACTGCTCTCATCCAACCTCAGCTAAAATAAAAACCAAAAGGAATTTTAACTGGTGAGTTAAATATGTAAGTGATGATAAACCTATGAATTTTCAAATCTTGATTTTATACTGAGATTTAAGGCAGATGAGGAAGTTAAAGGCAGTGTCCTTTCAGCACTCCACAATGTGAGATTTTTATCTTAATACTCGTACCTAGTTAAGCATAAAGCTGTATTTGCTACTAAACAACTACTCTGTGAGAGTATTAAGTGCAGTCCCCATGATGAAGGGACCAAGAAAACTGTAGACTACATGCATCATTTCCACAGAAGATCAAGTGTTGAAACAAGTATTAAGAGATAATAAAAGATATAGGCATGGAGAACAATGGAAAAGTATGAAAGGAAAGATTTACCCAAAGGTGTATCATGCATCTCATGTGCTTCTTTAGCCAAGTTCATCAAATTAAATATTATTTAATTAAATTGACACATTTGATTGATACCTTAAAGAGGAGGAACAAAGAAAAGCTAATTTCTCTGTTAAAATGCCCTTAAAAGAATTCTTAAGCAGAAAAAAAGGGGGAATTAATGTAAGAGTTATGAAGTAGGTAAAGAACTAGATACAAGAGACATGAATTGAAGGAAAGTTACTGACAACATTCAGTGATACATGTCAATGTATCACAGCTGTGATACACTGACAGTGGTCATATACCTGGGGACTAAGCACAAGTATTTCTGTTATAAACTGGAAATAACAGAGAAAATGCAGGTTGGAGCAGTCAATCATAGCATAACTGAGTCATCTACAGCATGATACAGTCGTGAATCTGGCAAACGCTATCTCGGGATGCATCAAACGAGGCTGAAAAACCTTGTCTTGCTTAGTTTAAGATGACACAGGCAAGAATGACTTCAAATTTCCTGGGGTTACAACTTGGAAGTTTAAGCTATTTAAGCAAAAGAACAAACAGGCACAGACTGGTTAGAGAACAGATGTTTTCTTGCCCTTGGAGAGCCAGTACTCTGGAGCAAGCCTTCCTTCAGTACACATTCTGGCAAAACATCTACACAGGAGTTCAATAAATTCGTATCTTGAATTATGGATGTGTCTGTGGCAGTAGGGAAGCTGATTCAGTGTCTGAGAAGATCCCTCACAATTCTGTCATAAGCTCCTTTAAAAAGTCATTTCCGTGATGCAACACAGACTGCTGTGTTCATCACATTCAGTAGTACTTTTTCTGCAAGTATCCTGAAGTTCAAACTATCATTCAAATTATGCTGTAACTATTTTCCACTTTGAAGGAAAGTTATCTCCTTTTTAATATTAGATTAAGAACCCTTAGTATTTGACACGTGTATTGACTTCACCACATTCAATACACATTTCATTACTTTTGCTTTCACTATTTCTTCACTTAAGCTCAGTTCACACACAGAAATTACACCAGGTTTTTTTCTGTCCTCCCCAGGGAGATAACTAATGCATTTGGGGTCTTTTTGTGCGTATGCATTATATACTATGATGGTTATGGAAAACATTCATCCCTCCAGTTTTGTCAAGAATCCACTGGAATAAATCAGAAGTTTTACCCATATTCTGCTGGTACCACGGGTACTGAGCTATGCTGGCCATCTGAAGGCTGGGGTGGAGGTGGAGGTGGTTGCTGAGGTCTGTTTAAAGTAGCATGTCGTGCAGTGGTGGAAGGTGGCCTGTATTCGTGCTCATGGCTTTGGGACGCTGCCAGGTACTGTGGACAATCTCCTGTTCCATATGAAGGCATTGCTATCTGTTGATGGAGGGAATGATTTGGAGTAGCAGGATAAGAGTAATCTGTAACATCAGATGCATGGGACCTAAAATTAAATGGATGCAGAAGAACAGATTACATGAGTGTAACATGGCATTATCTAAATAGCTCACAAGAAAAGCTAAGGAGAATGCAATCAGAATTATTTTTCTTGCAACAGGACTCCCTGTTTGTCAAGCACCATTTCCTTGTAAGTCCACAGAAAGCACAAGAACAAATGCAACAAAAAATCATGGTTCAACTTAACACGACTTGAAAATAAATTAGTTGGAATGAGTCAGCATAAAAGGACTGAAATTGAATGTTCTCAGTATTTCAGCATACTAGCTGCATGCAGAATGTCCTCCTATAATGCAGGCTTTTAAAAAGGCAAAACATTTAGCGATTTCTCCAGATTTCAGAGTTCTTTAGTAGTCAAAAGGAGGCATATTGCTTTTGTCAATGATTGACAGTCCATTGTTTGAAATTATACTTATCAGGCCTGCCTTAAGTTAACAATGGCAGCAGAAAAAGGAAAGCAGTACTGCAAGCACTCGCAATTATGCAGAAGAATATATTTTACCAAAGCAGAGAAAAACAATCTCAATAGTTAGAAGTACTTTTTATTTTGTTTGCACAATTAATTTTGCTGGAAAGGCTTTGAGAAACTGGGAAATGTAAATATTAGTTGAGCAGAGAGTTCATAAAGATACAAAGTCTAGGATGCTCTGTCAAATAAGCCCAAGAGAGGGAGCAAAAGGATCTCTTCATCCCATTACTGCAAGGAGTTGTTTTAGTAATGAACAATCGTGCAAGCCTGGCTTTTAGTGAACACTGACGCACTTATCTGTAAGACTGGAAGCAAGGTAAGCAACAAAAAGCCAGGGCTTTGAGTAAAACAAAATGACAAACCCTTTGGGCATTTTGTCCTCTTTCGTGCTTCCTGCCTGTTCCATTTTCTTTGCGTCACTCATGAACTCAATGCCCATTTTCCTTCTCTCCCACTCTTCTTTTCTTGTTCTTACTTTTCTCACATTAATTTGCTGGTTTCTGTTTGGATTCAGCTTGTGTTTCTCTCTCTAAAGTACAATAAGTATAACAAATACACTGTAAATTGCCACAGTCTGGACAATGGATATCAATGTTTAATGTGCAAATGAGACGAAACATGAGCTTTTCTTAAATTTAGCATTAAAAAAGAAACACAATATAGCCAAATACACTTCTTTGGGACCCTGTTTATGAAACACTGCTCATGTAGTAGCTGTCAGCTGTCTCTGAAACCAGTACTTATTTCTATATGTATGGTTTTTGTACAGCATAATTTGTACAGCTAAGACTACCCCAAGATATAAACCAGAAAGTCTTCTCTTTACCTCACTACCACTCAAAAAATTAACCCTTCACGCATGTAAAACACAGATTTCAGGATTCAATCACTGATATTTGATTCAATGGAATTTCGAGTTCTCCATATATTATAAAATTTACCAACAAATTTGAAAGGCTTATACAAGTGCAAGGTATCTGTCATACCACGACATCTATCTCCAACATAATGATGCATCCTACAATTTCCACTTTAAAAAAAATCCTACAGATGGCAAATATTATGGATATCTGCGAACAGTCAAATACATGTTGACATTGCTGGAAGATAAATCACTTCAATATGATTACTTGAACTCAAGTATCCTGGAAGTAAGGTGTTAAAGCTAGAAAAAGACTCAAAATGTGTGAAACAGAACTCATGATGAAAAAATATACATCTTGCACTTGACAGCTGAACACCAATGTCATTTTACCCGAAAAACCTATTGAAAGCATAGTCTTAATAAAATATTGCAGACTGACAAACAGGAGACAACATTTTGCCTTAGAAACTGTGAAAAAAAAATTGGTGATAAAAGGATTTTAAACAGAGAAAGGGGGTCTGAATATATTATTGAAAGAGTAGTAGCAATTATCTTTAAATTTTCTTTTCAATTACAAATTATTACCCTTCACAAAAGACCAAAGCATTACATATACAAAGCTCTGAGAAGATTTTTTTTTTTTTATTAATCTCTACTGGACAGCAAACTAAAGGTATAAATCCACGACTTTGCAGTGGTGACTGCTTCCTCAATCTAGCCATTCAACAGTTTAAATACCAACCTGTCACACACCTTTTCCAGTAGATTATATTTATTCTTAACATTACTGCTAACAATTAACCATGACAAAGAAAGTAAGTGGGAAAATCCTCTAGTGAGACCAGTTCAGTGAAAGAACTCAGACTTCCATGCATACCAGGGCAGGTTAAGTCCCACTGAGCTCAAAGGGAATCTCAGTCAAGGAAGCTGACTTCTGCTGTGTGCCTCTAAGCAAATATTGCTGCTGTTTCAAGCAATGATGTTGCATTTAGGTTTGTAGCTTGCTTTTTAAACAAATATAACATTGATAAAGCTGAACTATTCCCCCATTAAAGCACTCTGTTAGAGGCAAAGTATGCCCAGCTCAGTAGATGACAAAAATATTTAAGCTACCAGCAGCATAACATACAACAAACTAGACACAAAGGAGGCAATGACATTAACTAGTAGAGGCAGACTTAAAACACTTTTGCAACTACAACTACTCAAGATCAAATATAAAGCATGCAGCAAACACATATTTCACTACAGTATATAACATTATGACAACAAAATGCTCGTCAATAAAAAATAATTACAGAATTTATGTTATTTATGCTTTAAAATAATTTTGAGAACAACTTTAAAACATGCATTGTATGTTTGACTATTCTAACTATTCCCAATCTGTAAAAACACCTAATTCTATTCAGTATTTCTGAACATACAACTGTGGTATAACAGACAGCTTTGCTGTAAACAGACCTAGTATCTGGGGACAGTGATCCCTCGGAAGATGCTCCATGGTACACACTTTGAGACAACCTGTTGTCAGGTCTAAGCTCTTTGTCATATGCCATCATATTCCACTCCTGGCGTCTGTTCCTGGCTTTTCTAACCTTTTTCACCTCACGGGTGGTGCCATCTATACGTTTTTGCTCCTAATGTTCAAACAAAAGAAATAAAGCATGCAAAGAGAGAAAAAAGGAAAGGAAAAAGCTGGTTAAAATGTAGTTAGAGTGCATGAAAATAAGACCAGATTTACAGATGAAGCCAAGTCTTCATAAAATTTCTCTGCACTGAAAATGAGAATATCTCCTTACACTATGAACCTCATTAGTAGTGCAACTGATGCTTTGCCCTTCTTCTGTAGGATGCACATCCTAGTGTGATACCGACCTACCGATTTTACCAATACAGAAATGTGACTGAATTTAAAAGTCAGAAAGTTTAACTTCTTCTGACATCATATGTAATTTATTTAGACTATCCTGAAGCACTTGTAATTTCCTTCTCTTGCAAATCAATCTTATGAGATTGTAAAATATGCTCAAGGTTATTTTGGTTATTGGTTAGGGTCAAAATCACCTTGAGGCCTTGGGGAAGCACAGGAAAATTAGAAACACTTTCCTATTTCATAGTCTATGTGAAAAGACTTTGTTTGCTTTAATTTCCTCTCACTTCTTAGTTCTGATTAACTACCAAAATTCCTCCTAGTTTTTCCTCATCATTGTTTCCCATTATCTTATATTAAAAAAGTGACACTAATCTTCTCTGCAATGTGTCAGTAATACTCAGGCCAGTAATATATTACAGCTTGACAGCTTCATGACAAACCAGTCTGGTTAGTTTTTTTATTCTTTCTAAATAATTTCATGCCCAATCAATGCCAGTGTTTATCTATGAGCAAGAACTCCTAATAGCAGGACTCAATGCTTTCACACCTCTGACATGCTGTCCTCACCTACTTCCAACTGCTCAGTATGAATATAAAAACCATATTGGCACTTCAGTAGAAAAATAAACAAGTTTGCTCAGTCCAAACTGAGAGGAGTATTTATGGGCTACTCCTTTTCTCAACATCTATGAGGGCATTGGTTTTGATTTTTTTTTAAGCAGCTCTAGAGCCCACATCTTAGACTACTAATTCATAAATAGGTTAAACATGTTTTATCTCTTAATACATCAGTATTAAGCTTTTGGCTGCTAGAAATATAGTTTCTCATGGAAGAACTGTATTGATATTGTGAGAATGCAGTCATATGCAATTGTATCCAGAGTTTGGTAAAATGCAGATATACAAGCATTTTATTGTGGAACCCCTACCTTCAAACTAAATTATAATAGTTGAAAAGCCATTCTCACCAAAAAGAGAAAAGTTCATCACAGGTGAGCAGCACTGAGTAAATAATACTGAAATAATGTATTTGGCACTATACAACTAACAAAAAATTCTATTAAATGGCTTTCTTTCCCTTGTTTTGGAAGTTTTGCTTGTTCATACACATCCATATGAGGGACCTGCTGATCCATATCTGTTAATGTTAAGAATGACAAAGTCTGTCTGAAGTTCAGCCTCCAAATATTCCAAACACTTGCTCATTCGTGGCCCCTACAGTGAACAAATTTTTAATTTGATTCATGTTAAGTAAAGATCATCATCTCGGTTGTTAATTATTCCTTGTAAAGCCTTTTTCCTCCGCAAACTTTTTAAAATCACACCCAGGTTATGCAAGGATTTACCATCTCCTTTAATGACACTTTTTCATATCATAATTTCCCAATACAGAAACTGGAGCAGAAGGAAGAGATTCAGCTGTGCTTTATTTTAAATATATAAAGTTTTGCTAAATACCATGGTTGAATATATGCTTTTTAAAATCTTTACATCTGTCTTCATTTGATTGCTACAAAATTTAATTTGTCTTATTTTGGGACTTTTATCCAGGTTCATTTATTAAGATTTTGTTACTAAATCATGCTAGATTTGAAAGGAAAAGTACAAGTAAGCCTTCTGGCTTTGTTTCTCTCTTCTCACAGAAGTCCATCCTCTAAGCGTCACAACTATGTATTTCTTACAAGTTTCTAGATAAAGTAAATATCCACCTTTTGACCAATGTCTGATGCTGCTCATAAAACAATTTTGATACAATTCCTGTGCAACCAGGACTGCTTACATATGATCACTTACTTAAAAGTTTGGTTTTAGAGATCACCATAGTTTTTATGTGGAAGGTAAATACACATCCATGTATAAATAAACAACAAACACAAAGCTTAGTTTTTATTGGATCAGATTTCAGATGGATAGGTTGTTCCAGACCAGCATCTGCAAGTGTGCTAATGAATAAATGTTCTGGAACCCTTTTTACTCAAACAGTAATAAACCCCACCGGTACTGATTTCTGGATTAAATATTATCTAAACACTTCTCTAAAACAGTAGGGCAGGCCAATTACTAGCAGCTGACAAAACTATATATACCTCTAACTACATATACCTCCAATAGAGTAGTTTTAAGCTGTTCCAGTAATGCTGTCATTACCTTGACCAACAACGGTGACAGCTCTAGTTTTAGTACTTATGGCAATGACAACAGAGTTCTAGGGAAGCTGAAGCCTTTCAAAATAGCTACAATAGAAATATTTCTTAGGAGAGTTAAGCAGCATTAAGAAGAGTTATTTCCTTTAACCAAGTGCAATAGAAACTGTGGCAGACAAGTGGATGCTGTAAGTTAAGCCAGAAAACAGGTACATCATTCAGCTGCTGGCAGGAAGTGATTTCAGCAAACACAACAAACGTATTAGAGCCCTCAAATGGAGTTAATTTTAAGTTTGATATTTGCACCGAGAGTTAGCAAATTATATTTCAAGCATCTTAATAAAGAATAAGAGCTAGTAACAGAAAATAGCTTCAGCAAGTATTTGCAATACTTTCAAAAAACTGGAAGCATGAGCCTAGAATGTTTTCCTGAATTCATAATTCACAAGATTCTATCAATCACAAGTCATCAAGAATGATTTCTGAAATATAAGCTCTCCAAATGTAAAGATTTCTACTAATTTAAATTACTAATTTCTCAGAAAAAACGGTGAGCAATAAAAAGCAAGGTATAACAACTTTCAATTGGTTAGCCAACAGTTAACACCTGGTCTGCTATGGTCATTCAACTCAGAATATTACTGATAGATGCACAAGTCAAAACTAACTTCATTGAACTTAGTCACTGATCTACTGAGAGTCTGATGGTAAAACAACCCCAGAGACTACAACCACAGATTTTAAACTTAAAGAATTGAAATTAGAGTTTTCTTCAAAGAAGTTCACCTGAAAACCAAATCAGAGAAAGCCCATGTTAGATTTTTTTCAGTTAAAATGAATATAGAAACAGTAAGTGATATTTGAAGGCAGGATAATGATACTCCTCACAAACCTTCTGCTTCAAAAGTTCAAGCATGTGAGGCAAATTACAAAAATAATATTGGACAACTGATTCTGTGGTGCAAGTACTCCTCTCAGGCTTCACTGATCACCTGAAAAATTGAGGCTAAAAACCAGCCACATGTGGTCAGCTGAGTAGGGCTGTATTTTGATGTCTAGCTTACAGTTTGTTAAACAATATACATCTATTTGACCTGCACAGTTTCTTAACAGCTTTCGTATTTTGTGCTGTAGAGCACAAATTGCATTAGGAATTCTCACTTAGTAGACTCCAAATACAACTTCAGTCACAAAATTGTTAATAGATGCTCTGGATTCATTCCTGATTCCTGGTCACTAGTATCAACAAAACCAAAAGAAAATGACAGTCCGTAAGCAATCTGTGGAACAAACAGTGCCTGAGAGACAGCTCACCTAAACCCTCCAGCTCTCTCAAGGTTCCAGATGATAAAAAGCTCATTTGTACACCAGCTTCTGGAAAGTTAAAAACCAGGTATCTTCCTGTCTCAAAGTGACATCTATTCATGCAAACTCAAATCTAGGCTGCTTTCTTCTCAGTTGATCTTGTTATATATTCAATCAAATCAAAGAGCACTTCAGGTAGAATTTATCAAGGGGTATTTCTGATGTATGGCTATAATCCTACATGACTGGAGTTGAGCATATTTTACATCTGGTTTGTAGACTTATTGCAGTTTGTAGTCTTATTACAGACAATTAAAATCTATAAAAAAATACACCATAGATGGAAATAAGTGAGATGTGTTGCCTAAAATATAGTCTAAGTGCAAGTTTATATATAAAGTGATTTTGTAAAAATCTCTAAAGCTATCAAAAAATTTTCAAGTGAGAGTCTGGTAATGTTTTTTAAAGCTTTTTTATTTTTTCCTCTTTAATATTAAATCAGAATTAAAAAAAAAAAAAAAAAAAAAAAAAAGATTTAAATTTGAAGGGAAAAAAAGTGGGAGGAAAAAAATCCAAAGGGTGCAATTATCCCTATATACTTTTTCATAAAGAAATACTGAAGCAAATTTTTTAAAGCAGCTAGAGAATGAAAGCTGCTTTATTTCCAGTCTTTTAATGAGTTCTGTGACTTCTACTGAGAATATAGTGAGATTATAACCTTCCATATACATTTGTATACAGTTATAGAAATAACCAAGCAAATATTTTCCAATACTTTGCTTTAGACAGTAACTTTTACTGAAAATGTTTACTTGGCTTTTTCAACTCTAATATTTCAATACTGAGATACCTGTCAAAAAAGAAAACGTTTAACTCATACAGGAAGACCTGATTTCTTCCAGAACTTTTGAAATCATGAATATTTTAGTTAAACCAACTCTTCATGTCTTGTTTAAAAATGTTGTAGTCAGAAAGTTTTGTCTAGCAACAGCAACAAGGATTTACCAGAATTTTATAAAAACATAATAGTAAAACTTCCCAGTCATGCCCTACAATTTAATTTCTAAGCAGGAACCATATATATTAGCACATATATACACATGTATTATACACATGATGCATATACACAAATACACAGTAGCATGTATATGCATGTATTAGACATTATGTACACACATGTATAATACATGTGTGTATATGCTGATATACCTGCTTATATATACACACGTATAGGTATGCTAATTTATATGATATATATGCATATGTGTACATACACGTGTATATGTATATATGTGCATGTGTACTGGAAACTAAGTTAGCTTCCTTCAATTTCCTCTGAGCAGTCTATGCATCTTGTTTGGATTCCTTTTATTTTAAATCCCTTCTCTCACTGAACCTATCTAGAAGGACATCTTCTGCCACATAAGACAGGCAGTCATTGCTTCAAACTACTTCACTTTTTTTTCAGAATTATTCAAAAATCTTACAGCCCTCAGATGTGATAAGAAAACTGATTGCAAAGAAGCTGCCGAAGCAGCAACTAATTTATTCATTCAAAACTAAAATTCATTAAGAAAATCTTGATGGCATCAGAATACACATCTTGGATCAAACTGCTGAAGATATCCCCATGAGGACTGAAGACACTTTTCTACCAAAAAAAGCCTTTTTTCTTTTTTTTTTTTTTTAACTTAGAGGAAACCAAGAATATTACTTCTAAATTAGTCCTCTCACTGCTGAACCACAGAATAACTTCGCTGTGTATTATTATCTTACTAACTTGTAATAGGTGTAGAAAAGTGAAGGGTTACTATCAAGGAATTTAAAAACCCAACAAAATATTTATTTCTGGATAAGCTCATGTTTTGCTACAGGATTTGATGCTGCTGGATAAAGTAGTATGAAAATAGAGGAAACCATAATTCATTTTTTTTTTCTTCCCCTAAATCAGTGTCTTTTTCCAAAGCACAACAAGGCCATTTTACTAAGTACTAATAAGCATATACTGGCAAAGGATTAAAGAAAGTATCCTGGAAGATAACCACAGTACTGCTAAAATTCAATTTGCCAACTTCTTAGAATAGACAGTATGAGGTATAAAAACTGAACCAACTGAATCTACAGCCACGTGTCAAAAATCTTCCCACGCACACAAACTAAGTTTGACCTAGCAACTTTTAGACCTGGACAACTGTACACAAAATTGTAATACATCTGCTATTATGTTTCTGCTTTTACCTTTTGTCTCCTCTTTTCTTTTCGCTTATCTTCAGTATCTTGTAACATTTTTTCTTTCCAAAGATCAAAAAAATAGGAAGGATCAGTATAGAATTTCAATCCATCTTTCTTATCATCCCTGGAAACACAGTAGAAAAAAAGCTAAGAAAATACAAGTTAGTATTTTTCAAGCCAACAAAACTCACCTTTGATGATGATTCAAGCTTCACCTTTTTTGCATTATAGGATGACAGCATGTCAAGTGCATTAAATGCCACTGTTGGTAGTTACAGCTTACAATTGCCTTGATTCATGGCAAGAATGTCAAAGGAAAGCAGTGGAATCCACAGCCTGTTGGGAGGCATGCTCCCAGGCTGTGGCTCAGCAGGAGCTGGTTTGGCTCCTGCATCAGCCAGATGACCAGAGTGACATTCACGGGGGCTGCAAAAACATCAGTGCTGAGACAGGATGTGTAGGGGACTGAGGAGTTTAAGAATGGAACTCAGCTGTCTCAGAAGAACTGGAAAAGGAGTATTTGGCTCAATCCAGACAGGTCTTAAGATCTGAATTTAGGAACAATGTAGGTCTGAAGCACAAGACAGTCACTGTTCTGAGTGGGACTCTCCTAACTAGGGGAAGGGCTAGGAAAGTGGTGGCAACTGAAAGGATGAATCCTACCTGACTGTTCTAGAAGGATATGAGACAGAGCTGATCTGGGCTTGCCAGCTCCAATTAGCAGCAGAAGCCAGGGACACTCAGACTAAGAAGCCACAAAAAAAAGCTATGCTATCAAAACCTAATTTGACCCCATGGCATGGAAATAGAGAACTTTCTAATATCCTAACTCCTGGCAATAGGTGTAGGGAGAGTCAACATGGCAGGGCAGCTGCCATGGTCCAAACAGTATATGACTGATCCCAGTCTAGCTTGCTAAACTGGCATCTTTCAGAGTCCCTTTAGGCTGTGGGTCCTAATTTCTTCCTGGGCAAATTTTAATGGCAGCTGAGTACTAATTTCTACCAGCAAGATCAAGAGCAATGGAGATCTAGCACATGGAAACCTTCCAACCACTAGAATTGAGCACAGAGATCAGACCTTGTACACTGCCTGGTCATATGGCCATAAAACTCTTACTTTTCGTGCACTGCATCTCCTCACTACAAACATCTAACCTACTGAAGGGGGTACTGGGCCACTCTTCCATCCCTCCAGCTTTGGTCAGACTACAATTTGAAGTTCATTTAAGCTTTGTCCAAGGCAAATACAAATAATTTAAATTCAGCAGATGTAAAAGACATTACAAGAAACGTAGTTTAAATAAATTTCACTAAAGGATCCCTAATAAAATAGGAACAACAATAAAGGTCCCTGACAGTGTTATCCAGGTACATATTAGGACATAGCTGTGCAGAACAGCTGATCGATAACAACTCTTAGGAACTGGATGCCTATGAACAAATGCTACCATTGTCTGTAGCAGCAGCAAAAAACATGTCCTTCAGCTATAAATCTAACTATTTTACCTTCCAAGTAAAAGCTCTTGAAAATGAAATACACTGCAAATGCTCTATGCCACTCCTAAAAAAATTCAAATAATTTACTGCAGATTGAGTGCCTGCTTTACACAGATATTTCACATTCTAGTACCTCTCAAAAGCTGAAGGACACAGTAAAAAAGCCCACAACCCTTCAGACCGACATATTATACTCATTTCATGAGCAACAATAAACTTAAAGGAAACAGGAAATGAAAACAGGAAACAAAGTCTGGCCTGGTGCTATTTTATTCACCAGTAAGTAACCAGGAAAAGTATATGTTGGAGGGAAGAGGGACAACAGAGGGAAGGCAAAAGCAACAAATTCATCTTTCTGGATTAATGAACTTAAGAAAGCAATTTAGTATATTAATTTTCTTTTAACTTTTTAAATAATCAATAGCCCTTGCTCTCTGATCCTGTGCTGACATATAACACTTATGATGAAATATGATAATGTTATACCTCACAAAAATAAAGTGTGGCAATAACAATTTTTACTTCCATGAACAGGGAAGTCCCTGAAAACACAGATCTCAAGAACCAATACAGCTTTTCCCTTCTGCTGTAATTATCTTTGCATACAGCTAGGAGATAAAGGGCAAAGTACAAGAACACAAACAATATTTCCATACCTATAAGGTGAGAGAATATTCAGAGGTGGTGGTTTGTCACTCTGATTGTAAATATCAGCCACTGGGTTAGGAATACTGTTCTTTGAAACTACCTGCTGATCTTGAATTGTTGAGCTCTTGAATGCTTTCTTCATATTGATATCCTGTAATGATACTGTTAGAAACAAAAAAATGCTTATCACAGGTCTGAAATTAACATAAGTGGATAAAAGGTCCATTTTACCCTAGCTATTTAAAATATTTACAGCAAAACATAGAAGGAAAACTGAAAGGGTTTTATTTAATGGATAATCATCATATTTAAGCACAAAGGCATATAAGAATTACTGTAATAAATCAGATTTAATTCCCACTTGGTCCAGAACCTTACTTAAAATAATGGGACCATGGACTGTGTCTTGGAACATGATGCAAGAATCCTGTCACATGCAGATGGTCAAATGATCCCCCCTTCTTATGAGGTTTAACCTGGACTTCTAATAGCAGAAAAACTGGCCTCAAGCCTGAAACACAAGGTCTGGTATTCCTCTGACATAGCATGTTTTATAATTACATGTGGTATCCATACATGTTCAACCCCATTCTAAGTTTAATTAAATTATGGCCTCCACAACCTCCTGTGAGAGTTCCACATCTTTTATTGTCTTTCAGCTCCAAAATCTTTCCATGTAATTGAACATCACCTGATCTTAAATTTTCGTCATCTCTATAGAGAGTGAAAAACTTACCTTCTTTATACAATCCAGTAACATACTTCCATTTTATCTGTTCATGTACACAATTCTGAGGAAAACAACACTAGCTTTTTTGTTCGTTCTTTTCAAATGAGAGCTTTAAGTTGCTTTTAATTCTTCCTGTCACTTTTAGGAAGAGTTTCTTTTATTCTTAATATAAATTTTCCTGAGATGGAGCGACCATTGATAAGATGAGGATAATGCCAATTACAATTTAAAAGTGGCAGTAAGCTCTGCACATTAACTTCCATTCTTAGGCAACCTGCGATACAGATTTTTGACTGCAGCTGAACAGAGCGCTGAAGTTTTCACTGGCTTCTCTACAAAGACACTAACCATTTCTTCCACTGGTTTATAACAGTATAAGCTGTATGAGTAGTGCAAACAAAATGCACTGACTTGTTTTCTTTTTATTCCCACTGACATTCCATCTAATATTTCTTGTCCATTCATCTAATTTATCAAGTCTCAAGAACAAACTGAGAATTTCACATGGTAACTGAACAGTACCAGACAGAAATTTAATATATTGATGACCTGCAAAACTAGAAAGGCATGAAATTTAACACACACCCTGTAAGGTACACTGTTGTCCTTTGTCATGATGGGAACCAAATCCCAGACTTCTCTACCCAACTATTTTTGTTATCTGTGTTGAGGTCTTGCCTCTTACTCCAAGACCACTTAGATTCTTTAGTAGCTTTTAAAATAGCAAAGAATTAGAAACAGAGTATTTTATTTCATTCCAAATCATCATTCCCCCAGCCATGTTACCTGAAGTATCAAAGCATCATTTCTGAGAAACTACTTTCTATTTAAACCTGTCTGTAAGTAAACTAGTAAGGTATTTCATGCAGATTTCTCAGATATATACATCTGAACTGTTACATTTTTGAAGGGAGATATTCAAGAGAGCAAAAATGCCATTTCTCTGGGGCTTTTTAATGCAAGTTATTGAAATTACTTTAAAAATTAAACCTCAATTATTTCAAAGATTTTTCCAACTGTAGTATTAGATATATATATATTTTTTTATATATATATATATATATATATACACACACACATACACACACACACTTTATATTAGTAAGAAATCACTGATGCTATTAAATCTAAAGGGTTAAATCAACCTAGCACTTGACATTTTACTTAAATGCCTAAGCTACCCAAACATATTCAGTATTAGTGACAGTACAAAGAATTATTACAAAGACTTCAACTTCTACAGTGAAATAGCTAATAAAGTTTCCTACAGACACCAAAATGACAGCAGTTTGTTCCTATAGCTTATTAATGTGAAAGACTATTAGCAGCGCAAGAGTAGTAACTACTGTCAATTTAAAATAAAAACTGATTAAATTCTCAGTCCATACACTAGTTTCTCCTTCCAATAGACTGCTTTTAATTACTCTCCAAACTCTGGAAACTAGCCAGGAGGTACCACATAATACAAATGACATTAAAAAAACGAACAAAAGCAAAACCAGCCTCTGATGAGGATTACATTTCCAAAAATGTTGGACTGACAATGAAGACTGACATCATCCACCTCAGCACAGAGCAGACATGTACTGGCTGGTCAGACATGTAACTGAATATGGAAGCAAACATGCATGTTACAGATTTTGAGTTAGACAGAAAAACATGTTTTACACATACGAGTACTTTTCAACAGAGTAATGATGTTACTTAAATCCTTTGGTTTTACTGTGTGTTATGAAGTGAATGAACAAACATGTAAGCAAGTGAGGATGTATTTTAAAGGAAATATCTTTCTAGCAATTAGAACACCTCAGAGAATTTCACCTAGTTGACGCAAACACACAGGGCCTCATTTAGGTAAAGAGTATTATAAGATGACTGCAGAACAGACACTACTAATACACACTACCCTGAAATAAATGTAGATCTACTGTCCCAAACTTTTTCCAGTAATCTGACTTATTTCCAGTAAGGTCTAGATTTATTTATTTCTGATTAATTACAACTCACAAACTAGAGGTTCTCCCTGTGAAAAGGGCAGCTCAATGCCTCCATTTCTACAGGGGCTTCTTACACAACTCAAGAATTTTTTGTTTTGCTCTGCTAACATGATTTTTCCCAGCTTGCCTTACTGAGAAAACAAGATGAAATATCAGTTCAGGATTACTTTGAAAAGACAAGAGATTGTTGTGTAATTAAATACTGTGGTCTTGTCAACATCACTTCTGGCTCAACAATTCCATGCAATTACCTACCTTCTTCTACTGTTGAATCCAGCTGGGTAACTTTGACAGCAAGGCGATCAATTCTGTCTTGAAGGGAATTTGCTCTGATGTAGAAGCTGTTGGCCTCATTAAACAATTCACCAAATATGTCTTCAGCATGTTTGCCTGTGTAAGAAGATAGACAGGGAAATCCCTTTGCTAAAACATGACAAATGGCTTCAATATCATGAAGTTAGAATAAAACACAGTAGCTGTGGTATCATAACAACATAGCTTGTCCAAAATTTTTCTGAATGACAAGATTTGTACAAAAATGTCGAAATATGTCATAAATACTGCCTGAAGCCTGATTTCCTGGACATCCTGGTTAGTCTTCTACCTAAACAGGGAAACTTTCAAATTTTAATCTTTATGTAGCTGAACTACTGCCAGGTGACACACAACTGATCATTAAAACGTGCCTCTGATGAAAATAAAGGCCCAAAGTTACTGCTGTCCATAAAAGCTTCTGAAGTAAATTTCGAAACCTAAGAATTTAATAATTAAGATTTAATTATAAGCATGAGCAAAGGCAAAGTGAAACAGATAAAAAACAGGATCCTCATGCAAGGCAGCCCACTTACCTCTACAAATGCTCACTGTATACATGTTGCTGTCACTGGAGCCCTTTGAGAAACTAAGATAGCACTGACCACATTTACCCATGGCCAGTCTGGACTTGATACAGCACAAAAGAGGAGCCTACAACCTTTTTGGATGCCATATTTTCTCACTCACTATGAGAATGGATAGTCCAGCTCAGATCTGCAGCCTCAGGCACTACCCTAGAAGTGCTATAGCAGACAGGAGTGCCACATGATAAACTCAACCCCCTCTTGGTCCACAAATGCTTGTGAATGTCTCCCCTTTCTAGACCTCCCAAAGTAGTAGGCATCCTCATCCAGTTTGACTCTCCATCTGTCCCAGTATGAACCTCTCACTCTGGATCAGAATCCCCAGTTTAACGCTTCTCCTGCCTCAGAATCTCCCCTACAAATTTCAGATTTCTCCCAAATTCACAGCTCGTTCTCACTCAGATAATATCACACCTACTTGTCTCTCAGTCCCTCCTACCCAGATACTGCTGATTCAATTAAGATCTCTCCCTCCACTGTTTCTGCAGCCAACACCCCTCAAAACATCCACGCTCTATCAGTTCACTATCCAAAAAGCAAAATCCTGCCTCCTGCATTTAACTATGCTTTTTAAACAAAAATAAATTTTAAAACCCTACTTCTGAATGAAACTCATCTTGTTATGACCTGTATTGGGATGAGTCTGAAGAGCACAAATAGAAAGGAGAAAGTGAAACCTTGTCTAATAGTTAAAACAATATGGAATATGTATTCACCACCTAAGTGACAATGAATTCCAAAAGGGCAGCAACTGCTGACATTTTAACTTGGGTCCTATAACTAACCTGAATATTTTACCAAAAAAAAGTAAACACAATGAAAATTTCAGTCAAGATCCCATCCTGTGAACATCTGGAGATCATAATTCAAAGTAAAAAGAAGCCACTCGTAGGAAATCAACAGGATCTTCCTCTTTCTTAGATGGTTTACTGGGAGGGGGGTGGGAATGCCACCACCACCACAATAACATATGAAAGTACTGTTTGTGAACTACAAATGAAAAAAATTAATTTGATTGCCATGCTTTGAGTGGAAGACTTTACCAGTAACAGATTTCTTCACTAAACGGAATAACTAACTTAAAATGTTAAGAAATTTTGGTGTATCCAAGTTATGCTTTGTACATATGTGGAAAGTGGATAGGCAAGGTGTTCTGCTTACCTGCTCCTATCTCCTCCTCCTCCAAAACCAAAGTCACACAATGACAGAGTATTTGAAGTTGAAAAGCATCAAGTCCAACTCCCTGCTTGAAGCACGGTGAGGCAGAGCTAGTTGCTCAGGACTGCATCCAGTTGGGTATAGAATACTTTCAAGGATGGAGACTCCACAGCACCTCTGGGCAACCCATGCCAGTGTTCATCCACCGTCACACTAAAAGTGTTCTCTAAGTGCTTCCCAGCAGCTAGCTGAGATTCAATTATAATCTCCATTTGATTTAGCTGCTGCAAATGAAGAGGTTACTCCAAGCTCTTCAGCTAAATAAAGCAGGTATTACAGTCTTCAGCCACCAGTATTCAGAGCTCAAAGCATTGATAAATTTTAATGCATGTTAGTTTATGTTAATATATTGAAATCAGCCTGCTGAGGAAGGACTGCCGCATTCTAAGATTAAGCATATCACCCCTAAAGTAGTCAAGCAGACAGGTGCTTGTCAGTTATCTTTCAGGAGGCAGTGTAAGTCAAAGTTGATTTGTGGGACTATACTTCTTTCAATATTGAATTCTATTTTCTTTTTAAACAGTTGCTACTCTAACACAAGTGAAAGACAGGTTGTCAATCTCCTGTCAGTAAAAACAGTGACATGGTAAAGCAATATTGGAACACACTATTCCGATTAACGTGATACAGTAAGTTTTAAAGTAGCATTTCTCTAGTGTTTTCTATGTTACCATTTTTAAAATTAGATTTTTAACAATACAGAAACAAGCACAAAAACTCCAAACTACCAGAAATTACAAGCATGTGTCTTTCAACATAAGAGGTGATTTTGGTACTAGAAGACAGTATTTTAAAAACATGAGGTGCTTCCCAATATTTAGAATGCTTTAGGGCAACCTAAATATTAACTTAAAAACCACTAAAGGGATCACATAGTCTTTCCTTCTAAAGCTCCCTCCAAACACAGAAGTAGTTGTAAGGAAATCTCATCATGGTGCTGGCTCACCAAATCCCCACTCTCAAGAGGTTTTAATGTCAATTAACAGAAGTGCCTCTTACTAGCACTTCTACGGGTCATCTTCATAGAACTGTATATTTGATTGCTCACAAAAATTTGCAAGTATTGTGAGACACTTCTGGATATCAGTATTTCACAAACAATTGCAGCAATACCTCTACCCAAATTCTACAGTAATTACATGAAATATCATCTGGACGCATCAATTTATAACATCTCTAGCAGAGACGAGTCACCATCTGAATTAATTACAATTGATTTTCACATTCTGCATAAGGCGTGCATTAACACATTGAATACCTTGCCCCAGAGGTATCTTTTGTTAGCAGTCAAAATACTCAGTGCTGTAACAGAAGAATTCAACAATGGTACTGGCTTGTCTGAAGACTCAAAACCCAACAGCAGCATTTATTACTTTGACTAGTTTCCTTTCACATATTTGAGTCTAAAAAATACAGCTTTTCTTTGCATTCCTTCCACAGCAAAAGTACATGGAAGAACACATTCAAGTTAACAGAAAGATTTACAGTGCATCAAAAGGATTACAATTTTTCACACCATGAACATGCATTATCAAAGAGAAAAGGTAAAGCAGTGTCATCACCTGGCATTCAGGTGTCAGTTTCACAAGACACTGGAAGAAACATGATACTGGGACTGCCCTAAAGGCAGCCAGCACTGCACTACTATTCTCCTCAGGGTCCTAACTAAGGACTGAAACATCCTGCAGAACTAACTGGTGTTTTGTAAATCAGAATTCACCCAGGACATGACCATTCATCATAACATGGAGCAAAAGACAATGATTCCACCCACCCATTTGTATCTGGATTAATCAGCATTAGAATCATGCTTCCCCTCTCCTACCCCACCTTTTTGGTTTTTTTTAAATAAGCAGAAGTGGTATGTTGTTACTGACCAGGTGTCGAATCTTACCTGCCTCCTCATAGTACCTCAGCATAATACCACCAAAAAGGCTAACCTCCCAACTCAACCTGATTTAACATTGGTAAAAAGCAGTCACACAAAGCTAGATGCAGCATGCTCAGGCCTGAATGCAAACTAGTAAAACTCTGAGCCAATGACAAACAAATTGGCAGACGTCACTCTGTATGAAAGAAAAGGTCTTCCAAGTCCACACAGACCATGCTTCCTTCATTTTATGTTGTACAGCAAAACATATTTGGTATCACTTGCATAGGGGTCCAAAAAAGTAGCTCTGTACCCATGTACAGCTGTTTTATACCCATATAGAAATAACATTTCAGCCTGACAGGTAGTATCTGAATGAATGGAGAAGCCAAAGATACAAAAAACCAAAATATTTGAAGACTCTCAGAAAGGAAAGAAGTGGTAATACAACTTGAAACACAATGAGTATGTTAGTATACAGGCTGAAATCTAATTTTAAAAAGCTCAGTAGAGAAGTAACTGTACAGTTTTTAATATTTAGACTTTAATGACAATCAGATGTAATTTATTACTTCTTCCCCATATATACACATATGCAAAACTCAGGAACAAAACCATGGTGTAATAGATCCTGTTGCTGAGAGCAGCTTTTTTCACTGTTTAGAGTTATGTGGCTGTCAGACCAAATTCCACTGCCAAAAGTAAGGGAGTATTTTGTGAAAGCTTTCTTCAAATTCTTTGCTCCATGACCGTTTACTAGGTAAAGCATTATGGTACTTACAGGTATGGGCTGCAAATGCTCCCAGTCCCATCTATTTCCCCCCACCCCACCCATAGATTCTCTCCTCCCAAGTACAGGTGAACCCCCAAGTAAAGATTGTGTCTTTTATAGAAAGTGCAGTTTCATACAGAACGCTGCTCACACTGCCTGTGCTCCAAGCCAGCTGGCTGCAAATGCATGCAAATCTGAAGACGTAACAAAAAAAAAAGCTCCAGTAAGAGCACATTCCCTTTGGACAAGAACTTGTTCGTGTCTCCTGAAAAGAGCAGAGGCAGAAGCAAGCCAAATTTGAACGCAACAGCACAGATCTGCCGGTTTCTAAAATCACACCAAACTCACAGTGAAACATTGAAAAACTGTGACTGCAAGACAGACCTGTACTTGCTCTCTCTCTCTGTGCTTCAAGCTGTGTGAACACCAACAAGCTCTGATGCTGTCAGCAGGACATACTGCATTAGCTCAAGCACAGCATTTTTCTATGATCATTTCCTTGCTCCCAGTTGGCTTGAAACGCAGGCAAAACAAACACTGTCTGCTGAAAAAAACCCTCTGCAAACAGGACAGATTTTAGACTGTGGAGGAGCCTGGTGGTAGGCTTCACTCATTAAATACCATGTATTCATACGTTAAAACAAAGGAGATATCATTTCTTTTCATAGATCTTTAATATGACACTAATAAAGTACTTTAGGGCTGTCTACGGAGACTTCTGATGATCTCAGAAACCTGTGAAGGGAAAACTGCAGGATATGGATTGTGTAAGTAGCCAGTTCCTCAGCAACAATCATAAGAGGATCTGAATATGCAGTTTAACAGACAGATTAGCCCCAGGACCAAGTCTGGAAAAATGAAAGCTAAACATTCCTAGCAATTCAGACAAGTGAAAAGTGTGTTATTCATACTTTGGCAGTCATTGTACCATACCAAAATTAGGTCTTATCAGATATCCTTGAACATAATTAGGACATTAGCCATTCTTCTCAATTTTGTGAAACTTAAGGATGTCAATACAAGCACAAATCAACTATAAATAACATTAGACACTAAATCAGCAGCTACTGCTCAAGAAAGATCAGAGAATCACGTGGAAACCTCACTGAAAATATCAACTCAATGTTTAACAGCGATCGAAATGTTATAAATCCGTAGGGAACTAATGACAAACTAATGTCTGTTTTGATTATGAAGTCCTCAACACTCCACCTTTAAAAAACCCCAACATACTATAACTTACATATCCAAAGCAGAAATAACAATGAACAGAAATACAGAATGGTTTTCTACCCAAGAGTACTAACAGATCAGGACACTCCAACCTGGAAAAGATATCACCAGAAGAACACAATAAAGAGCTAACAGAAAGTCACAGATGATTACAGAAACACATGAGATGAAATCACCTTCCATTATTTTTCATAACTCAAGAACCAGAAGGTATCAAAAGGAAGAAACAGACCAACTTCTATTGTGGGACATTCTGCCACAGGTTATTGGGCAAAAAAAATGTTCAATCCCTATCTAAACACATCTAAGCAATTCCACAGATGATTGGTTTGCAGATGCTTGTAACATAGGATGATTCAGATGGACCCCTAGCTCAGAAAATCCCTAAATCACTGACAACTGGAAAGGGAAACATGCTGTGTTTCTTGTACTCTTTCCCTAAGTATAGGCTACTTCCTATCATCACAAACTGACCACCAGACTTAGTGGGACCCATAGTCTAAACTCCATACAGACCTTCTTACATTTCTAAAACCATTTCCATTTACAGAGTGAAGAAACTGATGAAGCAATAATTTCTTTTCTAGGACCAGAGTTATCCACACAAACAACAGCTGCTGATTGTTAAACACTGTGAAGAAATCTCTTTTTTCATTCATTAAGAAATATTATTTTTCTTGCAAGCACTCCAGGCATGCTTCTAGAATTGCTAGTTGTGGTGTCAACTGACAGGTGTACTGTGCAGGCTACTCTGTATGGAGCTGATACTAGCTTGCCTCAACAGTAGTACAGGTTTGTTCACTGAATGCCATTCTTTTGATACATGTGCATAATTTCATCCATATAAACTGATCACACATACAAAGAAAAAGCTTATGAAATATTAGCATGTTACAATAAACTGAAATTTCAGTCAAATGTGTCATTTGATGCCAAGAGGCAGAAGAGTTTGCTGGTTTCATCTCGTACAACCTAAAAGCTAAGAATAACTCAAGTGCTAGCCTTGTTTCCTGCATCAATTTCTCTCAGCTTAGAAAAACTCCCAGTTTTCTATGCCATAGTTTTTTGGTTGGTTGGGTCTTTTGGGGTTTGCTTTTTGTCTTTGGGTTGGCTTGTTGTTTTTTACACTTCTAAACCTTAGAGAGGCTCTTCTTGTGTAAGGTGCAAAACACATAAGAGCATAAAAGCTATGAAGTAGCACTATTATATTACATAAGTGACAATATCCTGTATCATAATTTTGCTGTAGAAAACAAGTCATCTTAGAGCTTCTACTTTATTCAGGTTTTCGTCATGAATTAAATACTTGCAGGAAGTTACAGATACTTACTTAAGCTGCTTAGCTGGCGTATGATAGCAGCAAGGGTACTATTCGTTACACATTCCAGTTCACTAGTAATTCCTTCTGGCAGAGCTCCTCGGCAGAGATGCCGTGGTTCGATGTTCCTTTTCACCAAAGGCATGGCTCACAACCTGCAATTCACAGAAAAATACATATTTACTAAAATAAAATTCAGACCTATGAAGCTGTGTGGCATATATTCAGTTTTTTCTATAAAATATACATCATCTTTCTTTTTTTAAAGCACTTATTTCATTTTTCCTGCCATAAGATACTATATGATTTCTACTGAGGCACTGGAGTCATGCACTCAAGCCAGAACATGACAAGAGCACTGCAGATAAGCACTGAGGATACAGTCCATGTAGATAACCTACAATTTTGCCTTAGATTTGGTGTAAGATTTAGTGTATACACAGCCTTGTGCTACAGCACCAGAATCTCTGGACTTTAGTGCACATTTGCATTTATAGCAAACTGGCAGTCCCCACAAGACTGGTAGGAAAGATCACTGTCTGGAGCAAGCTGGCTTGCTGCCTTGGCAAGTGGACCACCAATGGACCATCCATGCATTACAGCCTCAGACACTGGGCTACCCTCACTCTGACAGTTTTCAGCCAAAATGATAAACTCATCTGACAGATAACGGCAAGGGCTTCACAGAAATAGCCTGGGTGAGAATAAGGAAGAAGCTGCAATGTGAGGAAGATGGTTTTTCACAGGTGGTGCTGAATGACAATCTGAATGAGGTAAAAGCACATATTGAACAGATTTCAGGAACATGCTAGATGTGTGAAGACATTTATCTGAGAAAACAAAGGTTGTCAGAACTGGTTTTCCTGGGAAAATAAAAGAAACTAGGATGGGGAAGAAAATACAAAGAGAGCTCTCAAAGCATCACACAAAAGGGCACAGGGGCATAGAAAACACAATCCTTCAGAGAGCAGCTTTGAAAGCAGCGACACTCAAGTAGAACAGAATTGCCCCAGAAGGGAAAGAGCATATAATATAAAAAGTTCTTAAGCAGTTTTCTTTAAAATGGTATTAACACAATTATGAGTCAATTTGATTAGCTTTTATAGCACTGACAATTCAACGTCCATGCTCTACTTATGAATAACAGTCTTTTAAAAGATCACGTGGCCTCAAAATTTTCTGAAATTAGAAGTTAGTATTATACCAAGGACATAAGTTTATTTGGAAAAGACTTAAATTAAAATTTCTTTTTTATTGCACTAAAGCAATTGAAGTAACCTTTCAACTTCTCTAATGAAAATCACATTAGTAAATTAAAAATACCTTTTTGCTTTTCAAATGTTGCATAGTAATTTCTGTAATGACTTTGCCCCCTGAAGGTTTAAAACACTATTCTCAAGAACATTTCTAAAAAATTAACAACTTAAGTAATTAACAAAAAGCAAATTATTTAACCAAGATTGTTTCAGAACAGGCCAGGAAGAAACAGGCTCACAACTTCTAAGCAGTAGTCTTGAATTGTATTTTACATCGTTCTTAATATGGAAAGTTTATTCAAATGTCAGAATTTAAGGGCAGCTGAGTTTCCTAAACTTTAAACAATATATCAGAGTTAAGAGAGGGACAACTTTTATTTTATATTAGACAAAAAAACTTTTTGTTTCTATTCTATGTGTTCATATTCCTTTACAGACAAATGCACTGTAAAATATTATGTAATATCCAATGCACTCAAGTCTTCTGGACTTGATCAAAACTAGGTAAAAATTGGAAATGCACAATTATTGAAGAGCAACATTGAGCAACACCACACTGCAAAAAGGCTAGTGCATTGCAAATGTGAAATAAAAGTCATTATGAGGAATTGTTTCGCTGTGCAGGAAAATGTTCATAAACATAATTAATAAGAAGTCAATTAATAGGAGCATAAAGCAGTACTAAAGCAGGCAAATACAGATCTCAGCATTATTCCAACACACAAGCTACAATGTTTGGTTTTCTGTACAAACTAAAGGTATAAAGACTCCCTACAACTATGACAACATAATTCCTGAAATATTGGTGGGTGATTAGACAACTCATAAAATTGTCCCTCTTGGAATTAATTTTTATATGCATTTCATCAGTAAAACCCTTTGGTGAACAAGGCAACCATTCTACTGGGTTTAGGATTTGGAGGGGGATTTTGTTTGCTTTTTTGTTGTTGTTGTTGTTGTTAAGAGAATTACTGTGGATATGTTTTGCTACACATGCTCATAACTCCCGATTTCATTTTCTTTTAACCTAGCTTACTTAAATTCTTATATAAAAAGACCAGAAGACCAGCAAAATAAAGCCTAGTTTCCCGTGGCTTTCTGTCTAGTATTCTCAGAGATGGCCACCCCCTTAGCTTTTGCAGTTTACCTAACTTCTCCCCACCACCCCACGCAACACACTGAGGCCAGTTGAACGCTGGCTGCACACTGCCCAGCTAATTGCCTGCTACCTCTTGAAACACCCACCATGCTGAGCGTAATCAAAATGTCTTTCACTAGGAGCACTAAATTAAGTCCCTTCTCCACATCATGTCCTTTCTCACCTATAAAAGCTAATTTGAAGAAAACACACAACTGCAGTTTGAGTTTTTCATTTTTTCATCAATTCTTTATGAAATGTTGCAATGCGTTCAAGAGCTAGCAGGGGAGAGATAGACCAACACAAGACATCCCATTTCTTTAAAGAGGAGACTAAAACACACAGCGGTGCTGAGGGTGGGAAAGAAAACATTCATTTCTGAATGCACGATTTAAATTATTATGTATCCACCTCATTTCAGTATGAAGTTTAATTCCAAAAGGTAAACTGAATACTGATGAGTAAATACATGCAACAGATTAAGCAATGCATTAACTGCTCCTGATCAAAGAAAAAAAAAAAAAAAAAAAAGGCTTGCAATTGCAAGTTTCTTCTGATTTAAACTCTTCAACTATCTGAATCAAACACTACAGACTTATTCACCTACTAATCCATTGGTAAGTAAAAAAAGCTGTTATTTCTATGCGACCTTGCCACTAAAGCACTACCACCCTTTTCCTCACCACACACAACTCAACAGCTAGACAAACTTAACCTTTCTTAAAGAAAATTCATGAGAAGTGCAACCAAAATTTTTTCAAAATTATCTAATTTCAAAAGGTGTAACGGAAGGCTAAACAAGAAATCAAGATAAAATAAGCCTCTGAATTACAGGGGCTTCATCAGGCTCAAGCAGGCTGGAGGTATGTTACAGGTGCAAAAAAAAAAAAGTTAACAGTGGCAGTTCCACTGCCTTCTACTTTCATCTTCTACCTGATTCAAGCCACACACTTCCACCCCAGTTTATTACTAGAGAAGATATTTATCATGATATTCTGTCACTGTATTATGGACATTGGTATTTGGTAAATCATACTCAAGGTCACAACACAGAGGTTAGATAACTTCCCTTCCATCCCCAAATAAATTGAAAACGCAAGCTAAATAATTTATTATTTTCAAAAGTTTTATCAGTTCAGAAAATTGGGACCAATCACAGTTGACTGTTTTCTCACATTTTACCCCAGCTAAGTGCACAATACAGCCACAGACTTACAGCTAGGACAAAAGGTCCAACCCCAATCCCTGTATGAAGCCACCGATGTCTGACACAGCTGGCTTTAAAACACCAGCTGCATCTGGCCCAAGACACGAAGGACCCAGAAGCATGCTATACTGCATCTATGTAACTGGCTGCACTAGAAATGTATGAGACATTACCATCAGACCAGAAGAATGGGAGCAGGAGTCAAAGGGGAAAGAAGAAAACTAAGAGGACAAGATGTCATTTAACACCTCACTAAATCCAAGCATGCCTCATTAGACATGGATCAGGGACAACATCTGGCTGGATTGAACTCTAACTAGAGCTCAAATGGACACTGCTCTCCAAACCCTACAGGCATCAGCAACTGCACAGCTAACCTAACTCAATTTCCATGCACATTCTGAAAGGACAGAACATCAGAAGCTTGAATTAGCTTAGATCAGCCCATTAAAAGTTGACATTAGACATGCTCCCTCAGTATTCTCACCTCCCTTTTTCTTCTCTCCCCCCCCTCCCAGCAACTCGCATAACTACTTTTTGTTTTAAAATTAGAAGGCAATTATCCCAGTAGTTATTGCAAGCAGGTACCAAAAAAGATAAACTGAAGCATTTTTGCTTTTCCTTCCACACTTCCCCTGCAGTTGCAGGAATATTGCTCCAGGTCAGTTTGGACCACTCTCCTCTGGACAACAGCTGTTAAACTGCATGTAGGAAGTTTGACACTGCATTGGCAAGTCAGGTTTTTCAGAAAAAAAAAAAATCAAGTAGAAAGCAGATGTACAGTAACAAACATGAAAGACGACAAACACAATCTACAATCTTTCCAAACAGCAGAGCAGCTATTATAAGAGACAAGCTGGGTTTTCAAGTATGTGAGCAACTGGCAAAAACTCAAAGCACCAGCTGTTCCCCAAACCTGCCTTTTACCCTTTTGCATCCCCAAAAAAGCACTGTAATTTACACTAGTGCTAAAAATATGTAACTGAACTTCATGGTTCTTCAATATTTTAAGTTCTTTATGAATTCACCAACACCACAAAACAAATGCCAATTCTTTATACAGCCCCTCTACTTATGAATGTTTCCTTATTACATTTTCTCAAAGGCATTGTTCAATCATTTTTTTTAAAACTCTTAAGGGGTTTCTTCTCATACTTTCTAGTAAAACATAGCAAAGCTGAACATTTTTACCATGACAAAGAGCTTTACATACATCCACCCTAAATTCTCCATTAATATATTCTGTTATTTTCAAGAAGCTTTAGAGCTTTTCACTGATGAATCTCACAGACCTCTGTAAAAGAAAAAAGCTATCATAATTCTCCTTCTGCAGAGAAAGACAAGAGATGGATTTAATATGCAGCTTGTCCTAAGTGATATGCCAGATGGGATTCCATTCAAAATTAAGCACGTAAATTTGTATGATTACATATAGATGAACTCAGTGTCCATACCCCTCTTGTAAGCTCAGCAGAAGCCTGAAGAGCAACTAAATCACTACATCTATTGATAGATATGAGAATGATAGTGAGTGCAAATACCTCACATGTAATCTCTGCTATGCACCCACCTATATTTAGGTGCCTAAATCTAGAACTGAATTTCACCTCATCAAAATCAGAGAAATACTGCTGGTTTCCTAACCTCTATCCCTGTAATCAAGTCCTAACCACACTGTCTCTATGCCTACAGCGTTTCAAATATCCTAACACTCAATTCAACATGCTAATTTCCATCTCTGAATGGCACTCCATTTGGTAATATTGCCCATTTTTCTATTCAAGTTTGTAATTCTAGACAGTCTGCAATTGCCCCACCTTCAAAAATGTATGTATGTGCTAAACAAAGAGAAGGGAAAGCAGGAAGATGAAAGACCCTAAACACTAGTTCTGGAGATGCTCTCCCTCCCCATTTTTTTTCCAGTCATTATTATCACAGATTTCCCTGTTCTCCAAAGGCCCCTCATCCTTCACACAAGACACAAAGAAAGGGCTACATGGAGAGCAGACACTGCTATCCCTCCTATCTCAAGAGAAGGAAAAGGCAGCACATGCCTTTAATGCACATCACTTTCTTTTTTTCCCCCATCCTAAATGACTGGGAACCCGATGCCTGTGAAGCTTTCCTACTTATCTGTGAACATCATCTTACTTCTTTATCAGTAATAACAACTTAAAAACAAATAAACTGGAACTAGCATATTATCTGGAAATCATTATTTTAAGTTGATAATTTGTCTAATGTCATTCAGCTGTACTTTAAGTTTGGGGTTGTTTTTTTTTTTTTTTAAACTCGCAGCATTATAACCAGAGTTTGAATCAACATTTTGTATACTGAAAAATAATATAAAATATTTAGCCATCAGTTACTGTGCAACACTGCTCCAATGCCCCTGAATTATTTTATATTTAACAAAAAGCATCTAGATAAGACTAATTTTTAATAGCATCTTTTAGTTATTTTAGTTTAATCAAGTATGTAATTCCTCTCAGCCACATTACTATGGAACAAATATCAAAAGAAAACTTTCACTAAACATCATAATTACACTTTAAGTCCTTCTGTTAGAGCTCTCCCAATCTAAGGGACAAACAACATATTTATTAGTTTTCATAGTTTTTTATGCTTCCCCTATTTTTTAATGCAACTAGTTCGATACTGAGTTTGCTGAAGCAAGGGCAGACATTTGTTAGAAGTATGCACAAAGTCTAACAAAATTCTGTTTCTTAAGGATAACTAAAAATCAATAACATTTTTTTCTTATCTGCAGCAAACCACATAATTCAACAAGACAATACATGTAAAGTGAAACGGCTAGAAAATATTCACCTTGAAAGAATAGCTAAAGTTTTATACATAGCCAACTCTATCAACATCATTTCCACAGATTTTTCTCCCAATTGTCAGATCTACATGAAAGGCACAACAGCCAAGGCTGGAAAGAAAATAGGGTTTTTCTTCTCAGCATCAGTCCACCACTTCTGATTCCTCACATCATACCAACCTAAGTAATAGCAATGATGAAATGGGCACAGAAATCCCTAGAACAATTTTGTTTCTTTAGTACAGCTCTTATTTTAATGTCTGTTGCAATGAGTTATTTCTGAAGGCTCATCAACTTGGAGGGCTGGTTTTGTTTTTTGTTTTTTGTTTTGTTTTTTTTTGTTTGTTTGTTTTTTTTTTAATTTGGGTGGGGTTTTGTCTGTGCTGAGCTCTTCAGGCTAAATTTTATGGTCCAGTGATATTATGAAGGAAATCAAGACATTAAAGCAATGACAAGAGAAAGGACAGAGGGGGCAATGGTGTTTGGCTTTGTTTATTTACAACCTAAATATATTTTATGGACCTACATTTCCCTAGACAACCCTCCACAACTCCAAAAGCTCTCCAAGAAGCAGAACAAAAATTTTGAGTTGGTAGTTACCCCTGCTAACACCATGGGCCTCCAACACAAAAAGTTTATAGAACCATTAAAAGGTGAACATATTAATTCAGAAATTTTGTCTAAAAAGTTGGGACAGGAAAAAAAGTAAATGTATCTTCACAGCACTGAACATTTACAATTATCTTAAATTTAGTTCTCAGAATTTCATGCTAACACTAGCTCTAAACAAGCATATGCAAGATGACATTCACTAACGCAGAAAAAAGTCCTGAAAATTATTTAACCTGAAATTAAGTAACTATTCTTTCCATGAAAGTGTAGACTGTAATACAAAAGAGGTTTTAAAATACTATCAACTATGAAGACAAGTCAGAAATCTGCCTTATTTTCTGTAAAGCTTGCTGGCTGGTTTTTTTTTTTCCTTTGTTCTACAACCCCATCTTCACATTACCTGTTGACTGTGGTTCAAGAACGTATTTGTGCATCTGCCATGCTGTCAAAGGTCTCATCAACTTCTGCTTAAGTACTTGTGTCTACAGTTCACTGCCTAATAAGCATGCCTCTATGAATAAGACTGAGGGACCACTTTAAAGTTATTGCTTTAAATTGGTTTTCTTCCCAACAGAAATTAAATATTTCAAAATTACAATCCCAACACTTTTTCCCATCACAGTATTTTTCCCCAAAAGTGTCTAGCAAAATAAAAATCTTATTATGAAGTACAGACAGACTATGATAAAGTTTCATCTTCTGCTCCAAATCAAAAGATCATATATATGTCATCCAATTAAATGGCTTCACCACTGTTAAAGGAATAAATAAAGGTACTTCTTGCCCTCTGCTAGTGAGGTTACTGCATTGTTCTAGCTGCATTTCTGTGTAGATATGTTCTAAAACATATCTACGGAATCTTTTTCCTGCATTACATTTTCCCATCATCCAAACGAATGGATTTTGCAATTTATATTCACAGCATTTTGTCCCACTGCCCAATATGGAAGAAACTTTACCAGTAAGTTAGTTCAGATTTTTCTTTACTTCTGTCACTTAAATATTTATACTTTCTAGAGATGCCTTATGTTTTTTATAAGAATGCAGGAAAATATATATTCACTGTGTTTTTCATGTTGAAATACTTTTTTTTTTTAAACACTAATATTTACTTAATTTCATCACTCCATTTCTTCATGGGAGAAGTTCCCCAGAACTTCTGTGACTATCCCTCAGCTAGTTTTAACTTCTGTTTTTTCTCACACCTGTCTTTCCCCTGAAAGCTAAGATCTTTGGTTATGCCACTTTCTTCTGATTCACCTTCTCACATAGACTAGCTTACCACACAGTTTCAAGCTTCAAGCATCTCATTCTCAAGTAGCCTTCTTGAATCTAATGTCAGATTCCCATTCCTTAAAATTCTTTTCATTGAAAGAAACAGAAAACAGTGAGAGAAACCCACTGTAGTCCCACTGAAGCTATTTGTTAAGCTTTTAAATAAGATTTCTCCTTCACTAACACATTTTCCTTAGTACACTTAATGTTACTATCTATTTAAGAACAGATTTGTTTATCTGAAATCTAACATAGGTTCACAGATTGCACAATACAAAAGCTTGATGTACTGAATCCAATCACTCTGCCAGCATTGGATCCACCCACTCTTTTCTACTCATCCTGTATCAGAATATCTAGATCATAAGCTGTACTTTCTCTAACCAAAATTTTGTTCATTAAGCCAAAACATGGTTTCTCTCAAAAAAAAAAAAATAAAGCTAAAGGGTAGAAGAAATCCAACTGATTAAGCTGGAAGACATCCATATATGGTACACTCGACGCTGTTAAAAAAAATATAGTATATTGAGTATGGACTGAAAGACTCTGGAAAAATGTGTACAGAAGCTTTTACTCAAATAAGTAAATTTAAATCTGGTTTAAACAGAATGGTATTACCTGACACCATGCATAAGGGTAAAAGGTGGCTAGTCACATCACTATAGTATGTTGAATGGGGAAAAAAAAAGTTGATTTATACCTATGTGGGTCCAAGTCCAGACTGACCACTATTAAGTTTATTAATTGTTCTATATAAATCACATTTTCTCTTGTCTTCTTTCCATATTCACATGGAAAATGTAACCACACACGCAATGACAACAGCTCACATTGTTTGTTCAGTGGAAAGCAACAATGACCACTTTACCAACAAAAGATGCCGACACATTAATCTCGTTCTTAGCGAGATGGCTGCTCATCCTGCTCACAGTCCCTTCCAGATGGCTCGGTGTGAAAGGGATGGTGGGATGGGGAAGAAGAAATATTCCATACTGTTCTGAACATCTGTTCCACTGCGTTTATACATTAAAAAAATACCATAAACCTTACTGCCACTATCAATTTTACTATTTCAGCCTAATACTACTAGGGTAACACCAGATATAGCGTAAATGTTATGCATGTACACGAGAAAGGAAAAATGCCTTTTCAAGTCACATAAGAACATTTGTTTAGTTTTTGCAACCTTAAGAATGGACGTGTTTCAGTAAGGAAGTCCTTATGCTGCACTGAAAACACATTTTTTCTTTCATACGACCTTTCTTGAAATCTGTATTATACTTCAAGAGTTTATTACTGTCTTTTCCTATTCAAGAAAACAGGACTGAACTGAGTCACCATTTATTTCCCTTTAGTTTTATTTGTTTGTCTTTTCAGTAAAGATGCACACTATGCATTTGTTGGAGCTTGTTTAAATTCTATTTGAACAGTTTTGCACAGCAACTCAAAAATATTTTCCTTGTGCATATACAAAAATAGTGGTAACTTTTTTAAGCAGAAAGAAATAAATAAAATACAGTATATAGTTTACACCTCAAATAACATTTACCCTTTAAAAATACCATCTCTTGAAAAGAAGCACTCAGCCAGAACAAGAAACTCGGCGAGGAGTAAAGAAAGAGGAGGAAGTAGCGCTTTGTCCTACAGCACAGGAAAAGAGACTTAGATTGATCACACACACCCCCTTTTGTATGATCTTGACATGTGTGAACCATATGGCTACTGAATTATTCAGCTCTCTCTAATTTGAATAACCAATGATTACACATATGAAAATTTAGAAGTACTGAAATATTGACTGGAAGAGCGTCATCCTGTGAAATCTAATTTTGTTTTAACACTTAGGACCTAAATGGTAACATTGAGTATAAACTGGATGAGGTCAAAAGGAGCAAAATCAAAGCAGCAGAGCTAGTTATAACATGAAGATAATTAGGTCAGGAACAGCTCACCACTAGCAGGTCAAAATGTTTCCAGAGTTTATCAGGCTTGGATCTTACCAGATTTGAGTACAGAGTTGGTTCTGTAGAAAGAGCCACACAGTTCTCTCCCTCCATAGCCCAAATCATAGCCCAGATAACTATGAAAATGTCTACATGCCACTTCCAACCACCAGCAGAAGTATCCCCATAAAATAGCTCAGATGTATCTAGCCTTGAAGTAAATCATGGTTTAAACCCGTTTCTGTGCAACATCAGTGATTCCCACCCATGTAGTACTGCTTAATTTTTCTACCAGTGGCAATAAAATTTAAAAACAATAAACCCAAGAGAACTACTGTTTAACAATACTATCACTTATCTAACAATCAACTACACCAGGACATTTCTCACCTAAAGGAAATTTCTTTTTTGTTCACCACCCACCTATTCAAGGATCTGATAGGACTACAGTCCAAAAAGCATCAACACAAACTCCCTCTTCATCAACCTGATTATTATAAGAGGGCACAGAGAAACTTTTCATTGCCCAATTTACTACAAACTACTGAAAGACTATTTTAAGTGTGATCCTTTCAATATGGTCTCTTAAATGATGGTTTTATACATCTTAAGAGTGCTTACTGTAAATCTGCTTTGGATATCTAATACACATTCTTCTAATAGCTTAGAGTTATGGAAAGTCACATTTTATCTAATTAAAGAAATGGAGTAATTCTGTAATGCAAGAATGGTTACTGTATGACATTTTACACTACTTTAGACAATTTGATGCTGGAACAACTTGTAACAGAATATTAAAAGTGTGCAACTATAAACAAGCCTTTCTTAACACATGGACTACAGTAGTGCACAAATAGCTCCTGGAGACAGTTGTGAGCACATTTCCCCCAGCCTTCCTTCTTCACAAACATTAAGTGTTATCAGCAGCAAATGTCTTAATTATGAAAAGAAAACATAAGTTGCACCTAGGCCTTGCTGACTTACATTGATCCCATTTACCAAAGCCTTACTGGATTCAAACTGCTCAAAATAACTGTTTGGGTCATAGCCCATGTGACAAAGGTCACGAGGTAAGGGGCCTCAGGAGGCCAACTGCAGTGAGAACATGCCATTCAGATCCTTAAATGACCTCAAGCTAAACTAAAAGCAAATTTAGTAATTTGTTTCTCAGAACTCCCATTAACCCTAAATTGGACATAAAAGTAGAAAAGGGATGAAGTATCCACTTCATTCCAATCATATCAAGTTTTATGGCAATACACAGTGTTCCTTATTTTCGTTTATCTAGTTTACCATTAAAATGCTTTCTGAACAGTATTCTTCAGGAAAAAAACATGTTCTTAAACTCTTCCCCCCCACTCCGGCAGTTGATCTAAAATCCAAAATATCACAGGGAAGTGTTACGTTTTCTTGTCAGTCTTTTCCATACCAAATAACCTCAGAAAATAAAATATGCATACATACACAAGTACACAGTATGTATACATACATATCTGATATATAACTAGGACTTTTTTTTAAAATATGACACTCTGCAATGGAAGAGAGCAATAACATAGTCAAACTACAGAAGGAACAAAAACACTTTGTACCATGACAATTTGGCATTAGAATTTGCCTGCCTCGACTCTTAATGTGCCTCCTCCACTCCCAGGTTTTACCAGCCAGGACAGACCTTCCCACTGGGAAACAACTGCAACCTTGCAGTCAAGTAACTTTTATGTCCACTGAAAAAACAGGTTCTTTGAGACAGTGGCAGAAGTTTCCTGGCATATGTTCCCAGCACACAGGCAGCCCATGAAGATTTAGGTTAATCCAAAAATAAGCAAACATCGCACCCACCCTTGCCATGGAATTTTAGCAGGAAACTCAGGATTTCCCTGATTCTTCTGATTGTGAAGCTACCACCAACACTTCACTTTTCCTATGTATCAGAAACCTGGAAGTGGCAGCTAGCCTGCACTGGGAAAAAAAACAGATTTATTTTGGGTGCATTTTAAGGAAAAACTAAACAAAATATTTTGTGTTTGAATCCAACAGCTGAGTCTAAGTGAATCAACATAATTCCCAACTATTTTCATCCTGAGCCAAGCATGCCATCTGTTCCCATGAAGTCCATCTTCTGGTGGCTACCATACTACATATGACAAAGTGCCAAAGTGATTGAGGACTGGTGCATAAATCAAGAAATACACTGTGAGTTATAAGAGCACAACACTCAAGACAGCAGGGGAAAAAAAAAACCCACAGACAAAAATCTCAAAAACCTACCAGCAAAAAAAACACCACAAAGCATAAGAAGCATAAGGCCCAGCATTAATGCGGCCAGGTTATTCTGCAGCTTTGGGTGTTGTGGTTATTTCACTCTGGCACCTAAGGAGAGCTGAGCTCTGATGAGAGGTTTTCCCAGAGCAGTGATGCTTTTCATATCTTACTCGTGCCAGTGTTCAGTAACTTGAATACTAATAAAGCAATTTCTCTCTGTCAAGTAACCTTCCTCTCTTCCACATGGTTACCATCTTCAAGTTAATCACAGAAACCATTCATGTTTGATGCACAAGAAATTAGCAATTCATAATTTTCCAGTTCATAAAATAGTAATAGTTACAGATGGCACAGTGGAACATCCAGTTATCAGAAGTACAGGAGCTCCCGATACCCCTACAACTAAGTCACAAACAGGGTCCAGCAGAAATCAAGATGGATCATACCCCTTTTCCTGGCCTTACTGATACTGAAGACATTTATTTTAAAATTAAGTGACAGACAGATATCCATTTGTAGCTTTCACCAGGAACAGAATACCAAAAGAAATAAAACTGCAGTAAAAAATAAATCTGAAAACATTTGATATATCGAGTATTTTATTAATATGAAGCACATCAAGATTGAAAGCAGCTACGTCTCCACAAATATAGAACATAATTTTCCCTTGGTGTTTCTGGCTCTTTTGTGACAGATCCTGGCTTTTACAAGCGTTCCAAATTCAGATGTCAAAGTTCTGCCCATCATTAACTTCCTACTAATTCAATGTATAATCCTTATCTTCGTTTTTTGGTTTGGTGTTTGGTTTGAGGTTGCTGGGTTTTCATGGAGGGGTTATTAAATAAAGCCTAAAATGAATGTCAGGCATTAGTAAAAGTAACATGTTTTGATACAGTAATACTGGCTTACAAAACCTTATTTGCAGCATTAAAGAGATTTCCTTGTTACTCATACAGTAACTCCCATTATGAGACAAATAAGCTATTATAAAACCATAGTGAGTCTCAGACCAAATACAGCAGTTAGCCTTCTCTAAAAATCCCTTTTCAAGACTTGAAGGCTGAAAAGCTGTGTTCCATGAAATTTGGCATTGTATCAACAGATCTCCATGGAGCTGGCAGGGTAGAAGTGCTCCAGAAACCAGCTCCAAGGAAAAAAAAAAAAAAAAGCATTCTTACCATGTATAATCAATCCCTAAAAAGGGGCTTAAGCAACTTTTTTCCCTAGCTAAAACCACTGAATCGTAGTTAAGACTGCAGGGAATACAGAGGTTACCAATGATAATACTAAATTTAAGTTTGCTCTCTTTCAGCATTTCAAATCACTGCATTTAAATATCCCTTGTGGAACCTTTTTTCTGTCTTTCTTCAAAACATATACATATGTGTCTTGAAAGTATAAACATAGCTTTTTAAGAGTCTCTGCAATTTCAGAACATAATATTGAACATTTGGAAGAATCATACCAATGAACTGCTATCTCTTTAATTCTCCTCTTTTAGTCAATGCCAAGTGTGGGTGAGTTGGGAGGAAAAAAATAGTATAATAGTATTACACAGCATAATAAAAGTAGAACTGAACAAAATACATGGAGCCCACAAGAAAGAGCAGCACCATCCATCAGTGGTTTTCCACTTGTGGACTTCCAGGATATTCAAAAGACTTCAAAAGGAATTATGAAAACAGTAGCTAAGGTTAAAGACTACATTAGCAAGTTGTGTGGTACAACAGGAGCAGAGAGACCTGTAGAGTAGAACAGCTGGTGCTGATGATTCTGCGTCCATCTTCTATACAGTCTATTTTTTTGGTAAGGAACCAGGGATATTTGTTCCAAACTAGCTCTGACCTGGCCTTATGGTTCATTAGATGCTGAACACCATAAGGTATGCTCCTGGAGAGCACCTTTGGTTTTTAGACTCATCAGAAAGGAAAAAAGTTCATATACTCCACAACTGAGGAATGCGCATCGTAAACATATTCCTGCTTACAAACAAAACAGATAGCACAAAGCACCTTAAAATGCCTATTGTTTCAACATGTTTTAATTCACTACATAAAGGTTGAAAACCAATGGTTTTATTTTGGTTAAGTCTTATGAGGACAAGGTGGAAGAAAATAGGCAAGTACTGGTTGAAAAAACCCATCATCTTAAGGCTGGAAACTTGAAACACAGTATTTTCAAATTATTTCTCCCTCCAATGTTTACAAATGAAGGCTTCCTGGAAAAGGAGGGAATAAACACACTAAGCACAAGTGTCTCCTTCCCTATAATACACTCAGCCACCCAACACTTGGGGAAGGATCTCATCTTCCCCACTAGCTAGCAGTCAACCACACACCAAATTCCTGGCAACACAGCCAACTAAAACCCATTGAAGGAGGAACAGACTGGCTAAACCTAGCAAGGTGCAACTGCAATAAAGCATCAGAAAGCCTATTACAGTAAAGTTGCATAATACCTGTGTTACTATAGTATCTGTACATCTAGACATTAAATTTATTATCCAAACTTGAGAAAGGCAAAAAAGCAGCGTCTCAATAATCCAGTTGAGAGACACAGCGCTACCTGATAACACTAGCCAGCACACAAGGCCTGTAGAAGGATCAGAAATTGGACCTGGATCACACCAGTACTTAGCAACAAATGCTTCAACCACAAGATAAGCTATACCTCTTCTCAGAAGCAAAGCTCAGTTATTGCCTTAGGATCCACTTCAAGTTGTGCTTTTGTGCTTTTTAAGACAGCTGTAAGCCAACCACTCGTTGATTTAATTAAATGGATTCCTTTCCCCATCCCCCATTTCAACATTTCTGCTATTATAGCTGTTGCTCCTGGCTGAGCTGCTTCCAGGGTTGAAATCAGATTGGAAGTGAACAGAAACTTAATCCAGAGGAAAGAAGTCAAAGCAATTTATGGAATTACTGCCCTTATAGCTGAGACCACACAAGTGACAGTGAGAGCACTCCATCTGCTTCAGCACACAGGAAAAAGCCCCACACAAACAGCAATTCAAGCCCACCTCTCATATCATACTGAAACAGGACAGACACATTCAAAAGACCAGTTACAATGTTTAGTTGCATAGATGAATAGCAAACTAAGCACAAGTGACTACTTAAAATGTGTAACTAGACCTGACAAGGACTAACTTTGCTTTCTACAAGAAATGGCATCAATCTTGTCATAGAAATAAGACTTAAATCTAGTCACAGAATCATAAAAATATCCTGAGTTGGAAGGGACTCATGAGGATCATCAAGTCCAAGTCCTTACTCCACACAGGGAAACCGAAAAGTTAAAACCAGATACCAAAGAGCATTGCCTAAATGCTTGAACCGACTGGCTTGGGGCCATGACCATTCCCCTGAGGAGCTTGTCCCAGTGCTTGACCACTCTCTCAGTGAAGAATCTTTTCTTAATACCCAATCTGAATTTCCTCTGATGCAGATTTAAGTCATTCCTTTGTGTCCAACACCAGAGAGAAAAGATCAGCACCTCCCTTTCCACTGCCCATCATGAGGAATTTGCAGACAGCAATGAGGTCATCCCTCAGTATCCTCTTCTCTCCTCTTCTGAACAACCCTAGTATTTTCAGCTGCTCCTTGGAAGCCATGTCCTGTAGTCCTAGTCCTTCATATTGGAAGGAATGCAGACCTATGACACTAGAAAGCTCAGAGCTGTTGCAATCTTCTGTTAGCCTGCACTCTCATTTCCCAAATTCACGTAGGAGTCACAGCAAACTCTGAGAAGGTCAAAAAAATTTTACTGAATAGAAGAACAGACATTTCTTGTATATTTATTCCTCAGGTTCACAGAGGCATCTGTCATGTCCCAAGGACTGTATTACATGACATCTTGTGTAGGCATTACAAATTCTATTTACCTTCTTAGCCACGTAAGTAGTTTATGCCTGCAACATTTCCATCTTTGTCATAAGATGCTGCTTTCAGTGAATGCTAACTCAGTATACGTTGATTTCTGTGGCTTGTTTACAGAGAGAAAAAAACAGCATATATCCATAAATATTTAAGACCAAGTTAATTTTAAAAGCATGAAGTATTAAAGGATAATTTAAAAAAAAAAAAATACACAGTACTCTGAAAGAGGAGGGTGGATGAAAACTCAACAAAAAATTGGTGATTTCTTTCCAAGAAGAGGATACCAATCTAATGAAAGGTACCATCACATCTCAAGAAAAACAACTGTGCTCAATTCCTGGTAAATTGTGAAGTCCCTTTTCTCTCTTCCAAAAACTTAAGATGGAATCAAGGACAAACCATTAAAAAGAAATAATCAAAGGCACCAATTCTCTGTATATTTGGGATCGCAAAAATCCTAATTCTTGCAATTAATAGAGCACAGAGCATTTCTTTACTTGCTTCCCACTACTTTAACCATAAATGTCATGAAATAGTGCACCAATAGATTGCATGTTGAACTGATCACATTCATAATTTCAGAGACAAACACCCATCCATCAAAATTCTGTAGCCAAACACCTGAACAGAAGCCACTCAGTTTATACTGAGTTTTTTACTGATTATGAGATGCCCTGCCTACATTTTAGAGCCACAGTCCAACCTTTCCCTCCTTTACTGACAATGATTTCTCTTCTCCTCCACTTCTAGCACCACTTCTGGCATACTCTCTACTGCAGTTGCCAATACAGCAAGGAAGGCTGTGTGTTCTTTGCACATTGTACAGTTGCTTTCCTCTACCAGGGAGTTTACTAGCTTGGACTCTGCTTTGCACACCTCGATTTTGGCTATGGCGTGTTTTACTACTACTACAGAACATGCTAGCTGCTCCAACAAGAGTTGGAGGCACTGGTAACTCAGTGGAGAGATATAAACTAATGCTTTCAACTACCCTTCCCCCCCCCCCAGTTTTACATTCCAATGTTTGCCTACAAGGCCTGTTTAGTACAAAACCTTGTTCTTAACTATTTTTTGTTTAATTAGTACTTTTCACTAGTCATAGACAGATTCTAAAGAGTGTTTCTTAGTCTCAAAAAAAAAAAAAGAGTCCATTAACTAGAAGAATGGGACCTGGTAGTTGCTCCTCCCTCTTTCCTATCCAGTCCCCAGGTGAGATCCAAACTCCTCTCACACTGTCAGGGTAAAATACCTTATTCAAATACTATGTTCTTATTTGAATATGAAAACTCCTCAGACAGGCCCCATAACACATCAACTCTTTTCACAAACCCTCAGGACTAAACACAGCTTCTCCTCTAATTATGGGGAAAAACTACCTAGCTAACTAAATGCTGGCAGAACACAGATCAGGCAGCTGCCTGCAAAGATTCTCAGTGTTTTTTTAAAAAAAAAAAGTATAGAGAAGCCATTAATTTTAAACTGTTTTAATGCATAGATGAGGCACCTACATAAAGAAGCTTTGTAGCTGCAACCAGATGAACAGAGTTTAAAAGGCAGTCTGTTTAATTCTATAAATAGACGAACTGCACATAAAAAAGCTTTACAAGTTAATGTTTAATTTACAAGAAAAGGTAAATGACTGCAATGTGTATTGATGAAACATGCTTTAATTTTACTCCTGAATTTAAAGAGGAAATGGCAACCATCTAGATCCTGATGATCACTGCAGTCTCTTGTGAACTTTATTTAAAAAGCTATTTGAAATAAATTTCAACATCTATTTCCAAAAAAATTTGATTTTATTCTTCATTCTGGTTCCACAGTGGTTAGTCCTGAATTTTGCTTCAAAATATATTTTGCATTTTGGACCAAAATATTTTCATTATTGATCTGTCATTAAATCGCTTTGAACAAAAGTTTCCTCTAAGTAGATGTTCATTCTTAACACCAGTAAGTAGATATGGAACCTAAACGTGCTGAATGAAAATAATATAAAAAAATTAAATCCTAGAACACTGATGTCCAGGGTGTTTTTGTTTTTCTTTCAAAAACAGAAATAAAGATAGACATAGAATTCTGAAGACCACTTACTATAAACTTGCCTCCATCCCAGCACTGCTGCTGCTGTTATCCTGGTGATAAAATGTTCGCCTGTGAAAATGCAATTATTACTTTAAAACACATTGAGCTGATGGGTTCCCACAATCCAGGAGGAATAAATTTCTTGACCACGGCTGTAACCTGCTGCCTGCTGATCAAAAAGAGAACTGCTATTGACACCTCTGTGATGAGACTCCAGGAGGCAATACTTCAGCTGTTGGCACCCAGCCTGAGGATATTTGAGAATTACATCAAACTGACCAAAACCTATGCAACTGCATTGGAGAACACTGTTTCTGTGGACTGCTAGAGTAACATGTTGACTCTGATTCTCAAAGACTGTAATTTAAAGTTATCTATGATTATATTGATCTTCCATACACCCCAACAAATTATAGAACAAGCCTACCAATACTTATATTGCTCTTAACTACACTTTAAAATAGTAATATAATCTACAGTGACAAGCTGCACATATGGAAAAAAACCCAAGCTATTAGAGACTAATCTACACACAGTTCAAAAAGCAATTTAACTACATTGGTTAAATTTAGAAACTGATTTAGTTAATCATTGCACAGGCAACCAAGATTTAAACTTCATCTTCAAGCAGATCCCTACACACTAGCTGAATAATTCAAAAGGGAAGTTACTATGATGCCAATGATAGAAAGAGTTCAGGGAAGAGGCCAATGACTGCATTTATTTGCAGTACTGAAGTAGTACTGAATTTCCCAATCTTAGTGATAATGAAGAATATTTCTTATGTGTTCATACCACTATCTTGAAAACATGATGAACATGATAAAGCTCTCACAGCACAAATGCCAGTTTCACCAAATCACTACTCCTTGTGTATTAACATCAAACCCATTTTGCCAGGCTGCAATTTCAAAATAGAAAGTCCCTCAACTCCATGCTGTCAAGTCCAAAACATAACTAAGTGAACACTGAATAGTTAACCCAAAACAGGCAAGAGTTAAGCCCAAATATTCAGCCTCTTCTAATATCGAAATCAGACAGAAAACAAAGAAAGCTCATAGAAAATGCATGCACCTCTTAACTAAGATCAGAATCTGTGATCAGACTCCTCTCTTATGTTTTAAGTCAGTCTCTCCCCAAACTGGTTCCACCTCATTTTGGCTTTACCATTTGTAATGCAAGGATTTGGGGATACTTTCTCCTCTCCCACAGACCTCTTCTCTCCCCATGAGACCATTTGGGAAACATTGTCCTACTTCTGCCCCCATCCACTGCTATGTAATCTTCAGCTTTTGCCTGGCTGAGTAGTCAAAAAATTTTCCACCATCCTCCAGAAGACTTTCTCCTGCCCATGCTACCTTTTGCACTCATTCTCTCCTATTCTGAAAAATTCTTCCTTCAGGAAAAATGCAAAATCTAGTCCTGAAAAAAAAAAAAAAAAAAAGAGGAAGCTTTTCTTAAATTTGTTTTAAAACAAGAATTTAAGTTACTAAATCATTCTATAATTTGGCAGCCACAAAGGATACAGGTTATGCACCTGAAGAGTTAGATAGCACAGCAAAAGTCTTTGCAAATACATTTGGTTTAACCCTGACTAAAAATATCTAAGTCACTTTCACAACAAAAGTATTTCTGAAGACTAGAACAGCATTATCCACACAGCAATCAAATATAATTTTAACATCTTTCTTCAAAGCATGTAACTGAATATGCAACATTTTTATATGTCAAACTAACAGTAAACACATATTTCTTATCACATACAAACAATTCTAAAGGATTTCTTCAGCTGGTCGAGTGAATTGACATTCGGGGCCAGTAAGCACCAGGGTCAAGACCTGCATTTTGGTATCTCCTTCCTGACTACATTCTCTCTAACTTTCTTTGTGGGGAACACTTCTGTAGTGTACTGTTGTAGGATTACAATGGAAATTTAGCAAATCCAGTGCATGCTACTTAACACAGGGTGGCATGTTAAGGAGACAGCAGCTTTCACAAACATATAATAGCTGTATTTTATTTTGAGCACCTTGACAATTTTTGGGGGCATTTATATTAGCAAAACACAGTAGGAAATCCAGATAAGACAAGGCTAAATTATAATCCAAGTGACAAAATAAATTACTTTATTTAAAATGAAAATCCTTACTATGCATGCAAAACAGATGAATTAATCCATTTAAATTTTTTATTACTGAAATAAGTGAAATTCTTTGAAGCAGAAATTTAAAAAGAAAAATATTCTATTAGTATAGAAATCAATCATTACTTTTAAATATAAGCTTGTCATTTTATTGACCAAGTAGTTTCCAAATTGTATGTCCTATCAGAACGTTTGAGAGACACAAATGATCAGTGTTCAACCAAAAATTAGAATTTATTATGTTTATTAAAATTAGGGTTTAATATTTTTTAAAAATCAAAGGCTGATTATTTTCAAGTATGTTCGGCATACTGTCTTTAAATACCCTTCAACTACATTAAACTCCAGACTATTAAACACTAGATCCATGTACAATTTAATTGATAAGTAAGTTGTGCTTAACCTGCACAAAGAAATAGAAAATTTGATGATACTACACTGAGTATGAACAGCAAATATATCAAAATAATTTTTTAAGTTTTATGAATAAATACAACCTGTGTAAAATATTCCTAAACCTAGGTTCCTATTGCGGTAACAACTAATCTCTACAACATCCCATGAATAAAAGCAAGCAATGATGTTTCCATATAGATTCCAGTTGCATTTCATGCTAACAGTGCTGTAACAATTGTTAAGCTTATAATGTATTAAAAAAAAAAAAAAGGAAAAAAGGAACACTGGAAGTGACAGCAGTCTTTTTTTAAGCAGGAGAAGAGGTCTGTAAAGCCAGCTACTAGAGACCCTATAAATCTGGGGACCACATACCGGCGAGATCAGGGGTCTTAAAAGTCAGCTACTGGCGTGGCCACAGATATGGATTAGCTACTGGAGAGACCTTTGTTACACACCTGTGTGACAACAGGTCACCTGTAAATACATATCTTAAGAATAATAAATCTTACCATTTCATTAAATAAACAATATGCTAATCATGAACCATATTTTCAGTCTTCAATACGTCCATTAAGTTTACCAAACTTTTTGCAGACTACTTCCCCTGACACCTTTCCTCTGCCTTTGAAATTTACAGCAAGCCATCTTTTTTCCAAACTATTTGAGTAGATAACCATCAAGTTACATTACCATTACACTGAATGGCAGGTGAGGCAGAAGGGGGAAAGATCTGGTTTTCTTTCATCCTTCTCCTTCCAAGGCTGTTGTCATACCTTTTACATTTCTATGTGCACCATATTCTTCCCCATCCCCTCATCCCTTATTTTCTTATTCAACAGTGGATGCATGGATACATAGCAGAGTTCTTCAGAACACCTTTCTTTGAGTCGTTCCTGATGTAGGGTGCCATCTGTTTCACAACATATATATGCACTGATAAGCATCTTAAATATCAAGTATATAATCAGTACTCAGAATTAAAATGAGCATGTGAATTTCAGCCAAGGGACAAAGTCAGGGTCAGCTTTGACACAGGCAAAGTCAACAGCATCCTAAAGCACTGCTGCATGCTTTGCTTATTTCAGAGATCCTGAAGCAAGGCTGGCTGTGGCTTCTGCCAAAGGCAGCACTATGGTGTGCAATGCAGGAAGAAAGCCATCTCTCCTTTGAGTAGCTTTTAACCTCCTCATCTTCTCACAAGGAAGAACAAACCAACCTGCTCTCCAGCTTCTTCCCCTGCTCAAAAGGTTTCTTTTCCACTACAGAAGCAGACAAGCTGCAGCCCCCTAAAAGAAAAAAGTTATAATCAGGTTTACTTAGATTCTAACAAAATTCTCTGCACTTTGCCAGTAGTCCTTCATTAGCACCACCCACTGTGGCCCACATCTTATGCCACACAGTGAAGGAACTGCAACACAGCTGTTTTCATATTCTTCCACCAACACAACAGATATTCCTCATCTAAAAGTCTGTGGTGTGCATGTCACAGCTGAGATAGATTGAGGGGAGGGGGGATTTTTCCCCACAGAGCTAGTTTAATATCAATAAATATAAATCTTTTATTATCCGTTGCACTTTGAGGCACACAGTCAAACATTTAACCCCAACAGATTTAGTTTAAATCTCTAAGACAACACATCAGCAAAGTACAGATTATACAGGGTAAAAGTAATTAACAGATGCAAATTTATAAATCCAATATCTCATGAACATCCATGAATAAAGTAAATTTCTGTTTTCTACACAATAAGATTAGTGTTTAAATGATACTAGTCTCCTGAGCTAGCAGTGCTTTTGACATTTGTTTCAGAGCCTAATACAGTATATCTGGAACACCAGAAAAATATCAATGTCCTTTCCCAATGCTAACTCAAAACTTTCTGGATAGTTGGAAGTTTCATCATTGGTCTTCAGTTTAAGGGACTTACCACAGTTTTCAAAGCTATTTGTAATAGATTCACACAAATGCAAAGTAAGTGACAAAGTATGTTCAAGCAAGAGTTCCCTTGAACTTACCATTTAAAAAAGGAAGTAGACAATGTCCTTTCTATTTATATGTTCGAGAAGACAGCTGTTCTGTAACTTGCTAGCACACTCAGGTGGCTTTCTCTGCAAACAAAGACAAATTTCAACTTTGCCTTTTTTCAAAATAAAGATATGCATTAAAAAAATCAGGTTCAGTGATCAGTTAAAAATTACTAAAAGATGCATGAGCAGATTCTAGACATACTTTTAACTGTTTTGAGCTAAACTATTTCATGCTACAGCTTAAATGTTTTCAAGGTAAGAAAATAGCTTGTGTTATTTTATAATCAATGCCCCCTTTTTTTTAAACTGGAAATTTCTGCAGAGAAGGTAACATTTACCCCTTAAAGACTATGGGGATAGAAGAATGTGAAACAGTGACCTATAGTAAAGCATAATAAAACACCAGGTTTTAGTGTCTCCAAGATACTTCACAGTAAATTCAGTATTACTAAACAAGCCCACTAAAAAAAGCAATGAGAATCTCTTGCAAAAGTATCGAGATTGTTTCCATGAAAATATTACAGATCGTAGTATCCAGAGAATATTCTTACCTACAATCATACATTAAATTTTTATAAATTAAGTTTTGTGGTTAAGACACAGCTGCCCCTTCTGCAAGAACAGTACAACAATGATCTCTAAACCAGACCATTTGATCTTAAGAGACCAATATTACAACCATATTTTTAAAGGCTGCTGCTATATATTCCTTGATGAACTTGATTAGACATTTTAGAAAATAGAAGTTTACAAGAGAGATAAAAGAACTTCTCTATTTCAAGGACACATTCATAAAACATGATCTATTAAAAAACCAGAACATCTAGAAGAGCAAGACACTGCTAAAGTCACCACACACACATTTCTCAAAGGCAACATCAGTATCATGACAACATCTCTTGCTCACTGTCACCACTCCAAGTTTGCTTCATCCTCTCTCATAATAGAGCTTTACTATCATGGTGCCCCCACCTCAATTCCACTAAGCATTAGTACAGTGGCCATCTATTCCAAATATAATATTGACCTTAGCTAGCTTGCTACCAAGATCTACCAGCTGGTCAAGGCCTTAGTCCTCACTGAAGTGTTTGTGTGCTTACAGAAGGAACTGTTCTTAAGTCACATGTTACAAAAGGCTCAGTTACATATAGTTCATTAACATTCAGAGGTCTCCCTATCTTATCATGAGGATAGGTACTATGAGGAAGGTGCCTTCCAAACACAGCTTCGCAATCCTGACTAAAATTATGTCAGAGAGGATCCGATTATCTATGATTTGAATCTACAGTGATTTATTCCACTATACCTGTGGTTCAAGAAACAGTAAATCTGCTTTGGAGCAATTAGTACTAGACTGAAAAACACTACAGAACAGATGTCAGAGCACTAGCGTAGTATAAGGGGACTGGAACTTATATAGAACTCAAACCCTCTAGTACTGTCAAGATGGCTGAGGATATATTTACACACTACATCAGCCTCAGCAGCAAAGGCACCTTATGAGGTTCCCAGTTCCCGACATTAGCTACTTGCTTCTGTCCATGCACTGCAGTTCACCGCTTCCATCGGTTACATCAACATGTCTGTAGTGCTGCACTATGTCAATGGCATCCCTGAATCCATCCTGTGATGAAGGAACTCTCCTCCCAGGTCAGCAATGTCTGATCTATACAGCGATGGGAAGTAGGATGAGAATTACCGCAGGAACAGCAAGGATGAGACTCTTGTGCTGTTTTTACAGTGAAATGAGATCAACTATCCTGATATATTCCAGGGGCTAGTATAAATCCTTACATGGTTAAAGACATCAATAGATGGCCAGTGCCAAGCAGTCATATATATTTTTTTTAAATCAGAATTTTCTGATTTTTATTTTAGAGTCAATTTTTAAAAAAGACCCAGAATAAGATGAAGAAGAAACTCTGGACTCTCTTGTTACATGTTCTATCTTTAAGATACATCATTGTGATGAAAAAAACATTGCAGAGGCATGCAAGATGAGTATATTTCAATATCACCATTAATAGTCCAGCAATACCTATCCACTGGCATAACTGAATATACATGCTCCATTTTGAATGGATTCTTTTTCCCATAAAATATTCAAGAAAGAAATCCCAACGAAAGCCATTATGAAAAGGTCCTTACTCATTACCATGAACATTACTGACTCCTCTGCCAAGTGCCCCACTTGACTCATGTTTGCTGACTAAATTTCAGAAAGTACTGAACAGTTACAACAGGATAAGATTTCAGATATGCAGAATGTGTAACACTGACTTCTGCTTAGAAATGTATATCCAGCTGAATTAAGATCAATATTTTACAACTTTCTAAAACCTAGAAATGATATTGTATGCAAGCAATTTGAAGAACAAGCTATATGACACACAGGATTATTTCAGAAATCCACAGGAAAAAAATAAAGGATTTAATGCAAGACATTAACTTTTATACAGATTAAAGATTTAAAGTATCCAAATGGTCATCATGAAAATAGTGAAAAAAAGGATTTTATTTTGAAGTCTGTTTTCTGGGCTGAGGGGTGAGTTTAAGATGGTTTCATATATGGAGATCCAATTATTACTGTAATTGGGAATTACACAGTAACTGTTTCATCAGTGCATGCACACAAAAAAGGAAGTAGTTTAAACCTTCGATACTGATTTGCCTTGTTAACTTCCTGTGTGTATTCAATCTTAAAAGCATGAAACTCAAATCTTAGAAACTATTGTAACTCTATAGCAGACTTCTCGAAAACCCAGACAGTTTCTGGAGTCCTCAAAGAGCAGAACCACAGATCAATTAGTAGGCTAGGTCCCACTTAGTCTTAAGTACTTCTACAGTGGGATGGGGGCTTTTTCTGTAAGAGTCATACAAACAGTTCCTTAGAACCAAGGGACCTCTTGGTGGCCCATGTTAAGCAGCTTTCATAACAGTGATCAAGACAACTATAAAGTTTCTTATCCTTAAGCAAGGCCTGATCCAGAAATGCAGACTCAGGACACACACTCTTCTTGGAGTGTGGAAAGCAATCTGCCCTTAAGGGACAATTTCTTACTCCATATCTTTCTGAGAACCAGTTTGAAGGTCAAACTTGGTCACAACACCCAGTGTGTCCTCTGCCAGTTATTCCTTCCAAACAGCTTCAAGCTCTTGGGAGTTTTTCTTTAAAGCACAAGCAGATAACAAAGTAAAAATATACATGTTGTATAGTACCTGGTACCTCTTCTACTCATTTTCACTCACTGGATTATGGCACAAATATTCACTGCCTGAGTATAGCTGTCCTTCAGTATTGGACAGAGGAGATTAACTAAACTGGAGGCTGGCAAAACCCTAAACATCTTGTGGAATTTTTCTGAGGTTAAACACTTGATCTTCAGAGATTTTTGCAATCTACAAAAGACAACACAATAAACCCATGAGCCAGCCAGTAGCAGCACTGCTTTGTCAGACATTCTTGGCTGATAAGAAACATGCTAGCATTGACCAGCCTCCACATAACTAACCTCCTTGGTACCTCAACAGTAAGAGGCTTGCCTAGGACAACATTCTCTTTCTTAATGGTCTGCACTGATTCTTCACAGCAAGTGAAATCAGGTGTAAAGATAAAGCTATACCACAAATTACTAGTACCACCACAACAGGCAGGAAGTAGCTCTTTCATTCTCCGATCTTCAATTCAAAAAGAAAAGATTCTCCCATCACTGAAAGTCAGTCCATTCATTATCTCTGATAAAGGAACAATTTCAGCTGGGATGTCAACATTAAAATATTTTCAAACACTTGAAAAGGTTTGCTAGCAGAATTTACTATCCCTAAACCTTCACAGGTAACAATCCTAATCTCACAGCACAAGCCCCCTGTTCTATCAGCCTGCTCCTCCTCCCAATATAGTTCCACACTCTTCACCACAAGTTTGGTGCATACATCTTTACACAAAAGTGAAGAGGTCCCTCCTAGCTTCATTCCCAGTGCCTAGAGATGGGTCCTTAATGCTTTTTATAAAGGAACGCTGCTGGCTTTACATCAAAGTGGAGATCCACTTGAGTAACAACACTAAAACTGGACCTTCCTCAGCAGAGGGAGCCTCTAATTTCAGTAGTTGCCCACCCAGCCAGGAGGAGCTTTATATTTGTCAGTTAATAAGGTTTAAGAACACACTTTAAAAGTCCCTTAAATTCTACTTTCTGGAGCATTCAACCTCATTTCTTGTGGTCAGCAGATATTGCTACAAAGTATGAACATCCAGACAGATACTTTGTGTAAATACTTAACCCACACAGAAATAAAACCCATGGGGTCATTAAAGAGATTAGTCTAAGGCTAGATGATGGGAAAGACAGAGGTACAGGCTTTCAAATTAAATGCTTTACTAAAAAAGTGGATACGGTGACATGAGCAATACAAAAAAATATTGTGAGATAGCAGCTAGCAGTCAATATTCAAAGCAAATAGTGGACTTCACCCTGCCCTGAACAAAACTTAAGACTTTCTTTAGCTCAGACTTCTCCATAAGAAGAAGAGGGTCATGCAGTTTGTACTCTTTCATAACATTAGCAAGAAGTGGCAGAAAAAGGGAAGCATGAATCAGCATAGGACACAGAACCCCACTGAAAAGCGTTAGCCAAAAATATCACACGTACACATATATACGACTAAAATGAGACACCTAACTACTAGATTGATAAATTAAATTACTAGGCTTCAGGATGCCTAATTTAAAAAAAAAAAAAGGCAAAATAAACAGTCCTGATATAAATTTTTAAAAGTGAAACAATATCACATCTATAAAGAAGTGCAACAGGGAGGGAGGCATCAGCAAGGAGGTCATACTTAATGGTATCTTCTTCAGCACTGCCAGAGCTGACAGCCAGCTTCAGTTCCATGGAATCAGAATTATGTAGACGGTCACAGGCAGCTGCTTTCCCTAGCACACCCCATCCAGAGGCAAGACATATTTTTACATCTGTATCTAGCCAAAAGTAACCCCTCACATCACTATGACTAATTTCCCTATAGACTGGAAGTGAAAGAGAAATGGGAAGAGCATTAAGATTCAGTATTTGGAGAACAGAAGGCATATCCTCACCCTAGCAGACAAATGATGCTTTGTGGTATAGACCTCAGCTCATAGAAAAATCTCACCTTCCCTGTAAATACATTCTCCTCAGATGCCACATCCTTTGTTCAAGAACCCATCTGAGATGAGGCTTGCCTCCTTTGTAAACTGCTCTATGATCCCTTAAAAGGCTTTTAAAAGTACATAAATAGCAAGAGGAGGTCTAAAGAAAACATTGGACCAATACTTGGTGAAGATGATCACCTAATTAATAGGGATAAAGAAAAAGCAAAAGCATTCAGTAGTTTTTTGGTTCTGTCTCAGTCTTCAATAATACTGATAGAGCTCGATCATCTATCCAGTCTTGGGACTCTGGGGAGCTCTCTGGTGACTGGGAGCTAGCCAGTGTTACTCCAATTACAAAAAGGGCATAAGGGAAGAGAAACTACAGACCTGTTAGTCTAACCTCAGTTCCTGGAAAAATTATGGAGAAGATTATACTGGGTACTATTGAAAGGTGTTTAAAGAATAATGCAATCATCAGGCACAGTCACTGTCAGTTCACAAAGGGAACTGTTCAACTAATGTGATATCCTTCTATGATAAAGTCACCTGCCCAGTGGATGAAGGGAAGGTGGTGGATGTAGTTTTTCTGGATTTTAGTACGGCTCTTGATACTGTCCCTCACAGCATCCTTCTGGACAAGTTGCCCAACTGTGGGATGAGCAGGTTTACGACGCACTGAGTGAAGAACTGGCTGAAGGACAGAGCTCAAAGGGGTGCACGGAATGGGGCTACACCTGGCTGCAACTGGTTATCAGCAGTGTTCTTCAGGGCTCAATTCTAGGGCCAGTCCTGTTCAATATATTGATCCATGATCTGGATGCAGGAGATGAATGCACCATTAGCAAGTTTGCTGATGATCTCAAACTGGGAGGTGCTGTTGACTCTCTTTGAGAGACAGGAGGCCTTGCAGAGGGATCTAGATAGATTGGAGCATTAGACTGTGACTAATGGAATGAAATTTAGGAAGTCCAAACGCAGGATTCTGCACTTAAGAGTGAAGCTGGGCACAAGTATGAATTGGGAGGAGTGGCTGGAGAGCAGCCCTGCAGAAAGGGATCTGGGGCTGCTGGTGGACGGCAGGGTCAGTAGGACTCAGCAGTGTGCCCTGGCAGCCAAGAGGGGCAAACCACATCCCGGGGTGCAGCAAACACAGCATAACCAGCCAGCCAAAAGGGGTGATTATCCTGCTGTATTCAGCCTTTGTGCAGCCTCACCTTAAGTACCTTGGGCAGTTCTGGGCCCCACAATTTAAGAAAGATGCAAAGGTACTCAAACGTGTCCAGAGGAGGGCAACAAAGCTGGTGGAAGGGCTGGAAGAAATGTCCTATGAGGAGTGGCTGAGAACTCTGGGCTTGTCTAGTTTGGAGAAAAGGAGACTGAGGGGCAACCTCACTGTTCTCTACAGCTTCCTGAGGAGGGGAAGAGAGAGGTGCTGATCTCCCTGACATCTGATGACAGGACACATGGGAATGATTCAAAGCTGCATCAGGGAAGGTTTAGAGTGGACATTAGGAAGCAATTCTTTACCGAGAGAGTGAAACATGCTTTCTAGAGAGGTGGTCGATGTCCCAAGCCTGTCAGTGTTTAAGAGGCATTTGGACATTGCCCTTAATATGTTTTAACTTTCGTTCAGCCCTGAAGCGGTCAGGCAGTTGATCAAGATTAAGTCCCTTCCAATTGAGATATTATATTCTGTTTTTATAAACAGTTCTCTCTCATATGTACATACTTAGAAATAAGTTGCAATAGCAGCATTACCTATTTATAAAGTCTTTCATATCTATAATCTCTCTAGATATACAAAACCTTTATAAAGATTCAGTAGGATACTGACTGGAAGTTATTTGTGAAAAGTGCATGTTTTCCCCAAATTGAAAGTCTCAAATTGTTTTTAGGCAGACATAAGTATCAGATTAATCATTAAAAAGCCACCATTTATAAAATTAAAACTCAATGGAATTAAACAGTGACTCCTTACAGTTGACCACATACAGGGTTCAATTAAGGACATTATTACATAAAGAATTAAGGAGGCTGATACAAGAGAGAAATGAAAGCATTTTTAACACGTGAAACTTACGTGTTTAATTATTCCATTTTATACCCCAGCTGGAGAGCTATTTTTGAAAGATTAGCACACTAGTATTAACTACATGGTTCAAGTTTATCCCAGTTTCTCAACATTTTTTCTTCACCTCCTGCTTTTAAAGGGCCAGACACAACAGGCTCTTTTGTTTGTTTCTTCTGGATCTTTTTGGTTATTAGCATTTTTATTTATAAGCCAGTTAAACTAAAGCAGTTCTGCATAGATCTGTGACCTGAAATCTCATTCAATGTAGAGGAGCTTTGCAGTTTAGGAAGACCAAACAAATCACAGGAATACAGAAGTATGTGAAATAAAGTCCACTTTTTCTTTCTAAAAGGAGGCTGAAGTGGCTTAAAGCTATCTTGCCTGCTGTTACCATGAGATTTTTACGGTTTTAATTAAGACCTGTTTTCATAAAAGGGAATTTTAAAACTCATTCTACTTCACACTGTTTAATATGGGTAAGGAAAAGTATAAACTTCATTATCCTAGTCACATAACCCATCTAGGTTATCTACTGCTTTATCACCAGACTCAACCCCAAGCAGTTGATACTAACTCAAGAGATTGGATTTGCCTGTTCCCAATAAATATTCTCAAATTCAATAAATTCTATTCTTCAGAATACTTCAGTATCATTTTCACAACCACGTTTAGTCTTTTCTATTCAAGGGGGAAGTAGTCAGCTGCCACAAATGTAGCATCTTAAAGTAATTTTCATTAAGAGATTTTGAAGCAATGAAAAAAATCTTGATCTGATAACAAATCTAAGGAACCCTACATTTTTTAATACATACAATACTGTGTGTGTATATATATATATACACACACACACACACACGTCAGATATCTCTTCATCATTCATAATAATGTGATTGTAGGTATGCCATCCTATTATCTCTGTTTCCTGCTTGTGTCCCTTCCTTAGTCTTCCAATTATATATAATATATATTATATATACAATAAAATACCCATTCCAACTACGTTTTCAAAACCTGCTCCTGTTGCCTTCCTCTATTGAACATTTTGAAAACTACAAATAATACAGATTATTTTCAAGAATTAAATACAGATTTACATCATGTAAAATGCAAAATACCCTGACTTTGGAATAAAAAACCACTTTAAATGTTTTGCAAGAGTGGCAACTGTTTGCTGAAAAGCATGGGCCACCAAGAAATCCACAGTAGATTTTTTTTTTTTTCATTTGAAGAGCAAAAGCTATTGTCTTTAACACTATGTAGACAGGAGTGGAGGCACAGAACCTAACACAGGAAAGGAAGTATGCCATGTCTCAAGGCAATACCATGCCTGCCCAGGCAGATGCTGACAGCTCCAAAACATGTGGCTTACACTCAGGAACGGAAGCAACTAGATATTTTAGTTATTACTGATGACTCTGCTGTGGGATGGAAAGAAAGAGAGAAGGGACAGCAGGGAATCTGGTAGAACTTCAAATCCACCTCTTCCCATCTCCATATAGGAAAGCAGAAACCACACAATGCTTTGGGGCTCCAGCTCCACCTCCCAGAAGACAAGGCCAGAGCTGCACAGCTGTGACATACGGCTTCCTCTTTCCTTCTTCATTTAACAGCTGCTTGGTGCTGGCAAGAGAACAGTAGAGAAACTAACTGTTACCAGAAAGAGAGGTTCCATTAAAAGTTTGAGAACTACTTATATTCACTGTGTTAAGCTTTTGCTCAAACAACATAAGCACATGCATTTCAGATGTGTGGAAGCTAGCAAGCAAAGTCACATCAGATTGAGAACTTGAAGATTTATCTTTATGCTTCTACCCCAGATGACCTTGGTTTGAAATGCTTCATAGGTGACCTCTATGACCAACATGTGGTGAGGTGGTATAAGCAATCAGCTGAACAGACCACTCATGTTATCACATTACAAAATCCCCAGCAAATTCTGCTATGAACTGAAAAAGATCATCCAAGAAGGCATGGAACCTTGTTTTGTTTGGGTTTGGTGGTGGTAGTTTCAGAGGGTTGGGGGGTTTTTTTGTTTGTTTTTTTTCAAAAGCCTCCTTTATGAGGAAAAACTTCAGAGTATTACCTGATCCCACATAACAATTTTTCTTTCAGCACAGTACAGATGCATACTGGCTTTCTTATTTTAGCAACTCTTGTTGCAGATTACGACAGGAATCACTTTTTTTTTTTTATAAGAGGTTACTGTCTCCAACACTTTTAAGATTCAACGTTTTCACAACTCACTAGCTGCAGAAATAATTTTATTTTCTGTTAACTAGCAGCATAAAATGGCATTTCCATAAACTACTGGCAACACACTTCTGGTTCACTAGTTTCACTCCTGCCATGCAGGTCTACTTCAGAAAAAAAATTTCAAAACAGGTTTCATTAATGACTTTCTCTCTTCTTTTGACACACATAGAAGATCCGAGCTCAGATCTCAGAATTGAAAACACTAAGTTTTTAACTTCATTGCCCTTACATGTTTGGGACATTCACACCAATGGAAATATAAAATTGGCATTTAAATGTGCTTAGGTTACACGAGTCAACTAACTATATCCTTGATGGGGTTTTTTTTTTTTTGTGGGTTTTTTTTTTTTGGTTTTTTTTTTTTTTTTGAAGTCAAGACTTGCAGAAAATAAGATTTAACCATGCTGCTGGCATACAGAGAAGAAAACCAAAGGGAACAAAATCTTCCACCTCCCTCATTCTCAAGCATGACAATAGTACAGAGAAGCCCTGCCCCTGAGAAAAGCTTTTGTTTAGGAGTAGCCTATTATCAGGTTAAAATGTAAATAACTATATGTTCTGCACCAAAGCTACTACTGTAAAAGGGAACCTTGCAACTTTTGAGTGGACAACTTAAACTATAATTAGGACAAGCCCATGTTGAAGTACTTCAAAATAAACAAGTAATCAACCATCAGGACTATGTAGGCAATCATGGGGTGAGTGTATTTTCCCAATAGAAAGTCACAGTAACTGGATCCACAGTGATCTTTGTACTCATGCAACCCACTGAAAGACTGAGGTTTAAGATTTCACAACTTTGATCAAGATAGCTTTCTAGATATAATCCTACCACTACAAAAATAGTGATATCTTCCCCTAAATATAAACAGAAGTAGAATAAAGCGCCCAATCACATACCAGCACCGATCCTGCACTGGTGATGTTTTGCTGTATTTTTCAGGCAAATAGACCACTTGTTTTTTTGCAAAAAATACATTCGTTTGGCTTGTACAATTAAGTGGAATTTTTATCTCAAAACTCCTTCTCCATCGGACTCCCTACATCTGATCAGTCTTTATTCTTTTACTCAAGTAATTAACAACTAATAGAAAACATCATTTAAGTAGTAACAAAAAGCACCATAATACCACATAAAATTTTGGACCAACAGGTCAATGGGATTTCAGGCATTGGCAGAACTCTCTCTTCCCCTACCAGCTTCTGGCTCTTTGAAAAATGAACTTGTCCAAAGGAATTAGGACTTCTTGGGAAATTTAAACGCAGACTATTAAACAGAGTGATACTGCACCAACAGTGGGAACCCACACAATACCTATTTCCCACAAAAAAAAGACCTCTCTTTAGCATAACCCTTCCTTCCCTCTAAAGGGATTATGGAACTTTTTTAAAACCAAGCCCAGTAAACTAAGATACAGCTGACTAAGCCTAAACTAAGACTAAACTTTCCAAGTTCTTGTACAATTACAATACAGCTGATAGAATGTAGTAGAGAAATATTTATTAAGCAATAAACAGACTTATGAGGAAAAGGTTTAACAATAAATATTGTACTAGGCACACTTCTGAAGAAATAAGAAACAAAAGGGATCAGCCAGAATTCAAACAAAAGCACCTGAGAACACGCAAGAGGCATATTTTCAGATTTCATGCCCCTTTGCAACTTACCTTCTTTGCTGTCTTTCTGCATGGAAGGGGAACAATGACTTAGTCAGTGGAAGTGATATTATGCTATCAACAGCAAATAATTTTCATCTCCAAGCACAACCAGCTCTAAAGCAACGTATCTGTGCATTGGAAACAAAAGGCATTAAAAATATAACGTATGTGAAAACTCTTTGTACATCAGTTGTGTGATTTATTAAAGCCTCTTCTTGGCTACCAAGAATCTCTGGCAGAAACTACTCATTAATAAGGAAGAGAACTTTACTTTCTCTCAAGCCTTCAGAATATCTATTCCTGGATAAAACTGCTATAAACCCCAGTCTTGTATAAAACAATTCACAGCTAACATTTTGTTTCAGGTGGGAGAGGAGGACTGGATACCTGCAGCTACTGCATCCTTACGGGCCAGCTGTTCCATAGGTCATGTTCTTTTCTACTCAGAATCACCAAAAGTTGTTTCAAGCCTAAAGAAAAACAAGCTTTCCACTTTGACTAAGTTCATTCTTCTTTTAATATCCAGTAAGAATTTGATTTAAATCAGCAAGTCCTGCATGCTTTGAACCAGAAAAAGAGGATCAACACTTCATTATATACCTGCAGAAATGAGCAAAAAAGCATAGAAGGCATATTTTATAGAACACTACTAATATAATGCAAATTAACTAAACCACAGTGGAATTTAATTATTTCTACAGTCTTATCTTTCCCAGTTACATTTATTTTTGTTCAAAGTCGATTTAGAAAACTCAGAAACACACTTTAAACAAAAGAACACTTGTCCTTCAAGCTCTGTATTTCACACAAGCTTTTGTTTCAAGGTTTCCTCCATGTATTTTAGTTCTAAAATATCAGGCTGAACATCTTAAAGAAAATAACTTTCAGTAACCCTCAATTAAATTCACTAGATTTATTCCTCTAGATTCAATACCCATGCTTCCTACTCTCACAGTTAATTCTCCCTAATGTTTCCCACTCAGTGCTATAGCACATGATTTTTCTTCATTCTTAGCCTATCCTTGTAAATGAATGAACCTAGACAAACTTCTAGGGTAAGTGGGCCTGTTCTGTGCTGTATCTGTTGTTCTGTAATGAAGCATGAAGAAAGTTATCTTTGACCAACACATCAAAGCTGTTCACTGTTTAGACTGTCACCCCCTAGGTTTACAAAGCTTACGTCAATGTATTTTCTAATGCTTCATATTCAAAGGCATTAACAGCCATAATTCTACCAAGATGAACAAGAGTAGGGATAGTCAAACTACAGATTTATAGCCAGGGGTCTTACAGTTCATATCACAGTTACCACAAGCATAAAAAGAAGCCTCATTTATTTATAGCTGAACCTCAACATTTAAGTTTAGCTTTGAAAAATTTCAAAAAATTATTATAGGTTGCCTGTGCGCTTCTCGAGCTCAGTAACTCGACTGAGGAAAACTCTTGCCAAGCTATGATTAGCATTTAGCAGCTTAAGGGCTAACTGTGCTTGTTGTTTCAACCTTGACAACCAACTGTAAGGACACACCATTAAATTTAAGCTTTCAAAAGCATTTAACATTTGATTCTGCTGAAAATAGTTTTGCTACATGTTTTGAAAATAAAATCACTTTTTCCTCTTTTAGAAATCCATGATGATGCCAGACATATGCTTGTTTTCCAAACAACAACTGTTTAAAAGAAAGAATACTCTTTCTGATCTTCCTGCCAAAAATAACATTCTGTGGCTTAAAGAAATCTGATAGTAGGCAGTTCACTCAGTTGAGGGAAGGAGGGTTTACATTTGGCAAGGGTTTACATTTCATGTCTTGCATTTACTTCCCTCCATTTTAAGTTTCTTTGGGGATGAATGTGGCAGCAGGGAGGGTTTTTGTTGTGGTTTGGTTTTTTAACATCTCCAAGCATTTCACTCTCTAAAAAAAAGGCATCTGCGGGTTTTACCAGAAATTACACGAAGCAGAAGTTCATCACAATGCATTTCTTTCTTATGGAGAATACTAAGATATAAAAGAGAGAGTTTGAAAGGGAAGTAAAAGACTTCAGAAGAAATGCATAGGAGAGTTTACAGCAGAAGGAAGTGGAACAGAAAATTCAAGTGAAGGAACAGCCCACAAAGAACATTAACAGCTTCATCTTAAAACATGGGACAGGGAGAGAAGATGAATTTGGGGTTGCAGCTGCTGTTGTCCCAGGCAGCAAAAATATTACCTGCCCAATAAATGTGATTATTTCACTGCTGCCTCAATAGTTTCAGATTAAGAGACAGAATGGGTAATAGAAATGTGCAAATTGGACTACATACTGCATAAAACTTATTTCTGTGCATTTCAGAAAGCCATAATTTTAAAACAAGAGTTTGATCTGCTACAGTATTTGACTTCATACCTCATTCATTAATAACACAGTAAATGAATCCAGTTACTACTTCTAAGTAACAAAACATTTAGTCACCTTGAAGCATCTACAACAACAGAAGTTCTGGAATATTCCCCAATCATGGAGTTTTACTTGCCATTTCCCAGTGGTTTTTGCAAATTGTTATAAACCTCATAGAACAGAACCGTGCCATGACCCTCCAACATATAGAAATTCCTGAAGGCTGCTAAACCAGCTCCAACATCAAGCCAAGTAGTCAGACAACACTTCACCCAGTTTAGTGACTGAGAATATAATCTCCCATACAACAGCAAGCTACAGATCCATGTAAACTTAGAAAGGCCCTCAGAACTGTTAGTATGGCAACCAGAACATTATCACAAAGCATGTGCCTGCTCCAGTACAATAGCAAATATTTTAGAAAAATAAGGTCAGAATCCCAATGATATTACAGCAGTATTTCAGATGCAGCTATTTCTGGCTAATAAAAATCCTTAATGTCAAAAATCCAAACACTTATTAGTCTGCCAACATGGAAGCTTTTCTTGTTATTAGCAGTGCAAATCCAGCACAGAAATTCAGCAACTAGACACAAAGGTCTGTCCTTACAGCGCTGTTAGCTTGAGTTACAACTAGGTGTTACTCCTAATCTTATCTACGTGCTTTTGTAGAATTACCCACCCTGAATCAAAGGATACTTGAAATTTCAAGATATTCTACAAGAGTATGAGCAGTGTTTGATGCTAGAGGCAAATGTTCTAACAGCTACATTTCATTTGAAGGCTGGAAGACTGTACACCTCAGTGCATTCTCAGACACTCCTCTTGAAGGCATTTGTACCTCATCACTTCAACATTCAGGTATTTCACACTTGCAATGCACAAGCTCTACAACTCTCTACTTGCTATAAATATAAAGTGATTGCTACAGTGAAGATGTAGAAGACCTGCAGAATTTGAAGAATGGAGAGCTTCAAGAGAAGCAAGCTGACTGAGCTGAAGGCCACAGGATCCCCTCCATCTAGAAAAAAAATGAAGCTGCTGAAATGCTAATTCCTGGTTCTTTCTGCAAAAAGGGTGGATAGAAAACTCATGGCTTGCACATCTGCTTGTCTAGCACAGCCTGACAAATACCCTTCTCCTACTACACACTCAGATAACCTGAAGCTAACCAAACCACTTGTATAACTGTCCCAAGACATCCTCTTTAAATATAAGAGTTAACTGCAGCCCCACTCCAGCTCCTGAATTGGCATGCAGAGGTTAGAAGGAACTGCAATATTCAAACTATGTGGAAAAAAAAAAACAAAAACAATAATACATGTATGAGAATGTCTTCAAATTCAGCATAAAATCAAATGTAGGCTTCATTTGAAGTGATGCATTATCTCCTCCATGTTTGCAGCTGTTTAAGCATTCAAAGCAGCAGCCAAGCTTGAAAAAGAAAGAGCACTTTCCCAGGAAATAACTCTACAATAAACCTGTGCTAAGAGGAGTTCCAATTTCAACATTCTATAGAAAACTCAGCAGCAAGTTCTAACTGCTGTAAGAGAAAGAACTAAAAAGCCATATTTTCACTAAAGCCCCTCTTCTAATTCAGAAGTTCAAACTTCATTTCTTCACTCACATGTAATGAGGCAGAAGTACTCCTCAAAGGAGAGTTTCCAAAGGCTGTTTGAAGTTTCAAAGTAAAACAAGCTTCCCAGGCCTTGTCTTGTAGCACATTAGTCCCCACAGCTGCCTGTTGCTCTGTTAGGACAAAACTAAGTCCACAGCAGATGAATGGTTTTCCTCAGCATCATGGAATACTGACCTTTTCCACTATGGGATTTCAAAACAACCAGAAATCAATTCCAACATTCACTAGAACACTATTAACATGTTTTGATATATTATGCCTGTCACCCATTACATGCACAAGCTCTCTGACTACTACTTGTTATGAGTTGCCATTATAAAATTGCACAAGAAATCTGGGATACATCAGGTGAAGAACTAAGGCCTCCGGCTATGAGGAAAGTACATATCCTAATGTCATTTAATTTTCCATGTCACAGGAATGCAGAAGAGAATCCATTTACACCTCTACCAACCTTTTTTTTTTTTTTTAAAGTGAGTTAGGGATCCAGGGGTTATATACACTGTTCACTTGCTCTAACCAGCCTCTCCACTCAGGTACACAACAGTGACCCAAACACCACTGGCCTTATCTTACAAGGCATCAGAAGCAGAAAACAGAAGACACAAGTTAGCCCTTTCTAACCTTTAAAGAAAGGCACTGCAACAAGCACAGCAGTGCTACGCCACAAAAAAAAAAGCTACTGGAGAGGGAGGAGTGGGCAACAGCTGCATACATCAGCTATGACTGCAGACATTAACTATAAACCCTCAAATAAGAAAATACTCAAACTCAGATAGTCATTACAGTCATCAACACAGAAATAAATTTCACTCCCAGATTCAATTTGAACCCCAGCCTCTACTAACAGCCCTGTCAAAGGCATCTCATTCTGCAGCAAGTGACAAGCAGATTAACCTGTTAACAAGTCCATGGAAGGAAGTCCTGATCACATTTTATATAACATTCTCCACCTATAAATATGACAGAGCTCCAGTAATTCCCAACTTACACTCATTGTCCTTTAAACACAGCCTTAACATTATGTTCTCTTTTCCCTGGCAACTAGACTTGAATAAAAGAATTTTTTATGAGATTATACATGCCTTTCAGTCTTTGTTCATTTTTATGTTTCTATATCAGTTGAAGGAAATATTTTTGCACACACTATTCTAAACAGTCGATGAAACTCAAGTCCTCTAAGGCCTCTAAAATGCTATTACATTTTAACTTTCATGCTATCACAGAATGATAGATTATCCCGAGTTGAACTTGATGATCCTCATGGGTCCCTCCCAACTGATTCTGCACAGGAAAACCAAAAAGTTAAACCAGATACCCAAGAGCATTGTCCAAACACTTCTTGAACCCCAACTGGCTTGGGGTCACAAGCACTTCTCTGGGGAGCTTGTTCCAGTGCCTGACCACCTCCTCAGTGAAGAATTTTTTCCTAATATCCAATCTGAACTTCCCTTTTAAGTCAATGCCTTGTGCCCCATCACCCGACACCAGAGAGAAGAGATCAGCACCTCCCTTTCCGCTCCCACTCATGAGGAAGTCCTAGACAGTGATGAGGTCACTCTCCTCAGTACCCTCTTCTCCAAGGTGCACAAACCTAGTATGCTCAGCTGCTCCTCACAAGCCATGACCCCTAGTCCTTTCACCATCTTTGTTGGCCTCCTTCAGACACACTCTAGTGTTTGTGTTCTTGTTATATTTTGGAGCCCAAAACTGTATATTTTATTTCGTCAACAACCTCTGCTTTCATAATCTACCAATACATTAAGAACATTAAACAAGCTTCATAAATCATGAAGCAAGCACACTAATCCAGAACATTACTGTATGCTAAGATCTAGCTAACTACCCAGCAGCCTAGAGGAAAAGACACTAAAAAGAGGAACAGAGACAAATACGAGAAGTAGCAAAACACAACATTCCAAGAAAAATGTAAGATCAGCTCAATTCCTAACAAGGAGACACAAGTGTTTCCTGAGCAATCTAACACATTAACAGTAAAACAAGTGTTTGGTATTCAAGAGACCCATCCCTAAAAAATTAGGGCTTCCACTCAGGTAACCCAACAGGAAAATACACGCAGCCGCCTTCGCACATAGCCATCCAAACAGAGCACTTCACAAGATGCAGTAGCCTCTACACCTTACGAGCACAATCCCAGCCCAAACATCACCCTGTTTTAATCCTTCACCATTCAATAAACAGTTTAAATATACACAGAAGTTACATGTGCTCACAGACAAGCCAGGCACCTGAAAACACGACAACATTAGACAGAGTGAACAACACAGTTTCAAGAAAATCTCAAAGAAAAGAAGTTAGAAAAGGCTGATTGACAGCAAAGTTTTTCAGAACTCTTTGCCTAATGAAAAGTATCAAGCAGGCTTATGTAAAATTTCAAATGTCTGAAAAAAAAATTGTAGCACTTGGTACAAAGTGGAAGTATTTCTTTTAATCTATCAATTTTTTTTAGATCATGCATTAAACAGCACTTTCACCAGTTATAATTTAAACTTTCCTTCCCAGTTTTGAAGTTCTATCAGCAAAGAAAAGGCTGACAGAGGAGAATCACATATATATATATATATATATATATATATATATATAAAACTCTAAAGCAAGTATATGTTCAGGTACCAAAAAAACACCCTGAACACATTGAAATGCATAGTCACAACAACCAAACAAACCTTAACTATGCTTTAACACCAGCATAGGAAGAAAGATAATCACTGCATAAGCCTCCAAAATTCTGTCTCATTCAAAATTAATAGCGATAAATATTTTTCATCGATGTGAATTTATCTGTGCACACTGCTGTGGAAATGAACAATGCTTGATAGTTTTACCACAGGAAATTATTCTATAGTTTCTATATTGGTCAGTTTTCAACAACAGGGATGTGCAATAAAAGCTCATGCCAAAGAAACAGTGAAATACAAGTTTAATTTATGGAACAAGAGAGAAAACATGCCAGGCTGCAATTCTGTGCACGATATTTGAAAACCTCAGTTTTTTTCTTGTCCTAGAGAAAAATACATTTAAGTCAACAAAAATTCTGGTTTTGACAGATTAATGGAAGTTACAACTGCCTCAGTATAAACTACTTCTATTTATATCAATTATGACAACTGTAAAATATGAACTCTGAACAGATTCAAATTAGCACTGATATCTGAAGTACTTTATTTATGTCACTTATCAGCATCATATTCTGAAGATTATTATAAAATCTAAGTATCTACAGAATGCAAGATTAATTCAAAAACTAAATCAGAACCATCTGCATGCCAGCCATGTCCAAGACACTTATTTTAGTTGTGTCATTATGTTCACTAATGCTTAGCCAATTCTCTAACTCAGCACCCAATAGTCTGTGTCGGGTTCTTTTCATGACTTCTTACCAAAACACCCTTGCAAGGAAGTTTACAGTTATGAATGTTTAGAAGAAAACCTAGACATTAAGTATAATCTGTTTGATAGTATACAAATGATGGGGAAATATTTTGCTCTATAGTTGTTTCAAACACAGATATCTAAAAAAACACAAACATCAATCAAGTTCAACCTGAATGACACTCAATTTTTCTGTTTATCCAAAAATAAAATTGCTTAAAGATGCTCTATGTTTAATGGAAACACACACTGTCCCCTATCACTGTATTTGACTACCAGATCTCTATAAGAATAAAGCGATGATATTTATAACCAACAGGTGGGAAAGAGCTCTAAGAATCCTGAAAAAAGAGCAACTAAAATTCTGCTATGTGGAGAGGTCCAGCAAAAAAAAAGAATCCCAAACACATATAGCAATCAATTCTAGACCCAGAAAACACCGTTAGTTTAATGGCAGTATGTGAAAGAAAAAACTAATTCACAATATGTTGACATTCAGAACACCTATAAATCCCTAACAAATAAATCTGAATTTGTTTTTAAGAAAAACAAAGAAGCAAATCCAACAAATGCTTACCATATTAACAAACCTCCAGCAAAAATTCTCCAGCTATCTCACCTGCCAAAAATAAATAAATTAAACAAGATAAACTCCTAGTTTACAGCCTAAATGAGCACGAAAGACTTGCATTTTGATCTCCAGCTGCTTTTACACACAAATTTCTTCTTCACAAATGTTTTGTTTCCCCTTTTGGCAGAGGAAAAAGAAATGACCTCTATCAGCAGCTAAAAATATTTCAGTTATCCAAGTTTTCAAAAGAGGGATGAAAAACAACAGTGCTTTTCCAGTTAAAAAAACACCCCTGTGCAGCATTTCAGTAGCTTTTACAACAGGCTGGCTTCTGAACAGTTAGATCTCAGTAAGTGTGAAGGAAAGCAGTTGCAGGTTAAAGCTAAAGAAATAAATCTGGTGTAACTTCAGGTTATACTCATTATTACCTCTAAAGGCAGACTAAGTTCTCACGAGAGAATCAAAGTGCTATAGCAGTTCTGCTACAGAGCTAAGGCTCAAGACGCTTCAATTTAATTTTGAGTACAATTCTTACATTACAGATATTCTCAATGTGAGTCTTCCAGATGGAAAAGTCAATACTCACCCTCTACCTCTTTATCTGTTCTTTTAAGAGAATAAGCAGTTACAACCTGTGACCCATAGTATTCCTTGTATATGGAAGCTTCTGAAAGCAATGTACAGTTATATATAACACTGGGAAGACATGTATTTGCAATCTAATCCTATTAATGATCTTCATATACTGAACTGATTTAAAATTCGAGAACTACTAAGGGAGACTGATAAAAGCAACTTCTCTTCATCATTACTGTAAATTAATATTCTTCTGCTATTAAGGTAATTGACAAAACTTAGTATCATAATCCACTGGACATGCATAGCCTGGTTAGTGACTTGTCCTAGTAGCTCAATTCACCTGATACACAGCCTGTAGCCCAATACCCTATGCAAGCAAAAATAAAAAGGAGTTATAATAATGACCACAAGAAATCCAAACATTTTAATTGGAGCCACACATGAATCAGAAAGAAAACAATACATCACAACTGAATTAAAAAGGCCAAAGAGTGCTGTATTATACAACCTATATCTGATTCAAGCTCAGTTACAAGACCATATCAAGTACACACAGGCCTGCAAAAGGAGACTGCAATTAACTGCAACAACATTTCTTGCTCATTCTTCAGTAAAAGCAGTCAAGAAATATCTGGAAGTGCTGTGGGAGGGATCAAAAGAACTGCATATATTTATCTTTTAACATCATGAGTCCTCCCATGCAGGTCTTCTCCCAAGGCTCTTTCCCACTCCAGTTACTACAAATTACATCAACATGTAACTGTCCATGCAGGAAGTTTAACTGAGAAGGGAAGACTTGCAAAGGCATGAAAGCTAATTCAGTGTCCAGGTGACACCGATACAGTGACTTAACACTTGGCTACCATCAGCTCTTCTGGAATTCTTCAAAGTGTCTATTCTAGCCTGGTTTGGTTTTTAGAAATCTTGTCATGCTGATCACTGCACATAAGAAACTTCAAAACAATATTCCTATCATCTGTTACACAATAGCTTTTCTTCCTCTTTCATCCATACAGGAACACTGTCTGCAGACACTGTTATTCTTGTTTCAGAGAAATATATGGCATGTACCTTCTCAGTGAAGAATAAAGTAAATAAACCTGAGCTAAAGTAGTCACATGGAAGAGCAGCTGGTCTGCAAGTTTATATTGCTAACCCTAAAATCATAATCCTTTGAGTCATTTTGTACAGCCAAGGCATATACTGAAAACCAAAGCAGGTTTATGCTGCTATTAACTACAGTGTCACACACGTTGTAGCATATAAATCAAACATGAAGCTTCAATAACTTATTCCTGCTATGAAAGTCCCTTTTTAAAGCACAAGCAATTCTATTTCTGACATATAGAGTCATCTTTTATTACTTCCATAGACAAACAGGAAGATTAGCAAGGACCATACAATTTCAGTAACTATTGTGTACAATCAAGACTATTGTTTCAGTATCTGATTAAAAAATGTTTTGTATTTTTTCTTTATTTGAAGAAAATAGCCATGGAAAAGGAGAAGAGAGAGGACTGGCTCAATTATATATTATTTCATATACAACAAAACTTCTGTGTTCACCACCTAATAACTACATTCACACCACTGCTAGCAACACAAACACAAAACTAATCCTCCACCAAGCAATAAAAGTTTGCTTTGCACAACTCATGCCCAAAATTCAGCTGGAAATAAATCAAGTTTCCACATTGCTCAAGTGGAACATGGTCTTGTCCCGGTCTCAACTGAAGAGCTGCAGATAAAGCATCCTTCATACAGAACCTACTGAAAGCCACCTCCTGACCGAGTAAGAATGACTTTATATTTTAGTGTAGGCAAATAACTGAACTTCCATCTTAAGTGTATTTTCTTCCCATGGAACTTAAAGGCAAAAGTAAGCTCTAACTTACTAACAAAGCTGTTTCACAGCTCAAATACAGGGTTTAATCCTGAATCTTTAAATTCACAAGAATTGCAACTCGTAACTTTAATCTCACAGGTTCCCAACTTGGGTAGTCTACATAATTATTCCGTATCATGTCAAGCTCCATATGTTAGAGGCTACACAACTTAGCATCTGAGCTACAGATGGCTGTACCATGGGAGAGTGTGCAGAATAAGAACTACAACCTTATTCCATTACTTCATTCCCTTCTTCAAGCACACACACTATTAGCCACTATGGAAAATATTGTTTCAAGCAAAGTCAGAACAACAATCTGTCTCCTATAAACATAATACTCTTTGATTCCCTAAGCAAAGCTTTTTAAAAAAAAAAAAAAGGCTAGTCTTGCATGATATGCAAGGCAAAACGACCTCCTCCTTCTCACCCTCAGATTTTAAGTCTCTTGAAGTTCCTGGCTACTTTCATAATTTGCCCCCATCTTTTTCTAATAGGAATACTTTCCCCTCATTCCCTGTAGTTACAAAAGAGGCACAAAGAACTTACAGCTACACAGCTTTTTCCTATTCCTGCACAAACAGCGCACAAACTAAACCATTTGTGCTTTGAAGTATTTTCTATCAAGAAATCTCACAACTGCATCCAATAACCCATCACTCAAGTACTGGCCCCACTTCACATTGTTGCTCAGCCTAAACTATCAGCCCTTCTCCCGCTAGTTATCTGCGGCAATTACTGAACTATAACAGAAACGAGAATAATAAATAAAGCATTTCTTAACCGTTTTTCAGCTAGCATTAGACATTCAGCAGTTACAATAAATCCCTATCTTCCTATGCCTGCACTCAGACTCACAGCATCTTCTCAGCGACACATTCACTTAAAGAGTAAGTGGAAAAATACTTAATATGCAACAAGGCACGAATAAAAAGAAGGAAAAAAA
>NW_020799091.1:20518743-20527653 GCF_003259725.1 Athene cunicularia | reverse complement strand
CAGGGGAGGTAGAACAATAGCCAAGCGAACTTTAATGGCCTAGGGCACTTCAATAAATAATCGCAGCTGAAAGTAGGGGCTATTGAACACCATCTCTAGTCAATCACCTTTGGCACTGAAAGTTTACTGGGCTCAAGCCCAATTTACCACTGGCTTCCGTTAGCCACACTTTGCCTTACAGCAAAGACATGAGTTCACAAGCACCTCCTTTTCACAAAAAAAATAATATGCATTATTTTTATTACTTTGAGAAAAATTTCTTCTATTTAAGATACGGGTATCAGATATGGTAAGAAGCAGCAGCTGAGAACCACTGCTGTAATCACTCAAGGGTACACGGCAAAAAGCAGCAAGCCGGCTTTGAAGTGCAGATGGTGACAGTTTTATGATCACTAGCAAAGCAAACAGAAAAGAAGTCATTAAGTAACATAACCCCGAAAGAAGGAAGAAGTGGTCTTTTTACTCAGCATAAGGACTCACTAAGACAAAAATTGTAAGAGGAAAATAGTCTCTCGGTTTTGAGGAAAAAGTAATTATTCAAAAGGAGAGTATTTTCCCTAAAACACGTATGTAACAAGAAAGAGGAAACTCTTCAGAGACTGTAAAATAAAACGGAGGGAAAATGACCTGGCATTGTTAAAACACAGCTGCATTCATGCTCATTCAGTGATTCTTTTTTCATGCTGAAAATGGGATCTTGAGGTTTGAAAAATATTCATTTCAAGCAGACCTATCACTACCAGTAGTTTTTTTCTGCTCCATCAATAGAAGTAGCCTATGTGATGCAAGGTATTAATGAACATTTATTCCATTCCAGCTGCTTTCCAGGCTCTTTGATTCCATTTCAGTTTTCATTTTTCTCCTCTGTATTTGTGACATTTTTAATGCTATTTTTAATAATATCTACATCTCATAAAAAAAAGGAACTCAGGCAAAGCTTTATTACTGCTGTTTTGACTTTGCCTTGGAATTGACAAATAAGGCAAATTTGCCAAACAATTTGCATTTATTCTCTACTGAGTTTTCATTAAGAGACAAAAAAAAAATGTGGTTAAATTATCTGCAGAGAGTAGTTGAATCAGCTTTTGTCCAAACCATTATTATTTTTAAGTGAAATCATGCTTCAGAAAAGTCCTCTGAAGGCAGTAGATACAGGTTTGGACTGACACATTAAGAGATGTCCAGGATTGACCTTTCTCCTATTAATTTCACTTGAAGGCAGAATCAGGCTTCAGAGGGTAATGAAAAAGGAGGGGTTTTGGAGACTGAAGCCAAGATGAGTTAGCAGAAGTAAGCATGACATTTTCTTAATATCTGCTTGTAATATCACTGACAGATCAAATTTATAAGGACCTCCTTTTCTTGAATTTCACACAAAAAAGGAATAGCATAAGAAGAAACAATATTTAAAAAGTCTGTTATACTCTTTGTTGCTTCCTGATGAAGAGTGTATTTCATGATACAGAAATCTTTTTGTCTTTCAGGAAACACAAAATCACTGAATAATGTTAAAATAAATAGTGTTATGCAAATGATTTGCAAAGACACCAATAATCATTACAGCATCTCTGATTATTAATGGGACATTGATAGGGCCCTGAAGAGTTTCTTGCTGAATCAGCTTTTGAAATCAATTGCTTTCCCTCCAGCCACAGCTACACCCCAGAGAAAGGGGAACCATGTCTTGACTGAGGTAATTGATTTAGAATAGCTAGCGAATACAAGCAATGCACAACATAAGATGCTTTATGAATTACTACATCTCTGTTAATGGAGTTTATTTTCCATTAATGCAAAACTATTTAGTCTTGATAAGGCCACTTACATATTTCTCATACTATTTTTATTTTCAATATTATTGATATTTCCATACTATTCGTATTTTTCAGGAATATTTTCCTGACACCATTAACTATTTTACTTTTTTTTGCTTTTCTTTTAATATCCTTGGATCACTGGAACACTGAAAGACTAGCAATGTATATGAAACCAAGATGCAAGGAGATCCCCAAAGGAAACATTCAATATAAGTTCAAAGAGGCACTGTGTAATCAATCTTAAGAAAAAATGTAGGGAAACAAGAACAAAAAGAAGCCTAATAACTTTTCAAGACAGCTACTTTCATCAACTAAATAAGAGTTGTATTTCTGCTAATTAATAGTAAGGTCAATTAACTGTAAGTCATAAAAACTATTTGCTATGCAAAACGCTCATTTTTCTTTGCTGACTCTGACACTTGGTAGGACAGTGTAGTAGGATATCCTATGAAGCAGGGACTGGTGATCTCTAACAGCAGTGGACATACATAAGTCTCTCAATAGTTTTACAGTGTTGTCAGTTGAACAAGCTCCCTTTATAAAAACAAACACACAAAAGACATGATTCCAAGTTCCTGGAGAGATTAAAAAATTATGTACAGAAAGCTGTAGTTAGTCATAGACTGTTGAGTTAGCAGCTGTACAATGCAGGGCATGGCTAGGACTAATGGGATGAAGCTAAGAAACAAGAACCATAGGGTAAATATCTAGTCTGAAAGAAGAGAAGGTCAGCTCCCAAGGATAGTTGGGTTTCTGCAAACAGGACTCTGTGAAGTGTTTCAAAGTGTGCTATACCGGACACTTTTCCACCAGCTAAGGCTGAGCTACGTTTTACTTCTCCTGGCTGGGTTCACTATAGCTGTATGCTTTTTACAGACCCAGTAGTCCCTTCCTAAACTTCTGTGCCTTGTTGTATTATGACCACCAACCATAAGGGAGATATAATGTTAGGAGGGAAAAAAATCTCTTTTTAGGTAAAAGTAGGATCTCCTTTCCTCCTGAAAAAAAAAAAAAAAAAAAAAAAAAAGGGAAAAAAAAAATAGCAACATGTTGCTCAGTGTCAGAAGATTTATGCAGCTGAGTTCTGGGAAGTCCCTAGCTACTTTCTCACTCTACTGAGCCCATAAACAGACATGGATAGTGAAAGATTCATGATAACTATGTTTGATTGCTCCCAGCCTGATGTCCTATAGTTATGGCAGCCTCACTCCATCTGTCTGTCTCCCTTGTAGTATCATGGGTAAAGTTTACCAACACAGACTGCAATCATCCACTTCCCACTAACTTTCAGCAAGAAGTTACCATCTAGCTCTCCTATGTGCCAATTAGAAATCTCTCTTCTCACCCACAGAAGCACACAAAAGAGTGAGTGCCTCAGTGTTGTACTCCACTAACATCTTTAACTTTGGGAAAGTCAGGGGGACAGTTAGACACAACCAGAGCATGAAGATAATCTATCTGACCATCATGTGGCTCTGGCTTATATATGAACCTCTGTGATTTGCCCTGGATATGAAGATACTTGGAATGACACATGAATGTGCAAAACTTCAGAGCCAAACCCAACTTTGTTCAGGATCTTGGAATGCCCCAGCAACATCCCACCTCTTCAAATGGACATTAGCTGCAGTCTAGGGTGCAAGGTAGGGTAAGGAAAGAATAATGAAGGAGATGGCTGTGATGAAAGGGTTAGTTACATTAAATGATTTTCCATCTTTTTATTCAACTATAAAAATCATAGTGGATTCCAATAAAAAATATGCTCCTGGGGTTTTTAGGAGGCATATTACATAGCAAGCAAACATGGGGACTACAGTAAAAAATGAATAAAAATATAAAAAATATTAAAGCATCCCAGTCTTTCGACTATACAAGTATGTATAACTCATCAGAATAAAACTGTCATGGGAACACCTTAATTACTGACTTTAGTATCTGCCTCACAGGAATCAACTTCTCTATATGCACAGCCATTGATGTGCCTGCTCTTAGATTGCAGTCTTTTCACGGCAGGGACCAAATGTTTGTATAAGACACATTTGTTTGCACAACAACGAGCATAAAATGCTTCTGAACTTTCCCTGGCCCAATGTATGAGTCCTCCTCCTCTTCAGACTCCTATGACAAGTGCACTGTTATATCCTGTTATATTGCAGGGGAGTGACACAAGGCCAGTGAGACTGTCTCCTTTCCTTCTAGCGCCTTGCTAAGGAGCGCATTTTCCAGTTGAGATGCCCCTCTTCAACACCTGACGCCAGCTGCTGGACCACAAGTTAGGCTTACCCGGTGGACTTGGGATCTGGTGTCCCGGAGTGGAAGAAGCTGAGATGTAAATGACTGAGGTATGGAAGTAAAGGTAAGAGAACACCAGAATAAAATTAAATGCATGAATCTCATATAGTTTGGATGAGGTGAGACAGATTTTTATTGAGTCCATCTTTTAAAAATATATATAACAACTGCAAATAGAAAAGTTCACACCAAAATAAAATAGGGAGAGTAGTGACAGACACACAGAACATGGGGCCAAAATTACGTCAAGAGATCTCTTAATCCACCCTCCTGTGCTAAGGCTGGATAAATGAGAGATGGTTATGGGCTGATGTGTGTTTGATTATTTTAAGGTATTTAATCTAAAGCAGAGAATTCCACAATTTCCTCCTACATTCTTGCCTAATGTTTATTGTCAGAAAGTTTTTACTAATGTCTAATGTAACTCTTCCATGATGTAATTTTAGCACTTTCTTTTCTCATGCTATCCACAATGGATGTGGAGAACAGATGACAATTTGTGATTATTTGAAAGCTTTTCACATCTCTCCAGTCATTCATTCAATAAATTAAACCCTAGCTCTTTCATTCTTGCCTCATAAGACATGTTTTCTAATTCTCTGGTAATTTTCCTTTCTTTCTTTGGGATTGCCCCCGCATTTGCTGAAGTTCACTGCACAGAACTAGACACTCAGCACTCAATAACAAAGCTGCATGTTTGCTTTTACTGTAATAGTATGACATTGTTGATATATATTCCACTTGTGAGTCACGGTAACCCCAACATCTTTTTCAGCAAAACTTCTGTCTAGTCAGCTGTTTCTCATTCTGTGTTAATGCACTTGATTTTTCCAGATTAAGTGCAGACCTTGCATTCTCATTTTTGAAGTTCATCCCATTTTTTCAGACCAGCTGTACCATTTGTCAGGATCATTTTGATTGCTATTCCACCAGGTTTGTGACATCTGGAAATGTGCTAAACATACTTTCTACTTCATCATCCAGGTCACTGAAGTAAATACAAAACATTGCCAAACTTAGGACACATCCCTGGAGAATCTCAACCAACAGTTTTACATTGTAACACTGAACCTTTGATAACTATTCTCTGATTAATTATTTCCAAACAATCTTCTCCAGCTTCTTAAAAGAATGTCATGCAGACATGTCACATAACAGTGTAAAAAATCACTGTCTATGCTAACATTTTCAAGGGAGCTGAAGTTTCCTTAAAATTCATGTTTATATTAAAGTTGATTACTTATATTTTGTACCTAGTATAGAGCACATATTTGCATAAGGGATAAAAAATTATGTTTCAGAATTGTCAGTGAAAATTGGGCATTTTGGACACCAGGCAGGCAAAGGTTGGCTTTTCTCATATAAAAGTCCTTAGATATTGAGCATCAGTAAGTAATTTGTGTTGAAGTGTTTGCTCACATGACTGAGGGCCAACATCACTTTTACACAGCTTGGAAGGCCTCTTTCCATCTCTAATGTTCCAAATTATCACTTCCCTATGCTTCTCTAGCATCCCTCAGTAAGGTATCTGGCAGTATTACATTCACTGAAAATATTAGCCTAAAGTTGAGCAATGAGTTAGATGATATTACAAAACCTGGCTTAGACTTTATCAGGAGTATTATCACTGTAAAGACTGGCCAGTGATACCTGGTATGAGAGAGAGAGACTTTGGTAGTCTTCAGGGAGTTTTGATACTCATTCTACCCTCTCAAACAGCTGTATTGCTCTAAATATGTTTTTCCACCATAAGCCCTCCAAAGGTTCCCTTCTTTGGGAGCTCCAGCCACTATAGACTGAGCTCCTCTTTTGAGCAGCCCTCTGGTGAAAGAAGATGCCTTGACTAGGGCAGAGTTGAATAAAGACCAAGATTAAAAGCAAAGTTATTTCTGCTACAGAAGTAATAGTGATTATGGCTTGATCAAAAAAGCCACTAGATATTAATTCAAAAAAATAATCAGAGCAAAAGTTAGATCTTCATCAAAGTATTAAAATAGTTGAAAAGCTGTCAGTTTGAAAGACCAGCTTTCTAAAAATAAATAGAGATGAGATGGGTATTTGAAAACCAACCGACTTTTTTACAAGGCAAAGCTTTATGCATAATTGATAGGTCACTGGGGGACTTTTCAGCAAATAAATATAAAGATGAACTGTTTAATTATCAACATAATTTCAGCAACTTATTACTGCTGCTTCTGGTAGGACAGACTTCCCCAGTAGTCTAGAATATTACTGGAATTAGCTAAAGCTGAGATCCAGCTGATAGTTTAAAATGTAGAGCTTGAAAACAGGAAAACAAGGCTTATTTTCATAAATAGACACACTTATTCTTGAAAAGGATAACCTTTCTTTGCAATGAAATTTGGAAGTGCTGTATTTATTGGATTTCTTTTGTGAAGCATATTCTTTAATTGTCCTTAACAACATATCTTTAGTTTGTGTGAATGTGAATTCTCTAGCTTTTATTCTTCTTTTTGGCTGAATCTAATACAATTTAGCTATGCTTTACATTCAAAAGCAAGGGAAATCATGCTCTCCACAAAAACATAATACACGTTTCATTATGCAAAGTTGAAGAGAAATCACCGTGTTAGGTTTCCATCTTGCACATTATATTCTAAGCCTCCTGTTGCCTCCAATTACACTTGTGTACCCACAAAGCATGAAGCATGAGTCTCTTCAGATATCAGTCATGAGTTCAGTCCTGCCAACTGCAAAGCTTCCTTGCCCTTGTGTTATCATAGGACCTTTTGGCTGAGCTATGTGGGGGCTTAAAAGTTCCACCTGTGCTTTCTGGGTCAATACGTTCTTTGCAAGATGAAACCTTAAATGAAAAGAGCATGCAAAGTATCATATTCTGTGGGTCTTAAGTCTGCCTGAAAGCTGCATGGATTCCTAAGGTCTTCAGGGAAGATGCCTACAGTCTCCATTCTCATATACAATTCATATACAAGTTCCTCAATGCACAAGCAAGTCTTATCCATGTGCATGAAAACAGGAATAGGCAAGAAGCATTGCACTGCACTCTGAATGCTCTGTGTGTCAAAAGGAACAGAAGTGCAAACTCCCAATGGTAATTAAGCCTTGCTGGGAGATCGAGCATATGTCATATAGAATAGGCTGTCTCTTCTGTTTTCCTTCACTCCCTCCCCCCTCAACCCCATTTTGCGTAGAAAGGAATCAAAAAATGGAATGAGGGGAGATTTTAAGTAAATCTTAACAGCAGCTTTTCAGCTGTAGGGAAATCTGTTGTTTGGATAACAGCATTAGAGGAGGAATTCTTAAGTGATACAGGAGAGAAATAAAATCAACCACAGCAAGACAGAACAAAACCCTGTCACAATAAAGAAGTCTTAGTCAATCCACAGAAAGGGCTATTAGGAGGCTCTATGGGAGAGAGTCGTAGAGCCCTTATGCAGTGTAAATGCTCAGGGAGGTAACACAGAGGGGAGAAATAGAGGCTATTTGCTTGTTCAGTTTTAGCTAGAATGGGAGATAGCTGTCTTTCCTGCCATACATCAAACTGAGCTCCAGAACTCCGGAACAAAAACAGTTCAATACAGACTGTCTGCAGCTATGTCCTTTTGGTTCTCCTTTTTCAACCAATGCCTCATGGGAAACCTCCCTCTTTCCCCCCCCCGAAAAAAAGTCAGTTTAGAAACAACTGTCATTACATAACATATTTTCCTCATTATAAGGCACTTAAAGAACAAGAAAAAGCCATCTGCTGTAACTTGGCTGCCCTTTCCATTTTAGGTTTATCCACGTTTCTGTCTTTTTCATCATCATTCCCAATTAAATCCTTCTCCAAAACAAATTTAGATGTTTTTACAATTTTTATTTAAACCTCCTTATTCAATGCCAGTCCTTTTGGCAGAGTATCTGACAAAATCATTGTATCTTATATGAAATATTTCTGCCTAAACACGTAACTGATCTTCCATTTTTAGATTCATCTCTGGGGAAAAGGACTGCAAACTCTCATGTGTCTAATAGCCCCAGCTTTGTGCTGGATGCTGAAGTACAACCCCATCATAGCATACCTTGAATTTTAAATACTTCCTTGTACAGAATTCTTGTGTGGCACTTTCTGTTCACTTCCACTTTACATTTCTAGGAAGCTACTAGAAGAAGTGGTTGTATTGTGCTTTATACAGTCAGAGAATTGCACCATGTCCTGTCTCTTGGGAAGTTGTTTGATTTTTGTTCTGCCTAGTTGTATCTACTGCGCCTTAATCTAATACAAAAGTATCTGTGCGGAGAGCAGAATGATGGGAAATGCTTGCCCGGAGTTCTAACGCTGTCTCTCCTATTTCAGCCTTGTTAATGAAAAGCAAAACAAAACAACAAGCCGACAAGTCTGAGCTTCTTGTAGATATCACAGCAGGAACATGGAATGGCTTCTCCCAGGCGTACTGATCGCTTTTACCACATTTATAGTACTCTAAGAAATGCTTCTTGGAGCCGCTCCAGGCAATTGTAATTAATTCTCAGTGGGATGCTCATAGTGGTCACCCTGGATCAGAAAGGTCAGGACTTTGTCTGTCCCTTTAAAACATTAGTAAAAATTAAATACCCACTTTCCCCAAAGGTCATCACAAGCCGAATACACGAAACAATCAATCTCAATCAGTTTTCCATTCTCTGTTGTTTCTCATTATTTTGCAGTTACCCTTAAAAGTTAAAAGTAAACACATAAACATATCAAAGCAGAGGCCATTTTCAGTGCTGATCTGATTCTCTGTCCCATGCAAGCGACTGATGAAGACATGAACAGGAAAAGTGAGAGAGGCCCCCCCCC
>NW_020799091.1:20401754-20518693 GCF_003259725.1 Athene cunicularia | reverse complement strand
CTGCTAGACTTACTCCTGACCAGTCACACAAAAAATAATGACAAAGGCTACAGATTTCTTTAAGAAGAAATCAGAAAGCAAAGCAAGCATTTTCTGTTAGTAGATTTTTTTAAGCACTCTCACAAAGCAGTCTTGTAGCAGTTCCTCTCTTTTGTGCAGTTGAACTTCTCATCTTGGCAGAACAAGATAGCAATTCATTTTGAAAAAAAAACAATCAGTAAAAGAATTGCTTTGAAAATATGACCAATTTTATTTGGATTTTAATTTAAAACTATATATGATGATCTAGCCACCAAAACATTTAGAGAATCTTATAATATTGATTAACTATGAACAACCTTCTTACTACATGACCTCTATACTTAACATCACTAAGGTCACCTTACCAAAACTGTTCTTGAAAAATAAATCCAAATTCACAAATGCCACATCAACTTGACTGTATAGTCAACTTCATTCCACTTAAAGAAATTATCAGATCACAAGCCTTTATTGTTCAATTAAGCATAGGTAATGATTGCTATGAAAAAGGTAGATCATTCATACTCCTGTTTCTCTTTTACCACCTGAAGCAGAGTCTACTGTGATGGCCTCCCAGGAGCCCTGTTCCTTTTGATATACATATTACCAGGGTTAGAAAAATGTTTATCTGCTGAACAGAGGCCACATTTAAGAGTACAACCCATTAGCTACCATGTGGGTCAGTTCTCCATGGAGCAGATGAGCTATCTAGACTTTATGGCTCCCTCTTTCTCATCATACTAAAGTGAGAAGAAAGACATGGTATATAAGGCTTTGGACTTTGGGCTATAGTATAAAGTGGGGTTATAAACCCTGAGGGTAAAATCATATTTTAGGGTAAAACAGAGACTCTTCAAAAAGGAAGTAGTGTACTTCCACAGCACAAGAAAATTTTGAGGCACTGATATTATTTCTTTAAAGGAAAGGTGTATCCCAGTTGGAGAAAGAAACAAGCATACTGGAACACAGAAGAGGAAAAGCTTAATCATTTAAATATAACACTCCAGAGAACCCAATGGGTACTGATAGGATGCAGAAGTACCAGAATAACCTGGCAGTTTTGCAAAGGAGGAGGAGGGAGGAGACCTCAACACAAGCAAAGCACAAAAACGGGGGAAAGAAATAGAGCAGTGTGTGCCCAGCCAAGAGGGGAAGCCAAAGTCATGCACAAAATAATACCAGTTCTGGAGCATTCTAACCACTCAGCTACTCAAAAACTACAGTCTTCCTGAGGAGCAGAACATCAGTCAAATTTTTCTCAGTGACACTGGTGTAAATCCAGATGCCTCTTCAATATCACTGGTTTCTTGTTCCAGTGCCAGAGACATCAAATTTGACCCTGATGATTTTATTGAAATTTTTATTTAAATTTTACAGCGAATTTTTCCCTGCTTCTTGTACCATATTGTTCCTTTATCTGACAAATATTAGTTTCTTTCACTGGCCTGGTGGAAATCCTGAACATGATATTGCTTCTTTCAGAAACCATGTAATTTTGCTTGTAAATGTCAAGTCCCATTGTTCAGCAAGGAAGGTGCCAGCCTCAGGGCCAAGGCAGCCAGGTTGGCTTAAACAAGTGCAAGAAACAGTCTCCAAAGACTATCAGACACTGGGTGTCATTACACTACTAATTTCCCTTGAGACACTCTCTATCTTTGCTCATAGGCTTCCACAAACCCATCCAAAGTCTTTGTCTCAGCCTCGCTTGACTTACATCAATCTCTGCCTCCTTCTCCTGCGCCCTGTCCTCAGTTGTGTGCATTGTCTCTCTCACTTTGTTTTTCTGTTTAGTCACTATGCAGATCCATTAAGACAACCAAGGAAGAGAAGATGTCCAAGCTTCACTGCTTTTTCCTCGCTGCCTCACTTCCCTCAAAAAGCCGGGGAGCCAAACTAAGGTGGATACCATCTCATCCTACATGATGTATTCAGGGGGAATCTCTTATATTTTACTTTACCTTGACTGCAACTCCTTGGGCAGTCAAACTCTGAACAGCGCAATCTCAGTAGATCTTTGGCTGCTGCTGAAGTACAAATGAGAAGAAATTACCTGTCTTCAACTTGTACACAAGATTACTTCATTTTCCATCAAATAGGGGTCTTGTAAGAGATGCAGACAGGTGATGTACTCTGTCTGTTTATTATATGAAGTGCAACAACTCCTATGATGCAGCACACCCCCCACCCCCCACCACCCACCCCGCTCTGCTCTATCTATCTATTGATTCCCATCACATAATTAAATTGAGAACTCTGAAAGGGAAAGCCATCTTTCATTTCAAGTACTGATCAGCATCTAGCCCACCGGGGCTCTGCGCTCTTATTAGATCTCTGGTAATACTGCAATGCAAATAGTAAGGGAGCTGCATCTGCCTGCTCACTAGCCCCAAGACTCCACGCTTGCCTAATGCAGGGGATCTTATATATCCAATAACACAATAGCCAGAGTGACAGATCATTACAGTGCTATTGTGCCAGAAGTGTGTTATGAGTATAAAGGATTGAGCTGGTTATTAATCATCTCAAAGCGTTTTACACGGGCACAAATATAAATCACAGCATTCCATCCAGCTGGGTAATTACATTCTGCCACAATAAATTCCTTCTAAAATTTCTACCAATAATAGTATTTTTCACTTCCAGTCCTAAACTTTTTCCTTTGTTGCTTTACACCACTAAATAACTGATATATTTCTCTTCTGAGGTGATCAGTTGCCTTCTGTGAAAATTCAGATGTACACAGAGCTGGACTATATTCTTTATGTAGCCACCAGAGAACTCTGTAAAGCTCTTTCTTCATATTAAATTATGTATAAATGTACAAGTTTCTTACTCTAAAGAAAATGCATTAATGACGTTTAGCAACAGCTCTTTAGGCAGCCTTTTTGAATGCCAAAATAGTAAACATTGACTCCTAAATCATATTTATCTAGTGATGTCATCAAATCCAAAAGCAGCCAGGAAAAAGAGAAAATACTCTAATCTCCTCTTAATGCACCTTTCAAAATCTCCACATAATTTGGACAGTTCTGCATATAAAATAGCAATGTCATTTGCAACTGGTTATTTATTATTTAGTATACAGGGCTATAAAGCTGTGCATTCCTTCATAACATGTGAAGGGAGCTTTCAATTAGTAAAGCAGGGAACTTTTGGCCCTTTAGACAGCCACGCTTGAGGATGTTTGAAAAGCCTTGCTGAACCACAGCTTCTGAAGACTTGCACTGCTTTTCATAGCTACCACTTAGGATTTGTTCTTCAGAGAGAGCAGTTCCCCCTGACCACAGTAAAGTGTTTGTGTCCAAATGAAGATGACATGTTGGAGCATGCCGTGCTTGTGGCAGAGCAGGTCATTTCCCTTATTTTATATATATATATATATATATATATATATATATATATTTGCCAGTGGCCTTATGTAAGCTTCAATGCACTCTTTAAATCAGCTTCCAAAGAGAGGATAAATGGACCATCTTTTCAAAACAATGTCTTGAAATTATGTATAACACCTGATATCATCAGTTTTGCAGCTATCTTTGGAAGCTTCTCTGGTTTAGCAGCAAACTAAAGAGATAAGCAAACACATACTAGGATCTGCATCGTTGCTTGGAAACAATCAGTTTGGGAATGGCATAATCCTATTAGTCTAAAGAAGACCAAAATTTTAATAGAGTTCATGCAATTCAGATGTAAACTCTTCTTCTTGAATCAAATTTTACTACACATATATAACAGTTTTCCTCTTTTTTTTCTTTTTTTTTCCTTTCTACTAAAGGGCATAATAAATGCCTCATGCCATCACAACAATGAATAATGATGTGCTAAATCTGTATTGATTTGCTTGGCATTCTCATAGACTCCCTACTCCCAAAACATATGCATTGAATTACACACTTATGTTTGCAGTATAAAAAATACATTACATGCAGAAGAGAAGATTGAATAGTTTAAAGGACTGCTAATGGAATATAGCGGTCTGGATTATTCAAACTGGGCTTGGCACAAGAGCACATCTGGGAGCACAGGAGGGATGTTTACACCACAATTTTAGGCACCTCAGTTAGTTAGCATGTCTGATTAGAGTCCTGCTATTGTGAATGGAGAAACACCAGCATTTCCTGTAACCCAGTCAGAGTAAGGGTCTAATTTACTGTCTTACTCTTTCTCCCTTGGGTACAGAAGGAGCCCAAATGTTGGGATTCTAGAGGGCTTTCTGTGAGAGAATGGACATGTGAGCGATCCTGCATGAGAACAAGACTACAAGAGCCTCAGCCAAGCAAGAATGCGATAAGGATGTGACCCTGAATGAGGGGGGAGAAACTTGATGAGACAAAAAACCCCCGGAAGGGGTTGGGACGGAAGAGGAAGTTACACAAGGCAGGAAGCCTGGCAAGGCTATGTGGCACTTTTTATCCAATCATAAGAAGGTTTAAAGCACGGGCTAAATTAACTGTGCCATCTTGAGGACTTGTACTGCATGTTACTTACGTGTGCGGGAGAACATTATAAAAGGGCTTTCTTAGTTGTAATAAACGCGCATTGCTTGATCACATTGGTTGTGTGCGTGCTCAGCTCTCCCGCACCCAGATACCTAAAAAGATCACTGAAGTTGAGCAGAGCGGCTTCAGGCCTACTCTGATGAATTTTCAGCAGTCTCAGGAGTCAAATCAACACCCTAGGACTGCTGTGGTGTGGCAAAGCCCCATGGAGTGTCCCTGTGCCTGTGCTGCAGTGCCAGCCTGGAGGCTGCTGGAGCATGACTCAGTTCCTCAGCTCCAAGATGTAGATAGTTCTGGTGGTGACTGATGAAGATAACTTTCCAAATTCAAAGTGTTTCAGAGCATCAAGAAAGAAACAGAGGATGAAGCCTGTAGTGTTCCATGGCTAGAATTCCATTTTCAGAAGTACTGAACTATGCACTGAAATCCATCCTTATTCGGCAGAGCTCTCATTTACACGCAGAACTGCCATCCATTTCAGTGGAGCAGAAACTTGTGTAAAGTGTACTATACACAAGAGCACTTTCTCAGTGAGAATAGCTCCCACCCTGTGGTCATGGCTGCTGGTTTCAACCCTGGCAAGAATGATAGTCATCTAACCTTACTGTATCAGTATGAAATTCGCTTATCGGCCCTGGGCAGCTCCTTCTGAACAGATATCAAGATCAGAGCCACTACCACAGCCCAGACTCATTTCATACCTGGTCAGCAGCAAGGTAAAGGATCAGAACAGCCTTATGAACAGACCTGCTTTTTCAGCCCAAGACACTTCTCTTCAAGGCAGGGTTGACACATGCAGGGCAGTAATAATGCCAAGGCACCTACTGATGTTGCCTGGTCTGAACTCCATTCTCTCAGGCTGTCAAGCAGGCCTGCACTTTCAACTGGTACAATATTCCTATTAAAAGCATGAATTGTAAAAGTACAAATGGGAGATGATTCTCAAAAGGCATTTTTATAGTCAGCAGAAAGCTTCATGCCAACTGCTTAAAAAGGCTTTGAAAGTTTTCCAGGACAGCACAACACAGGCTCAGATCACTCCTACCGGTTTAGCTTCATAATTGCCTTCCCTTTCAATACTTATTTTTGTCTTCAGACAAGTGCCTCCCTCCTTGATGCCCAAGTCCCCTCTCACTGCCAGCATCCTTCAGAAAGGGCTGAATAGAGCTTCCCTTTCCACCCCACAGATATGACCTGGCTGTGCCACAGGTCGCCATGGGCAGAAGCACAAGGTGGACTTACTCAGCTGTGCCCAGAAATATTTCCAATGCTCCCAGTGTGAAGTATTAGGGAGAAGGTCCAGCTCTTGGGCACAACACAGTTGACTGCCAGCTCCTGAAACCTGGAGCCATCCTACAGCGTTTGGCACCTTCTCCTTTGCCAACACAACTCTCACGAAGCTTAACCTATTCTGTCATCAAGAACTACATGACCAGCTGAGAAGAAGAAGTATTTGTGTTTCAGCCAGCCCCTCTGAGTGTTGGGTTTTACTGAGACATGTTTCTGCAAGTAACTTGAATAAAAGTTCATACTCTAAGCTCTAACACAAGTTCCCAGATTTCCCAGAAGTCTTTCACCTGCATAACATCTGTTCTCAGCCAGTGCTGAAGATCCCATGCATTTTTAAATGCTGTATTTGGCTCAGAATTTTTTTAACCTCCTTTGCTGTCATTTCTGTGCATGTTGCAGAAGAGCTAGTCTGACCTGAGCTCTTTGAGATTTTCCTGGAGACCTTTACTTCTTTATTTACTGTTCCGCTGGTGTCTAGACCTCTTGGGCACTTGTACTTCCACTTCCAGATCTCCAGTGGTGCTGTCCTCACTCCTACATCCAAGCACTGAGAAACTGTTGAGCTAGCTGCTTCAGAAATGCAAATCAGTGGATGAGAAGATAATAATCTTTTCCTGTTTGTGTTCCTTAACAATTTTTTCTGTTTGTAAAATATCTGCTTTTTTCCCTTGCCTTTTTTACACCTTCAGCAATTGAATGATTAGTCTACTTCTTACTTCTTCCTCTTCGGATGTTTTTTATATATTGGTAACACATTTTTATCTTAGAAAGATTTCCTAGGTTCTTCTGTGTCTAACCACAAGATTCTTTCTCCTTAGTATGTTATTGTTAGCTGGCTGTTATTATATATATATATATATCTATGTGAGATACAGCTGTTTGTGAACTGGTCCTAGCTGGTCCTGATGGTTAACTTCTGGTGGGGAGCTGGAACACAGCATGAAAGTATGATGTCAGAGTAGCTCAACACCCATTTTTATTTTCTCCTCTGACTTTTCATAGCCAAAATCTGCAAGGGCCACTCTACTCTGAAGTTGTAGCCCCACCTCCTAGTCTACATCCCATATATCTGCAAGAAGTAAGGGGGTCTTTCAACTCCAAATGTGAACTTTCCTTTTCTTTGCTTGTCCCTCAAAGGAACCTAGGTTTGGGATGGCTGTGGATGCAGGTCACATGCAAATATCTGTAGTCATCACAGCACACATTTTGGGAATTCAGGGCCACCACAGGGAGCAGAGGCTGACATCAGCAAGGAGACACTGGTGAGCCAGCAGCATGGAGCCCACCTGAGTGAAAAGAAGAATAGCCAAGGAAGTGAGTCTGGTATCACCAAAGGAAAAATTGCCTTTCCAGTGAGGGTGGAAGCAGCAGGCAGAAAGCGGGTGTCTGCGTGGTGAGGAGTTAAGGTCTTGCCTGTTTGTCACAAAGCATGATGAAGCTGGGGATGAAGAATGAGACACAAGTGCTAAGCTTTCTGAGAGGCTTAAGCATTTCAAATACCAGAACCCGTAGCCTTGTAACTACAGCACTGACACTGCTTGAGTTTGCAAGGTCTCAGAACTGAGGTTCATCAGGCTTTTTTTGTCTGAACTTGTTTTACCTGCCTAGAGCTTTGTTTTAAACCTGGTTAGCTGTATCTGCAGTTTTTTCTAATCACTAGGCAGCTATGCTTGATTTGTTTTCCTTTTGCTTATTTTTGTATGCTATAACCATAATGTTTACATTGATGGTAGCAACAAATAGCTCTTCCATGCAGAATGCAACCTTTACACCTAACACAACGAGGTGGTGTAGAGGAAGACAGGCTGGCCATGATAGCAGGGCCCTTGAACGTCGGGACACAGGACACGGCGTACAGGCATGGGATGATAAGAAAAAGGGCAGAGGCTGACATGGCAGAGCCCAGGGCTGTAAACAACTCACCAATAGTCAGTTAAAGAAATGAAGACCAGGGAGCTGGACAAAATATGTTTCAGGGGTAGCAAACAGAGCAAAGAATCTAACATAAGTAAAAGGTAGCATATATGCAGATTTGGTTGCAATGCAGGGGGGCACATCAAGGTGTGAACCATATTAGCACACTCATAGAAATGATCCCAATGGGCTCCTACACGAAGGAGGAAGAAACCATCAGCCTGGTGAGGGACTCAGGGGTGCTGATGTCCCCCACCATTCCCCCAGTCTGAGACATCAATCTGAGCCCCTAGAAGGAGAGTGGAAGGGATCACAAAACACTGGAAAAAGGATCAGACACTAGGATTGGATGTAACAATTTTAACTGTGTTGTTATTGTTGAAACTTTTTTCTATAGTAATTTTCTTTGCTTTTTTTACTTTCTTTTTCTATAATAATTAGATCTGGATTAATAAAAATTATTTCATTAAATACTTTAGATTTCAATTATGCTAACAGCAGATTCTTAGCTCTACATATGAAGTATGTTTCCTTTTTTTCCATAACAAGATTTTGAGCTTAACACGTTCAATAAATCCCCAATGCTTTGGGGACTGAGGCAATTTCTGATTTTTCTCTCTCTATTAAAGGGTACGCCCACCAGACACCTGAAGGCACTAACATTCTCACCATTCTCCCAGAGCGATGTAAGAGCAGGAAAGGGACACTCAGCAGTTGCAGAGCATCCATTATAGCCACTCAGCTGGAGTAGCAGCTTCACTGGGGCCCTGCATAACTGCCCTGATATAAAGGATTTCTAATTCCTGTAAGAAACATTACTCTTCCACATGATACCTCAGTGCATGCAAGATAATTCCCACCAGCTCCTAGCAGGTCTATGCTATATGTTTTAATGTGCTCTCCCTGCTTTTCTGAGTATGACAGAATGAGATCCCAAAAAATGTGAGAATGTCCCCAGCATCTTTGTTTCTGCACTGTGGCCAAGGGGCTGTAGCACTCTGTTAAGACTGTCTTCAGCCAAACATCGCAGAGCAGAAGAAAGCCCCAGCTGATGTTGGACATGTAGGATCCACTATACCAGTTTCTTGCTTAAAGAGGCAGTCAGCTCTTAACTAGGCTGGTTTTATGGTCATTTTGCCTGAGGAGAGCAATTTAAAGTATGTGCAGCATCACCAAGAAATGAGGCCAGTGACCTGGAGTTTCAAAGAGATTTGAGCATCTAGATGGAAGTACAGCCTTACCAAAACTACCCCACACTCCTTGGGATACTCCTCCCTCTACTACCAACTACTTGAAGTTGCTTTTCCCCTGGTTATTTCAGCACTTCCAACATTTGCTCAGAAGTTTCCAGAACTCTTCTGAATTTAGGAGATGAAATGCCAGCATTTTCTTCTATAATCATCAAGATAATCCACTGAATTTCCAAAGTTGTTACCTGCAAGTCTCACTCAATATCACGAGCTCTGGTGGGAATTCAGTGCCTCTGAAAGTCCAGCTACACACAAACTGGAGAGTATATTGGTGAATGAAATGGAAGACTAACTCTCTGAGAGATGTGGTACCTCCTGGAGAAGAGGATGCCCAATCTGGCTACTGTACAGATTTTTAGGTTGCTTTGGAAAAAAACAAGTGTGGCTATGAATATGTAAAAAAAAGGTTTCACTGGCAGATTAGCACCTAAATTCTTTGCAGAAGAAGTGAATTAAAGAGGAATTTGAGTGAGGAAAGGGCAGTTGTTTGGGATGGGAGAGCGATCCTCTAAGCACAATGTATATGGCCTTATAACGTGAATGCGTTTTCCTTATGTTTCCCAACTTCCTCTCTCCCCTCTAATTTAAGGTTGCATGTTCCAATAGTAAACATCTCACAGCTGCAGAAAGGAAGTCACAGACAGCCTGTAATTTACTGCCAAACATCACACTGAAGAAGTTTGCAATTTGTGATAATGGTATTGTTCCTTCAATTCCGTTCTTGTAGCTCATCCTTCATTACACACAACGCTTTACCAAGCCTTCTGTGTTTAGCAGCATTAGCCCCTCAAGCAAGAGATTACAGTAAGAATCTTTAAAATTTTATTACTGCATCTAATTTTTGTAAGTCCCTAGTGGCAGTAAGTACAAGGTATGAGTGGGTATTGCCAGGAAAAAATCATTCTTGTTTGTATCAGGCAACAAATAAACCCCACATCTCTAATAGAATTTGACATAATAAACCCTCAGTGCAATTAGCCCTTAGATTAGTAATTTTATAATTCAGCTGTTCAGCAATGACTCAAACCTGTTGTATGCCATCTTTCAAGTAACAATATAAATAGCTTTAGCAAGCAAAACAGACCTGCAATTTATTGTTTCAAAATGCACTTTTCCATTTCAGATCTCTGATCTTTTTCCTGATAAAACTGTCTGAAAGTGATTTGGATTAAATGGATGGGCTTTACCCAAAGCAGTCTGAGGCTCAGTTAAAGTGTATAATCTGTGTCAGCCCTGAATGGACTGGGAAAGTGTACCCTCACCCAACAATAGGCCATTTCTCTACTAAAGAATTTGCACTTTACTGCTTTCCCAGGCAAGATATGCATCATCTCATACCTCTAAGGAGGGATGGGGGTGTGTACAGAGAATCACCGTGCAGAATCACACATGCAGGATTCCAAGCAGACAGATCTGCCATTTCTTTAGGCTAAATGCTGAGGTCTGCTTCTAATTATGATACTGGTCAAACCCACCTAGAATTCAGATTTGTGAAATCCAAGGGTTTTGTCTGTTCCTTTTTTAAAAAAAAATATTTTCATTTATGATATTAGTCTTGTTGAGTTTTCCCATCAATGACTCCTTTGGAAAACATTATTTAGTGTCACAAAGGGCCTCCTGAGGAAGGAGGAGTGCTCAGCTCTGCTGCAGAGCTGTTATTCACAGACCACATGCAATTTCTCAAGATCTGTGACACTGTACTTGGCTGCCAGGTTATTCTGGTACTTCTGCATCCTATCAGTACCCATTGGGTTCTCTGGAGTGTTATATTTAAATGATTAAGCTTTTCCTCTTCTGTGTTCCAGTATGCTTGTTTCTTTCTCCAACTGGGATACACCTTTCCTTTAAAGAAATAATATCAGTGCCTCAAAATTTTCTTGTGCTGTGGAAGTACACTACTTCCTTTTTGAAGAGTCTCTGTTTTACCCTAAAATATGATTTTACCCTCAGGGTTTATAACCCCACTTTATACTATAGCCCAAAGTCCAAAGCCTTATATACCATGTCTTTCTTCTCACTTTAGTATGATGAGAAAGAGGGAGCCATAAAGTCTAGATAGCTCATCTGCTCCATGGAGAACTGACCCACATGGTAGCTAATGGGTTGTACTCTTAAATGTGGCCTCTGTTCAGCAGATAAACATTTTTCTAACCCTGGTAATATGTATATCAAAAGGAACAGGGCTCCTGGGAGGCCATCACAGTAGACTCTGCTTCAGGTGGTAAAAGAGAAACAGGAGTATGAATGATCTACCTTTTTCATAGCAATCATTACCTATGCTTAATTGAACAATAAAGGCTTGTGATCTGATAATTTCTTTAAGTGGAATGAAGTTGACTATACAGTCAAGTTGATGTGGCATTTGTGAATTTGGATTTATTTTTCAAGAACAGTTTTGGTAAGGTGACCTTAGTGATGTTAAGTATAGAGGTCATGTAGTAAGAAGGTTGTTCATAGTTAATCAATATTATAAGATTCTCTAAATGTTTTGGTGGCTAGATCATCATATATAGTTTTAAATTAAAATCCAAATAAAATTGGTCATATTTTCAAAGCAATTCTTTTACTGATTGTTTTTTTTTCAAAATGAATTGCTATCTTGTTCTGCCAAGATGAGAAGTTCAACTGCACAAAAGAGAGGAACTGCTACAAGACTGCTTTGTGAGAGTGCTTAAAAAAATCTACTAACAGAAAATGCTTGCTTTGCTTTCTGATTTCTTCTTAAAGAAATCTGTAGCCTTTGTCATTATTTTTTGTGTGACTGGTCAGGAGTAAGTCTAGCAGAACTGTTATACAGGCCCTATCTCACTGCAATGTAACAGAAGTAAGGAGTGTCCTTTGTGTGAATTTTTTTTCCTTTTTTTTACTAATATTTATATCTTAAAGTAATTTCATAAATACAATATGCTTTATTCTACTTCTACCATATCCTAAAATAGAACTTTTTCTTAGGTTTCTTCAGGGAATGGTGGCTGTAATTTTCAGGGATTTGTTGCACATGCAGCCATGTATGTATGAGGCATCTTTGGGCAGCAAGGTCTGTTTTGGCAGCCCTTATATTCTAGCTATTTTCCAGCTTTCCTCAGCAAAGAGTTCCACAGCAGCAGGGAACCCCAGAAGACATCATGGAACCTGTTTGAACAACACATTAAACACCAGCTGCATGCAGATTGCAGCTGTAAAACGAGGCACGAGCTCTCAGTGGAACACAGACTGACCACCAGAATGGCACCATGCACATGTCTGAGATTGGGCTGCATGTGAGAGAGTTCGCGGAAGGTCTTGCTTCGCAGGGCTGCTGACTGTGGGAGCATGACTGAGAACGTGGTGTGACCTGGTTAGATGGGGTGATACTTCAGGTTTGCTGTGAACAGTGGGAGACATTTCAGCTACTAGTCCCTAGAGAAGAGAGGCTGGGAAAGATGTTGCTTCTGCTTGCTGAGGACAGATTTCCACCAAAACTCAGCATTAAGCGATACCAGCCCTAAGAATAGCCTTTTCCAGATGACTTTGTGAGTCCTTAGGAACCTGATCACATCTCAGGGTGAAGGCTCCCTCACATCTTTCCTCTCTTTGTTAAGTATTTGTATACCTGCAGATTAGCACCTCGCCCTCATGTTGCCAGACTAGTCTGAGCCCACCTCAAGAGTAAACACAGACATTGCTGGTAAGACAAAAACCCATTTATTCACCAAGAGATAAGGTCAGGTTTCTGTTAGAAGATTGCAAACTAAATTGCCAGCAAAGCATAAATACATTTTTAAACTCAGCCCTGCAACACAGTGTGTCTCTGCTTAGACTCTCTCACCTAGGACATATCTCTGCTCTCAGAAGAAAGGTCTGAAGGCACCATCCTGAAATCAGGGTGTCATCCTCTCTGCTATCCAGAAGCAGAGACTTCTTACCCAACATGTTGCTGGTTTATAGGACTGGAGTCGAGGTAAAAAGACAAATGCTGAGGAGAATATTCAAGGAGTCAGACTGGAACTGGGAACCACCGTAAATATCTACAGACCATATTTCCTCTGGTCTCTAGACAAGATAATGTAATACATTGCTGTTATATACTTTTCCTGTAATTGCTTAACAAAAAAAAGATTCTGAAGATCATATGGCTTGCTGCGTACTTGCAGCTCAGATACCTATTTAAATATTGCCTTATTTCTGTCCTTCTCCCTCCAGCAAATGTGACAATCAGCATAGCAGCGCTTCTGAAGGTCTTGTTTTCCTCTGATAGAGTGAAGCAGCCCAAATAATACCAATGGATTGTGGCTATAAAGCTTCACTAGGCAGGAGAATTAACCCAGCTGAATAAATATGGGTCGGCTTTGGCTAACACCTCAGGGTGAAATCTCTAGGTCACTTTGGCTGAAAAGACAGTGTGAAATGGGTCAGACATCCAGGCCTCAGCTCCTCCTGTTTTCCAGGCTCTAAAGTCAGTCTTCACAGACAAAGCAAGCAAAGAATATTTTCCTGCTAACCCAGGGGGTTAATGGGCTCAGGGAGGGCACAGGGGAGTGCTGGAGCCTTTGACAAGGATGAAGACAACTGTCCTCAGGGAGGAGGGGGCAGTGGAGAGGAGGCAGAAGGGAGCAGAGCATTGTTGCAGCGATGGTGAGCTCCTGCAGCACCCAGTTCTCTGCACAGTCGACAGAGAGGAATAATCATGTTTTGAAAAGGCTGGTTTTAAAAGACATGATAAATTTTCTGACTGACACCTCCCTGCTAAATGTGTATAAACTCCCTTGGATAACATGCCGCTCAGAGAATTACAGTCTCTGAGTACCTGGGTAAGTTTTACTGCTTTGGTTTCTGTAGGCTGCCTAATGGCTGTGAAATTCCCTCACAGCTCTCAGTTTGAATGCTGCATCCACAATATAAAAGCACTCCTGTGTTTACCCCTATTTTAGTTAGATAAAGAAAGGCTACATGGGCTATATAGAATGTTGTACTCCTTGATGCAGCTAGAGGGATACAAGAAAGCCCAGTCCATCAGCAAGGCTGTAACCTTAAGTGAATAAATACACAGAACAGCTTCTCCAGCAAAAAACAGCATTGAGCACCAGGAAGAATAAAGTCCTAATTCTGCAAAGATGTTATCAGCAGCCACTGCAGCACCTATTGTTTGTATTCATAAGCTCCGTCCTGTATCTTTGCCTCTTTTATTACAGTGGTTTCAGGCTACTGAGAAATTCCTTGGTTCCCAAATCATGCTCAAGCTACCGTAACCCCTGGATGTACTTGAAAGCAGCTGATTCTGATTTGTTTTTTGCTCTATTATCTCAAGTTTCCTCCCTTAACCTCTTGAAGAGATACCATTCAAACACTCTGAAAAGAAATTCTGACTTGCTAGTTACATAAACTTTCAAACAAAAGGCATGCATAATGAGATCACCCAATTTTGTGCAGTAGCAGTAGCCTTATTAACAGACAGCAACCCTAGAAACACAGCTTTTTCTTAACCAAAGCAAAACTAGTGTGCTGAGGCTGTAATGCTGAGAAAACTACTGCAGTCTTATAGACGACATAGTGCTGTTAATTAATGGACTCCAGAGAGTCTCCTTCGTTTGTCTTTGTCTACAAACACATTTAAATTAAGACTTTTCTATCACTGACCTGAACTCTCTTTTAGGGACCAGTTCTGCATTGCATTTGCTATGGAGACAAACACCCTGCAAATACATAGAGTAAAATAGCTGTACAGCCAAATAGGGTAATAGGGCATTCACTTGGCACAGAGTAACAACCTGGTGTTCCCGTCTGTTAATGATGGGGATGTATCAGTCATCGAACACTAGATGTTACACACACATTTGCACAAAGCGAAGCTAAAGCTCAAATGACAATGGCGATGGTCACTTCGCTTGCTTAACTGTAACATCAGTTGTCTAACAATGAACACAATAACCTGCAGGCAGATTATGGCTCCTCCAGACTTGGCCATTGTTCAGTTACTACAAAAGCCTCTGACATGCTCCTCAGCATGGGGATACCCTACTTAACTGGGCTATGTGGCCATCATAGGTAGCGAACAGCATCTCTTGATGTTTTGGGGACATAGACCAATTTGTATCTTCATGGCTCTCCCCAGAGAGACAGTATCAAGAGAAGCTGACACTGCCCAGAGGAGATATGGACCTAGCTATTGTCTAGATCACAGACACAGTCTGAGGCTGTGAAAGGCTCAAACAGCTTCATTTAGAAGGATGTCCTTTCCCGTGGGGAGTGAGGAGAATGGAGGCAAGAAAAGCCATCCTGGAGAGCTCAACTCACCTGGAAGGAGTCCAGAGCCTTGCACAGGCACCCCATTCAGAGGGTTGAAGAGTATGTTTCATTCTGATCTTGCATCCTTGCGGACACATAACTTCAATGTATTCTGTGTGAAAGCTGTGGGTGCACAAAAAGATGAAAGCACAGCTGGGCCCAGGTGTATGCAGGGACACAGAGTGTGCTGGTGTGTGCAGGATGGTGGAGGACCATGGTGTCTGGGTGTTCCCCTGCAAGGGTCCACCTGTGAGCAAGATGCCTGCTCTGCCTTTATAGTAAAGACAGTGTGGCTCTTGAGGACAATATTACTCCTCTTAAGGTAGACACTAACTTAGCTGGGTTGGATGCTTGGCAGTTGCAAAGGACGTGTCTACACTATTGTTTCAGTTTGCATCACAAGTGAGCTTTAGAAGAGATTCTCCTGCTCAGCTCCACGGAGCTTACCATGGATACTGAGAACAGCCTATATACTCCTCCCAGCATCTTCCTCCATATTTTAGAGACAGCCTCAGGCAATCAAACAACTGCCATATTTCCAAGCTTGTCAAAGCAGCTGTTTCACTGCCAAAGGAGGCACACTTTGTTTTTCCTGAGCAACAGTCCTGAAGTCTAATCAATAAAGGAGAACCTGGACCAGGGTGGCAGTGGCAGATGAGGTGAGGTTAGATTTAAGCCCATGTGCACCCCATGGTTCTAGAGCACGTGCAGAGCTGACTGTTTCCTCAGAGATGAGATGAGATGAGATGGTCACCAGAGCACTGATCCAGCTGACAGACTATTGAGCAGTTCCCATCATTCCTTAACTGGGCCAAGGGCACAGCTGAGAAGGAGAATTCGATTTGAACAGTGCAGCTTGGTGAGGAAGTATTAATTTCTCGTTCCCTTTTATTTATGGGCAGAAATTTGTTACCCCACCCTATTTTTTTGTGGAATACAGATAGTTTCAGTGGATATTCCTCTAGAAATTAAAAATAAAATATTTTTATGAAAAGAAAAATAAATTATTTGTGTTCAAAATGTCACTGGAAATTAATCTACATCCAATAAATTAAATCTCAAAAGGCAATAGATGTTGAATTTTAGAATTTTTTTTATCTGTGTGGATGTTGCGGAGGTCCTCCTTCTCCCTCTTTGCTGGAGCTCTACATGAGTGCTCTGCCTGCCTGAACCAAAGGGTCAGTCGCCCTTGTTTCCTCCATCAAAATGATCAGAATCACAGAATGGTTTGTGTTGGAAGGGACCTTCAAGATCATCTAGTTCCATCCCCCTGCCATGGGCAGGGACACCTTCCACTCTCCCAGGTTGCTCAAAGCCCCGTCCAACCTGGCCCTGAATACTGCCAGGGAGGGGGCAGCCACAGCTGCTCTGGGCAACCTGTGCCAGTGTCTCACCACCCTCACAGTGAAGAACTTCCTCCATATATCCAATCTAAATCTACCCTCTTTCAGTTTAAAGCCATTACCCATTGTCCTATCCCTACATACCCTTGTAAATAGTCCCTGTAGGTCCCCTATAAGTACTGGAAGGCCACTATAATGTCTCCCCAGGGACTTCTCTTTTCCAGACTGAACAACCCAAACTCTCTCAGCCTGTCGTCATAGGAAGGGTGCTCCAGCCCCCTGATCATCTTCATGGCTTCTTCTGGACCCACTGAAACTGGACCGTTTTCTTGTTGTGTTGGGGACCCCAGAGCTGAACACAGTACTCCAGGTGGGGGTCTCACAAGAGCAGGAATAGAGGGGAAGAATCATCTCCCTCGATCTTATGACCACAGTCTCTTGATGCAGCCCAGAATATGGTTGGCTTTCTGGGCTGCAAGCACACATTGCTGGATCATATTCAGTTTTCCATCCACTAATACCTCTAAGTCCTTGTCTTCAGGGCTGGTCTCAATCCACACATTGCCCAGCCTGTATTTGTGCTTGGGATTGCCCCAGTCCATGTGCAGAATCTTGCACTTGGCCTTGTTGAACTTCATGAGGTTTGCACAGGCCCACCTCTCAAGCCTGTCAAGGTCCCTCTGGATGGCACATCCCTTCCCTCCAGCATGTCAACTGCAGCACACAGCTTGGTGTCATCGGCAGACTCACTGAGGGTACACTCAATCCCACTGTCCATGTCTCCAACAAAGATGTTGAACCATGCTAGTCCCAATACTAACCCCTGAGGAATGCCACTCATCACTGGTCTCACTGGATTCAACTTTCTGCAAAACGGCAAAGCACTGCCTGACCGAAGCAGGCTCTGCTGCCTCTCACTGAAGCATGCTGCTCTGGGTCAGTCCTCTCTGGGTTTTGGACCAGTAATTCCACCTTGGCTGTGTGCCTTGGGAAACGATGTGTTTCTGAGAGAGAAACATGGCACTGCTATCAGCTCCCAGAGAGCCCTAGCCATGCCCCACATCCTCCTGGCTTTTCAGTGAGCCCCTTGAACACATTCATGCGTTGTTGCTTCTCGCATACACAGACTGCAAGCACCTTAGCATGGCGAGCAAGTATTTGTTTGATATTCCTACAGCACTTAATGAAGTTTAGGGTGGTTTGGGATTGGTTTTTCTTCTTTTTTTTCTGAAGGGACCCTAGAAAGAAATGCAAAAAGAAATACAAGAAGAAAGCAGAATACGATACGACACGCCATCTGATACAAGCTCTTATTCCATGGCATCATAATGAATGTGTCCTGCTGAATTTAAAAAAAAAAAAAAAAAAAAAAAGGCTTTTCTCAGCTGGCCATGGAAATGGAACATAAATGTGAAGTTAGTATGAACCAAAAATTGGTAACCTAATCCAGCCAGGTCATCAAGTGCTAAGAAGATTTTTCAAGCCACCTAAATCAAGGAATTGTGTGAGCCATGGGACTAATAAATTCTGATGTCCGGTGTCCTTCTTATGTATGTGCCTACTGTCTAATGAGGGGACAGTTGTTAATTTTTCCTTCCAGAAAGAAATTAAATTCACTCAAACCACTGGATACCACTTCATCACTGGTTCCTGAGATAACCTGTGAGGGGCAGGACTTGTGCTCTGCCCCAGGACCATCCTGGAGGAGCCAAGGGAAGACAGTGCACTGGCTACAGTAGTACTGAAGTACCTCTAAGGAAGTCTCGAAACAGTGTTTGCAGTGCGGGGCTTTTTCCTTCCATCACTTTGTCTTGCCTAGAGGAACCACCAGGTCTTTGGAAAAGCGAAGTATAAAGGAGTTAAAGGAGATAAAAGTTAAAGGAGAAAAACATAAAGGAGTTCTGACCCAGGCATGTGCTTACTAGAGAACAGGGTGATTCTACTTTTTGATAAACTTTCTGGTAGGTTGCTCAGTTAACCACTAGTGAGAGCTGCCTCAGTGATGACGGCTTTTAGCTCTAGAGAACAAGTGCTCGCAACGCTGACTTTCTGGCCATAAAGGGAAGGCAAGTTCAGCCCTTTCTTTTCTTCATTTGTTCCTGGTGTGATTAAGTAGAAGCTTCTCGTGACTTAGTAAGACTCCTACAGGGAGATGACAACCATCTGTAGAGCAATCTGGTTAACTGAACCGACTAACGGGACATTCTGCAGAGGACAAGGAATTGTCCCGGTATGCTTCTTCTCTTTGAGAATCTTTGAAGGATCCTGCCTAGAATCCCATTTTTTGGCAAAACATAATTACAGTTCCTGTGCTCTTGTCCTGCCTTGGGAAAGAGCCAGGGGAAACTGCCAGTCACTCTCCTGCTGCTCCAGATGTCCCATCTAATGTCCTTCCTGGAGAGCAGTTGTCCCTGGACCCATCCTGGAGCTGCTCTTTTCCTGCTCTTGCAGAAGCAAGGGAGATGGAACAGCACTGGAGAACTGGTGCAAAAGTCTGCCTTGACTGACAAGTCAATGAATACTGAACTATTTACCTTTCCCAAGGGGTCACAGCCTTTAACAGACAAAGCTCAGGCTGATGGCTCTCTCAGGAGAGATTAGTCTTGTCTCACTCTTACCTCATGGAAAGAGAAAGCAGAGTCCACACTTGTCACTGCTGGTTATTTCCATCTGTCCTGCTGCCCCAGTTGGCCTCTGCTGTTTTTCTTCATTGTTCTTTTTTAAGGTGCAACAGATGAGTTGTGAAGTGCTGTGAGTGACATCCTGGTGTCTCTGGCCTGCTGCCACTTCCATTATGCCATGTAGGAGCTGCAGAGTCATGTGAAGCCCCTGGAAGAAATTTCTGAGTTTGTCTTCATCACCCTGAGCAAACTTGCCAACAGCTATGGTGCAGCAATCTCCACTTCATGCTTTGATGTGATACCCTCAGAGAGCTGGGAGAAGAGATCCTTCCCCTCTTCCGTCAGCACTTGGTGTTAGACTGAAGGGCTGCAATATCATTGCTGCCTCATCTCTCATTGTCCCGGATCTGCTGCACACTGCAACCTACTGACACAAGTTCCCTTGAGACAGGAACATGGGGGGAGAGCAAACCTACCAGAGACCTGCTCCACCCTCTCTTCCCGGTCCCACATGAATGCTTCCCCACTCCCATCCATTTTGCTGGAGACCAGCCCGTAGGCTCTACCCTGGTGAGAGATTTTCTTGCTTGGTACCTGCCCGTTGACTTTAACATTTCTTGAGTCTGTGTTACCCTTCTCCCTCCCCCAAAGGCCTGGCAGCCCCAAACCCTTGTCCAGCAGAGATGCTGAGGGGTTTCCACTGAAGCCGCTCATACCTGCTCTTCTTTCCTCTCCCTCATGGCTTGGGAAGCCATGCACACCACGCTGAGCCAAGCAGGCTCAAGCAAGTCTTTTTGTGGCTTTAAGTATTAGCTGCAAGTGCCAGAGTGCAGGGGGAGCAGAGGTGGCTGCCCCATGTTGGACACTTCCGTCTGTTCTCAGGCTGTTGCAGAAAATTGTGAACTTGGCCAAGTTCAGGGCCTTTCCAGCTTCAAACAGTCTTGGCAAAAACAATGTCTGCAGCTCGGGAGATTGATGTGGACTGGAAGAAAAAGGCAGTTGATGTAATTTTGCTCTTTAACCTCCTGCGACAAGGCTTGGAGAGATGAAAAAAAAATGTGATTGGAAGAGGAGGAGGAGGTGGAAGTAGCTCAGCATTTTAATGAAAACTTTTCAAAATGTCTCACACTTTGTCCCTGAATTCAATTTTCTTCCAGAAATTAACACCGAGGAGCACACTGCTGTTGTTCAAGACAGCGGGGGATGATAATGCAAGATATCTGCACTGGTACATATTTTTTGGTTGGTCTGCTTTTCCCCTTCTTTTGTTGAAGTTCAAGAAACATGCTTCAAAAGGTGCAAGTATGCACTTAAGACCTTGGGGAAATTGTTCCTCCCCTTGGAGGAGGAAGCCTGGTTTTGTGACAAAATGATTTTTTTTCTTCTGTGGGGCTGTTAGAAACGGGCTTTACAGAGAATAATATTTAAAGTAGCTTGGTTGGAAGTAATTGCAGCCCTTTTTGTATTACAAGGCACTGGAATACCTGAAATTCTCCTTGAAGTGTAGCAGCCTTTCCTAGACCCACTGACAACCTCCTGGGATAAACCTATGGAAAGAAAATCACTCTCCAGAGATGAGGGGTCCTGAGATGCCCCCTTCTACTTTTCTCTGCCAGAAGTCTGCGCCCACCATTGCCCACCTTTTCCACTGGCACCCATTGCTCAGGACAGGGCTACCGCTGCCCCAGAAAATCCACAGGGAATCATCTCCCTCTTATGGTGTGATCCCGTACTACACTTGGGTGCTCCTCGCCGAGCTCCTCAGCATTTGCTGCTCCAGCGGGTGCTTGGAGGTGGCAGCTCGCCTGCCTCTGGGGGTAGGCAGGGGGGCAGGTGGAGAACATGTCAACTAAACCATTACAAGAATGAGGGGGTCTAAAAAGGGGATGGGTTGGAAATTAAGAAGAGAGTATAACTGCTATCAGAGGAAAATGAGGGCAGGAAGGTGAAGACAAAGTTTTTCAGTTTATGAGTGAAATTGGAGGAGGCGATCCCCTATGGCTGCTGAGGACTGGAACCAGTGAGGCAGAGCTCCCAGCCGCAACTTTACACACCAAATCCAAAAATACTCCTTTGCCCTGAAGCTGTGCTGGCAGTGGCATGCAGTCCCTCCTCCGGGAGAGAGATGCCGGGGGTGTGAGCGGCACAGGCCTGTTTGCCCATCGGACAGGTGAGCACTAACCTGGCAGGACTCAGTGCTAAGGCTGGAGGTGTTGCCTTCACCGCTTTGTCTAACTCTTAATAATTCCATACGTCTCTTCTCGTCAGAGTCTGAGCTTGGTTTTATGGCAAGGGGGGCTGCAGCTGGGGAGGCAAGAGCAGGGCAGGTTCCCTGCCTTTAGTCCCAGCTTGCAGCCCAGTTCTACCTGCTTATACCTGCTTATGATCACCACGGTAGACCTTGTAGATCTCCACCTGATGTCTGCTCAGGGAAGAAGCTGACAACCAAACTCGCCAAAACAATCCTTAGGGCTGCAGGAAACATACAGAAGGCTGGGTCAACGCTGGCCTGCTGGGGCATGCATCGCTCCATGGAGACCCAGCTGCCTGCCTGGGAAGCACTGCAGCTCCCAGCTGGGAGGGAAGCTGGCGTGTGCCTGCGTCCTGCCCAGGGAGGGCCCCTTGCCCGAAAGACAGGGCTGCCAATGTGCTCTGATGGTGCATGCCCAGAGCCTCCAGCACAGCAATCCCAGACCAGTCCTGTGCAGAGGCCGATCCTAGTTTTCATCATTAAAATGATAAATGGGAAACCTTCATGGAGCAATTCCTGCTATGTCCATGTATCAGTCTTAAAAGAGGAATGCAGGAGCTTCCCTGTGTTTAAATGACTGTTATTCAAAGAGCTCAGCGCAACTGTGGAGGCCTCACTTCATGATAAATATTCAGAGAAGAGCAACCCAGATTAACAAGAGTTCCCAGTGAAACTGGCTACATTAATTTAAACCACCAAGCTATCTCCTTTTTGCTCTTCACACTTCATGATTTTCATAAACCTCACAAGTGCTTGTCTGATCAATTTTAAGTTAGACTATTTGTGTACAGTTAACACCAGCAGCATCCAAAAAGTTGGTGTGAGAGCAGTGCTCAGCAGCAGTCTAGGGGCACAGGCAGGTGCAGGGGCCTCACACACACGGGGTGCATCCCCTTCACAGCTCATAGCAGAGGTACTGCCCCTCCACAGAGCTCCTCTCCACTTCCCACCTCCCAACCACATCTCCTGCAGCTCAGCTAACATGACAGCTAATTAAACACACTAATGGTCAGGTGCCCATCCCTTGAGATGGACCTGGGAGTTATCCAGGGGTTTGCTTCTGCTTCCAAGCAGTGCTACTGGCTGGAGCCAGACTTCGTGAGCTGCTCCCATGCCCAGTCCTTGTCTGTGAATTTTGCCCCCATATTAAATCACTTTGACGCACTGCAGCAGCAGTGAAGAGGAAAAGCTCTTATATTGGCAGAATATAAGCCATATATTTTGGTTATGCTCATCCCTTCACAGTCTCAACCTGAAGAGTGGCTGAGTGCTCCAATGCTGTTCATTTTGTTGGGTTACATCCTTACAGCGTGAAGGTGCCTGACATTGCTCAAGGAATCAGCAATAAAGCTAATGAATTTCAAAGAATATCTCAATATATGTGAGATCTTCTATTCCCTAAATATTTCCCTTTTTGCAAAAATGAAACCTGCAGTTGTCATGTGAATGGCATGAATTTATGGGCTAGGAAAAGCAGCCTAGCTCCCGACTTCCCACTGACCCAGGGAATGGGTTGGGAGCAAATCACTTCCAAACTCTCAGGTCCCTTCCCTCTAGCGCTGCCAGGAGGAACTGCACATGGTTAGCCCTGCTGCACCAGCCGTGCTGCTCTCTAGGTGAAATCCCTAGACCCAGAGACCCATTAGTCACCACAAACCCAAGGCAGAAAGCAGGAGATAGGTGTCTGTAAATCCTGGACCCTAATTTGCAAGGAATTCTCCAGGTTCCCAGTCCTGCTCGGTAAAACACCAGCATTCAACGCACGATGCGTCCCTTGCCACCTACTGTTCCTTGCCTGCCCTTCAGGTGGAGTTTAAACAGGACTTCTCACTTAGCTTCTCACCTATTTGGTTTAACATGGTACATCTCTACTGACATTCATATTATATGGAAAATGGGGAGGAAAAAAATCTGATAATTTACAATAATAACAGTCTCTGAGTAATGTTACCTATAGATGCAACGGTTGAAAATAAAACAAATATTATGGAATTGAATGGATAGTCATGGTACAGCGAGCAGAGGTAGACACATCCTACTGAAATTGTAATTTAACATGGAAAATACAGGAAAAAAAGCTTAACAGAGGAGCAAGGTTACCTACTGCTAGATACTGCTGGGGAAGGTGGTAATGGAGAGGGAGGAAAAATACCTGTAGAGATTTGTGAAATTCACCAAGTACTGAAATTCACTCAATGTCTTGTCCACACTCCCAGCACACAGATGTCACAGAAGGTCCCTGTCCCACCTGGGAGGAGCATTTAGACCATTAATATTTCTTTGTGTGACTGACTCCTCCAAAGTGGGCTTTTAATGGGCTGCAGTGATGGAAGCTGCTTGCAGCAGCTTGGGTGTCTCTCCCAGCGACGGCTGCTTCAGGCCATAGCAGCAGTCACGTGGCATTGCTTCTGGTCACTGACTGGGTGACATTTCGTTCAGTATAAATTACAAATGTTACAAGTGAATGAACAGTTTGAAATTCATAGAGTCATAAATTGGAAGGCCAGGGGGGCCATTACCATCAGCCGCTCTGACCTCCTGTATAACACCAGCCATAAAACCGCAGCCGAGAACTCCTGAATCCAGCCCAGCAATTTCTGCCTGAGCAGGAGTGAGTCTGTGAGAAAGATACTCTGTCTTGATTAAAATCCCAATGTGACAGAGCGCTCATATATCCTGGCTGAGATCTCCTAAAGGCTAATTACTCTCTCAGAATTCATACCGTATTCTCGCTTTGAGTTTGCTCCTCTCCACAGGGTTCCTTACCTGCATTACTCACAAAGCTCCCCTGCAAAAACCAAACTGGATATTTTGTGGTACCCACTGCTGTTTGGGGATTAAACTCACAAATCACCCTCAGCAAACAAGTAGGGGCATGAGATCACCTGCAGGTTTTGGAAGTACCAAAATATTCAGGACATTCATCAAATGTATTTTATACAAATGATTTGCTGAGTCCTCATCTAAAAGGAGTCAGAGGGTGCTTGTGCTCCCAGTAAGGGTGTACAGGGAAAAGCAAGGAGAGGGTGAGATGAGTGAGAGGGTTGACTCAGGGCTGATTCAGGAGAAAACTGGAGGAACTGTGCCAAGCCTCACCAGGAACTGAGGACCAAAAAAAGAAAAAAGAAAAAAAAAAAAAAAGGCACATTTTAGGAAGCTCAAGTGTTGCAGGTGAGATGAAGGGGTTTGAAAGGGAGGTGCCAGGAGGAGGGACAGGTGCCACCTGTGCCAGTAAGATGCTTTCAGCCCCTGTGCTGGGTGCAGGCAGGGGAAGGAGGCAGCTGCCAGCCACCAAGGCACTAGAGAGCAGAGGAGGGCAGGGGACCAGCTAGTTTCTCTACATTCACACCAGCGCAAAACCTGACCTCCCATTCCCATGGCAACCCTAACCCGGCTGCATCGCACCGAGGCAGATGAAGGCATAAATTTAACTGCAAAGCCAGTCATCTCAGACCCTTGGCGTGCACGATGCAGCTGAGTTCGGGTTGCTGGGGGAACCATAACTTTTTAATCATGCTGCATTAAGGGTTTTATTACTCTGCATATTTATAAGGGTTGGTTTACTCAGATCCGTTGAGAGAGAGAGATTTGCCATTTTTACTGTGTTTTTCATATTACCACAGGTTTTTCCCTTGCTCTGTACTGTACTGGTGCAGGCGACCAGGGTACCACTGCTGAGGGCAAATGGGGTGCAAAATAGTCACAGCATGGGCAAGCAAAACAGCAGAGATGCTAAAGAGACAACTGCAAAGTATCCGAAGGAGGAAGTTCATCGAGGCGGTAGATCAGTGCTTGATACAATATTTAATAATTCTGTGAATTTTGAGTGAAAAGGCAGCTGGGACAAATGTTAGAAGGATGTTTTAAATAAATGGCAGCTACAAAGATTTCAACAACCAAAAAAGAATGACAACCAAAGGGGAAAAAAACCCCAAACACTCAGTGAGCTACTTTCTGGAAAGACTGAGGAACAAATGCAACACAGAAGTTTTCTGCCCTCCAGGGCTTTTGCGCACCCTTATTATTCCCCCTCCTGGCCTGTACAGCATTGCTCAAAAACCTATGTGGAAAGCTTTTGGAAAAACATTGACACTAGTCTTTGTTTGAATCAGCTGGAAAAAATGTACTTTCTAAAACATTTGGAAAGGCACAAAAATGACCTAAAGAAACCCTTGGAGGTTGTCCTGGGCTCAGGGCTCAGACAGATTTATTCCTTCAGATTTAGCTCCAGCGCTTTAACATGTGCCTCCAAACTACACTTTCACCCCACTGACTTGAGTATATTTGGGCTTCTTGCTGAGCTGCTCAGCCCATTAGACTGGCTGGAGTGGGAGGCGTAAAATGCCAGGGCCAGGCATCTCCTCCTTCAGCCCTGGAGAGGACCAAGCGAGTTGCTGGGAGGCCGTGTGCAGCCTGGGTGCCCTTGCTGAACCTTACAAACAGATGAGTTAATTACCAAGGAAAGTCCCTTCTGGAAACATCAGGAAAAGCAAAAAATGTCAGCTTTGTGCCATGTGCTTTGGAAAATCCCTTCCAGTGCTCCACTCATCATGAACTCCATCCCAGATAAGCTGAGCATCTTATCTGGCTGTGCCTCATCCCAGGCTTTTGATGCCAGTCCCATCTGTGGCAGTGATGTGCTGGAAGAGAAACAGGACCTATAGCTTCCTCAGTGCGACTTCCAGCACTGGCTGCTGGGTCTTTGAGAAGGCTGTGGGCACCAGAAACACCAGGACCTCCACAGGGGCTGAGAAAAGTTGGTTTGTTTATTCCAGTGAAATAAATACTGGGGAGAGAAGAAGGAAACAGAACCCATGCTGGGTTGCACAGGTTGGGCCGCTCCCACTGCTCCTATTTGTCCTGTGCTGGGTGAGCTGCTGTGCTGCGGGACTGGGGGGGGATGAGCACAGTGTGTTTCTCTGCAGCTGGGTTTGCCAGGTTGCAGCCGCAGGCTGACCTTCACATGGTGGGTCAGGGACAGCTGCCCTCGACCATGTGAAACCGCGTGTCATAGGGGAGCGGTCGCCCTTGGTCGGACCAAATCTCCAGCTGACCCCATGGCTTGTCCCTGCCAGCAGCAGATGCCATGGGAGGAGGGTGAGGACAGACCCAGTGGAGCACTTCCCCAACCTCTCCTCCCCACCTCTGGGGACCCAAGGTACATCCTGGGCCAGATTTAATGTTTCTTTAGGCAATAGCTTTTAAATTCTTTTCCTTTAAATGATTTTTTTCCTGCCACGTTTTGAAGCTGTGGCCAGATCCGACAGCCTCCGGTGGCAGAGCTCCACTGTGTAATGACATTCTGTGTGAAAGCACATCTCCATTTTGAAGCTCCTGCTTTTTCTCCATGCCTCTAAGGTGTTGGCTGGGAAAAGGTGCTCAACAGACATGGGCCTATTTGCTGTCCCCCGGCCTCTTCTATCACCTCTTCCTTCAGCTGGGCTGAAAACCCCTGTCTTTTATCCTGATATTACAACCACTCTATAACTACCCCTGCACCCACCCCTGCCCCTTTTCCTCTTTGCTGTGAGTGAGGGGGAGCAGAGCATCATGCAGCAGCCAGCTGCAGGCACGCTGTGGCTCTCTGTAGTGCTACGATGAGCATCAGGGAAGAAAACTGTCCCTGAGCGGCTTCCCCACAGGCATGGCATGGCATGGCCTGGCATGGCAAACCCCAGTGATAAGCAAGCCAGAGGGTACCTGCTGCCACTTGCCCAAGGTGCTGGGCAGGAGTTTGCTATGGATGCATTTCATGGCAACACCTCCGAGCTGCTGGGTGCCCTTGTGTCAGTAAAGCAACGCAGCACAGGAGCCTAGCACACACACGGCCTGAAGTAGGACACTATGGGTTTAAAATAATTCCATAAAGCTTTCTGGCTTTATGGGTCAGGCTCTGACACCTCCCTGTTGGTGCAGAGGCTGAGAGCCCATACCTGCCCCAGGCTGGCACCTCCAGCTGCCCGCAGTAACCCACCGGTGCCGGACTGCCGCCAGGCCATGAGAGCCGCTAGCACCAGGCCAGGGGAAACGCTCACACCTTATCCCAAAGCCCTTCATGCAGTCACTGTCAGTGCTGCAATGCATTTTTTTTCAGTGCCCTTGTCTTCTCCATATAGCTAGTAACTTAGAAGTGCACAAGATATTTTTAGACCTAACTTCAAAGTGCTTCAGGTCTGCAATTGGGTGACTCAGCTGCCAGTGCTATTTACTTTACTTTTACAGAATCACACAGGTTGGAAAAGACCCTTGGGATCATCGAGCCCAACCATCAGCCCTACTCTACAAAGTTCTCTACACCATATCCCCCAGCATCTCATCCAAACGACCCTTAAACACACCCAGGGATGGGGACTCCACCACCTCCCTGGGCAAATTTGAACTGGGCGATTACAGACCTGAATGGCTATTTAGAGACCATATTTCCTTGTCATGCTGGCATATAGTTTACACATGACATTGTAAAGAAGTGCTTTGCACACCCAGGTAAATGTCTAAAGGTTTTCCAAAGCAGGTGGAGAATAAAGCCCTGGGCTGTCACACCTCTTTCCTCTGTCTACTTATAAATCCACCTTCCTGCGCCCTTCGTAACACTGCCTTATTTCAAGATGGTCTGGCACGCTCTGCCAGGAATGCTCCCCAAGATGACAGCTCACAAAAGATTGCTGCAGGATTTGGGTCACGACCGGAGCGTAAGGTGGCATTTTCTCCCTAATGAAAGCCTCTCTCACAGCTTTTTTCTTTCAGAGGAAGAAATCTCCACAGCTCACAGAGCCATTTGTGCTGATTTAATGATGCTCAAGACATTTATCCTGGGGAAGGGTTCTGCCTGAGCTCCCTGTTTACTTCGAACCCATTTATTTATAACACCCTTTCCTCCAGTTCTTGAATCCTTCACCTGCACAAACATCTCCTTTAGATCATCTTTACTGAATACAGTTAACTGTAGCTCATGGGGTTATTGAATTACAGGCATGAACTTACCAAAATGAGATAAATCACTCACATATTAGCCTCTCTCTATTAAACACATTTCACCCTGAGGCATTTTTCCATAGAACAGATACTATATATCAAGCGTTTGAATACTTGAAGTAGCTAACATTGGCTTCTCCCAGCAAGAAGGCACATGATGGGAATGCAGCAGCCCTCTCTGAAGGAAGCTTTACTGCCTAAAATATTTATTAGAAATAACATCCTCTGTGTGAGGCTTGAGTGATAAGAGCTTGAGATGGAGTTTGAGCTACATTTGCTCCTATCAGATTCTCTTTCATGTGGTGCAGTACTAAACAGTGATGTGTGCTGGCCATCGTGAGGTACCGCGCTGCAGCGAGTCACCTCTGGTCCCTGACATCTGCCTCTGCCCAGCCCCCGGCACGGGAGGGGCAGTGCCCTCCCTGAGGCCACTTACCAGGCACCAGCTTTGCCCCCACAAATCACCAGGTGTGAGAGATATTTTTGTCTTCGTGAGATATTTGAGCTTGATTTGGCAGGGGGCAGTACTGGGAAACGGGGATGCCATTTGGGGATGCGAAGGGGACTCGGCTGCATGCTCAGCCCCCAGCACGGTGGGGAGCAGCAGGTCCTGGTGCTGCCCAGCCCCAAACAGTGCCGCCTCCTCGCCCGCCCTGCGGCATCCTTGGACTCATGCATCTCCACAGCATCACCAGACCACTCTAGTTACTTTTCATTCTGGCACTCATTTTAACATCTCTTACCATGGACTCACCTTTGGTATTTTCACAGGCCACATCTTATCCATAGATTTCCTTCCCTGCCTTGTGGTCTAACAGGTCTTGGATTTGTAGTGTATTTTTTTTCTCTCTTGCATCACCCTGTCCGAATTGGAAGCCTGAGGAGGTTTGGTGATGGTTTATCTGGGGAATCCTGCTCTCAAATGGCATCTACTGACTCCAAACCATTGATGCTATGAGATTCACTGGCTGAGCTTCAGCCCGAGGTCCATGAGGTGAAGGCACAAAATGTCTTCTTGACACTTCACTGGGGGTGTGCAGAATCTCTCCTGCACATGTTAGCCTTCTGCAGGGAAAGTGATGCAAAATGACCTTCCCTTTTGTGCATTTCTGTCCAGGTACAGAACTTGAGGGGAACCATCAGTGGCCTCTGGCATTGCTCCTGCAATTAGAGAAGAGGGCTGATGTTTTCAGACTGTTGTTCAGCCAGCTGAAAAATGGCCAAAATCTCTCCAGAAAACCTCTTTTGCTAAATGCTCCTATTTTCTATTATTTTCAGTAGAGCCAAGGTTTGAATTATTTTCAGATTAAAAGATTCACTGAAATACACAGAAGGGAAAAAAAATACATATATACAGTAATCTGCCCTGATACATCACCATGAAGATTAGAAACCTTTCAGGAACAGGCACATTCACTGGAGCACTTCTGGATCCTCGTTCCTTATACATAGGATTTTGTTCTGAATAGCTCTTGGATATTAATTAAAATTTTACAAATAATTAGCATAATCAATATTTTAAATCCTGACATTGTTAAGGATTGCACAAGGATTGTTAAGAATCCACACAGGTGTATTTGTAACCTCAGGGAGCATAAACTACCCTATTTAAATACTGCTATTAAGTACGTTGCCTCCCTCGAGGAAAATAATTTTTACAATCAATTAATTAGGCTTACAGCCAGTGAAAATGGTTTTCATTGTGGATATTTAACTTTTTTTTTTTTTTTCCTGGAAATGCCTTTAATTAAGGAACAAACTACAAATTTGGTAACAGTGATGACATCTATAAACGGTATTTAGTGTCCTCTGCCCACCAAATGGGCTTTCCTGCTTTGTTCTGCAAAAGACTGCGGTGAAAACAAAATCTGCACTGCCTCTTGTCCTGCCTGTGCCTCTGCACCCTTCAAGACCCCCCTCAAATGCAGTGAACCCCATGAGCAGCACTTCTGGCTGCAGCAGCCCTGGGCCATACACAGCCACTGCCTGCGGGCACACGTGTACAACGTGCTGAAAACAAAGTGGGGTGGGAGCTCCCCTTTCATGGACGGTTTGTTCAAACTGCAGGTTTATGACACATTATACCTTTTTCTTTTCCAAACCCAGATTCCAGCTTGGACTTTCTCCCTTTTAGGTATGTGCATGTTGCTGCTTTACAGACACTACGGGTTTCTTCATTAAAAGACAAACCTCTACAGACACCACGGGTTACTTAATTAAAAGACAAACCTCTGTCATACCATTTCTTCTCATTCCCAGTGAATTGGATTTCATACTTACAAATTTCTGTTAAAAAAAAACCAGAGACAAATATGACAGACACTCTTTCATGCCTGTTTTTTATGTTGATCCATTTCCACTGTTTTCTCTCCTGGTGGAAGCTAAAATCACTCTTAAAGCCATCTCCCACTCTGCAATATTTAAACCAAAATCGTCCGTATTATGCAAACATGAATCAGCTCATAGTTTGTCAGAGCAGCAGTTTGGCACCAGTATCACCAGTTTCCCCAGTGACTGCATCTGACTGTAGGCACCTTTGGGGTGCTACACTCATTAGAATTTGCCAGGCAAGGGCACAGCAATAAATCCCTGTGGGGGCTGGGAACAGGATTGCAGCTCCCGGCAAATACTTAACTTCAAGCAACACGAGCAACCAGGTGCTCTGTAAGGTGACTGTCAGGTGGTCTCCTCCTTTAGTCCCCCTGTGGACAATCTGATCCGTGTTTGAGCGTCCACGTGTTCTTCAACTTTTTCAGTTGGGGAAAAGTAGGTTTTCTGGCAGATTGGCTCTTCTGACAGTGGGTCCCCGCAGCAGCACTTTGAGCCATCACCATCCCATTGAGCCCCAGGGTGCAGATCAGCCAGTGTGACTGCCCAGCACCTCGCCATCTGTGGCTGCTACCTTTCCTCCTCCCCTCAGACCCCACCAGCAATGCCGGTGCCTCCCAGGGAGCTGGAGAAGCATGTGATTGCAAATGACAGCCTCACCTCCTCACCCACGGAGCGGGGTTGGATGAGATCTGATCAAACAGCTGCTCATTGTCCCCAGGCACGGACTGCCCGTCGCTCAGGAGGCACAGGCTGCTCTCTGCGTCACAAGCCCCGGCAGTGCTCTCCCAGCAGAGCCTCCAAGGCAACTGGGGAGGGATTTTCAAATCGGTTGGTTTTGTCCAGCATGAAAATAAATTGCATGGATATCTTACATACCTGCATGGTGGTGGTAGTGGAACATGTATTGGGAGCTTATATACGGGCTTCTAAGTTCCTGGGCTGGGACTTCATATCCTGCTCACCTTTTCCTGATCTTCTGAAGGTAAGATAGGGCAGAGAGCCAGGGCAAAGCCTGAAGCCTGTGCACAGAGGACTTCAGGAGTGCCCAAGCTAAGTACTCATATGAGCTGTCTGCACTGACATGAGCACACCTCAAAGCACACAGCCACCGCAGTGATCATTCCTAGCAACCAAACACAGAATTTATCCCCAAAGAATCATCCTCCACAGCTTGCTGGGTATCTCTATGTTCTGATCTACAGGAGCACACAGCTGAAGTAGGTGTGAAGCACGTGAAACAATTTCTTCTGTTGTCTTCCCTACCCAGTTAAAGGGAAGAACTCACTAAGGTAGAGCTTGGCTGGTGTAGGAAGCCTTAGAGTCCCTGTGTATATTTGAGAAACACTATAAACAGCAAAAGACTTTTAATTTAAAAAGTTGATCAGTAAGAATAGCTCTATACACACCCTGCCAGCATCCTGTGGGAAGACCAGCCAGTGAATACTAAAGGTGACCCTGCATAAACTGGAAACACAACTGTAGGACATGGTCAGATTTCGGCTCAGTGACTCAGAGAAGGAAGACAGGGTAAGACAATACCTCTTTGCCTTCTCATATAGCACATTTGGGAAAAGCATTAACAGGCCTTTCACAAGCATCTGCTCAGAGCTTTTCAACTCTAATCTCGGCACTCCTGTAGGCACTCTTTTTAGACAAATACCTACTTCATCTCCCTCCCTTCCTCAGTCAGCTGGAGGCATTTCTTATGTAGCTGGTGGGGTGGCAGAGAGGCTGCTGCTCCTCAGACACTGTGGGTGAAGCCACAGTGTACAAATCCAAAGCTCCCACAAATATTAAGCAAGGGCTTGCTCCAAGCACACTGTAGTTCTCCCACATCCCAGGCTAAAGAAACAAATATTTCTCAAGAGTGCGCACTGTAAAGGCTATCCTTGGTGTTTCTGTGGGCATGGGGTTATGTGCCAAGATGTGCTGCGCTGCTTAAATAACAAGCACTCCTGCACCAGTCCTTCCTCCACCTCCCCTGGCTCAGGAGGAGTACCCAGCCCACCCAACCAGGACCAGAAATGCAAAGAGATCGTTAAACTCAGTGTGAAGGCCAGAAAGACATCCCAATCCTAGCAGGCTGAAAAGTACTTTTCAGTATTTTGTGATGTGGGAGCTTTCAGAGCAGTGATGGAGCTTGTCCAGATTCCCATCCAGCATTGGAGCCGGTATGCATCACCCCAAGGCAATGGCTTCCTTAACATCAGTGCTGGTGCCAAGCTCTACAGCACAGGATCCCTTTAACTGAAGACAGTCCTCTGGAGACAGCTCCCTTCTGCCATTGCTAAAGCCAACTGCCAGGATGGAGCCTGCATAAAATCCTCAAGGAGGGGTGGAACTTATTGCAAGAGTCTTGGTGAAACAAGCACTTTTGTTTCTGTTTTGCTTTCAAATGGTAAGCACCTTTAACTCTCCTGCTGTTAGAGCACTTCATACGTCCCATCATTCAGATGTCTGACATTATTTCACAAAGTGCTCTTTATCCATAGCTGTGACAAGCAAATTACACTGAATTAAGCTCATCTACCTTGGTCTCAAGGGATGCAGGCTATTAAACTGTCTCAGAACCAGCATCCTGAAGCACTGTCACCACTCAGCTTACAGGAAGATGCCGAGACAGCTGTGCTACCCAACAAAAAAGGGATGCTCTAGTCAGGGCTGTAACTAAAATAGCGTGCAAGGAGCACCACATTACTCAGTCCTTCTGCAGAAAATAGGCTCAACTTACAATGGCAACAATGTTTAGTCCAAATGGCAGGTCTGCAACTTGACTACTGGGTCCAAGCAATAATCTGTGCATTTCCTTTCAGATCCACAATAACCAATATAAGATCCTGCAGGCTCCATCCCACCTCCATTATCCCACTGGGTGACAAACTGCCTAACTGTGCCCATAAAATCATCAACAGCCACCATACATGAAAGGCAGAGATCACAGCTCTCCTTTTAGTGAAGCCAGGATGGCCTTGGGGGAGATGCAAGAGGAGCTGCTTGTTGTGCAAAGAGCAATTTTAGAAAGAAACCAATGGACACCAGGGAACAGCACAAATCATTTCTTCGCATAAGAACTGACTCCAACCCTTGTTCTCACTAACTGCTACCTCTGTTGGGGTCTGAATGGACAAGAGACAACAAGGTGAAAACGATAGGAACAACTTCCAACATCCTTTTTGACAAAGCTTCACATGATCTGGCTAACTCCTGCATGCTTCATTCACACTCCACTCATGCTTTGCTGTTGTCTTCTCATTTCAGTTGGCAAAGGAGAGATGACACCACTTCCTATAAAATAACATCCTAATGATCAGTCTCACAGAAATGTGCTGCTCCACACCGTGGGGAAAGCTTTGTCAAAAGCTACCATGGATGCTGTAGCCAATGAGACACCTGGGACTTGGGCTGCTGACGGACCTCAGCAAAAAAACACAGAGGAATTTGCTCTTTCCTTTTGGAGGACCCCATCTAGCAGAAATGAGATGCCAGGGACTGCAATAATGGTTGAACAGTCAATGGCACATACCTGCCACCTGCATCAAGTACCTCCTCTGAGAAAGCAAAGCATACAAACAGAAATCCTATAAAAATTAAGCACTGTGCACAGAAAGTGAAAAGGAATTCAGAGAGACATGTTTGCTCACTCCACTCCCACCCAGGCTTACCGCACTAAGCTGCCTGAGGAATTGGCCACCCACAGGTGAATCACCCCAGACCCAGAAGAGATACTGCCCAGCAGTGGCTTCAGAATGAAGGAAAAAGGAAGCTGAAAGAAAACCTGAACTAACACTGGCCTGTCCCTCAGCTGGGCAGTGTTTGGGCACTGCCACAGACAATTCAGTGAGTTCATTTTCCAATTTATATATACACACAGGAAAGGATGGGATAGAACCGGTCTCCTGTTTCCTCCTGCAGACTGCTCCTCCCACCACTAAATGCTGAAACTCTCTTTAAAAGTGATCATTGCAAAAATTATTTATTTATTCTCAAAGAAACTGGGTCCTTATCAGATATGATAAATTCAGATTTGCCACAAGATAGGCTTGCTGGGAGTGCCAAGGTGAAGGCGCAATAGCATATTTATCCTCACAATCAAGTTAAGATTGTAGTCCATTTCCAACATAAGCCTAACTCCAGAAAAACAATTTGTTCTTCAGTCAGAGCAACAAAGACAGGCTCCCACTATCTGAAACAGATTCAGATTGGTCCCGATAATTGTTGGTGAAAAATGAAAAACTTTGAAGTTCTTGAACCTGGTGACAAAGGCTGAGCTAGGAGAGGAAAGAGGCATCAATGGCTCACACGCCGGCTGCTGCATGCCGAGCTGCCATCTCCTTCACAGGAATTTGCAACTCTGCTATTAAATGTTCTCAAATGTGCTTTCTTCTTCCTTCCTTTTCTGTAACCCTCACATAAAAAGCCCCCCAAGACCAGAACAGCGATGGGGTTAACTTTTTTTTGCTCTCAGTATTCCTAAAACCAGTATTAAAAAAAACTTCTTTAATACAGAACATCATTTATAGTTGTCATGAATATGACAAGATTAACCTTATTTGTAATAGAAATATACCGCATCTTGAAGGTATCAGAGATTATACCAAGCACTGAAAAACCTTTTATTTCCACAGTTCTAGAGAAAGAAACCTCAAATTCCTTGTCCAAAATGACCAGTGAAAATACACCAGAACAAGTCAAATATTGAGATTTTACTTCCCTGTAGGATTTACTTTTTTTCAGGTAATGTGCCAACTAGTAAACTAAAAAATGGAGTAAGAATGAATTAGTGTAGCAAACTACTGAGAACTAAATGTAGAGTATAATACAGTTTTATTATAATTAGTTGATAAGCTTCATCTTCATCTCAAACACCTTCTTAACAGGAAAATTAAACTCAAGTGCAAACTAATGACAAGAGGCCTTTTTGTCAGTTGGATCCATTCCCCTTTGCATGGATGCAATTCAAGCCAGGCTGCTACTTCTAAACAAAGCATTGGAGACATCACAATATACTGCTATCAAATAAGGTTTGCACAGAATCACAGAATTGTCTAGGTTGGAAAAGACCTTGAAGATCATCCAGATCATTTGCATTAATATGATATTAACGATTATGCATTAATATGAATATGCATCAATAAGAAAAGAAAAAAAAATCCAGGCCAGTAGTACTTTAGCCAAAGAAAAGTTACTCTTGTTGCCATTTTGGTGCCTGGTAAGAGTCTAGAGATACCAAACAGGCGATTTCAAAGCCTATATATAAATTAAAGAAAGGACGAAAAAAGGCTTGAATTTGTAAAAGAAATCAAAAAGCAGTTTAAGGCACTCCCACCTACATATTTATCTTTATTCCAGAAACTGAGGAAAGCCAGATTTTGACAACACTGATGTCAAAATGAAGAGAGTATCACACAGTGTTACTAAAGCAGCATAAACTGCCCTCAGCTTTTTTTCTTTAAAGTCTCCTGAGTACTTAAACATCTACCCTACTCAGATAATTTCATCTTTACCTCAAACATGGTTTGCATTTTGGGCTGGCTACCGATTTGGTGGTTCTCTTGCCCCCCCATCAGCAACTCAGTGCATGTGAATGGATCACACTAGTTGATATTCATACTACATGAAGCACTTGCAAAAAAAAAAAAAAGTCCTGCATATATTGCATATATTTATGTCATGAAATCATGGAGCAGCATTAGATACCAAGATAAGAATGAGTTACAGAAACCTTAGAACAACTATTCAGACAGGAACGTCTCTCGGTTTTGTAGATGAAAAGGAGCTGTCTGATCTATGAAACGTATCTAGTAATAAACTCACATTCAGTGCACCTCCAGCTGATCAGCTACATGTACGCAACAGGGGTAATGACATTTTACAAAGGCACTGTATTTTTTTCTGTTATTTCAAAAGAAAAATCCTTCTCAGCAGTTAATGGAAGCCTGCCCACTTGCAAGAAAAATTCCTGTCAGATCCTCTTTCTCAGGACACAACCAGATATAGATGTACGATGGGGGAGAGTAGTGTTGTTGCTGATAAAAAGGAATACAGGCAAAGGCCATATGCAGATTTATGAAAAATAAATTTATTACATAACACCTTGTTTTAACAATGTTTGATTTTTTTTTTTAAATTCAGAATACTTGTGTCATTCATGTAAAATAGTTTGATACAGTACATTGTATGTAAGTTTTTTCCTCATAAATTCTAAGGCTCTCCTAACACCTTGATCCTCTGCTGTAGGAATGGCACCCCTAAACAACGTGCGAACATTTAAAAAAATAATCAACTGAACAAAATTTAAAATACACTACACCAAGCTGGTTCTCAAAAATCATGATGAAATATCTGAATGTATGCCGCACCTTTTTAGGAAATATCATTCATGCTTTTTTAATCCCAAAGCATGCTCACAAATCATTAACACCAACAGGAAAAAAAAAAATAAAACACTGTCTATGACAATCATTTTAGTTTGTTTGCTGAACCAAACATGTTTATATCAATGACAACATACTTATTTTACTATCAAATAGCAGCTTTAATACCAGTCAAGTCATAGATTTAAAAACAAAACCAAAAACTTATGTTGGAAATTAATCTTTGGGACATTTGTAATGGTTGGAAAAAAATGTAAATGTTTTCATGTTCTTAAAAAAAAAATAATTCTCATTGTAGCAATCATGTCAGCCATAAACCATTGATCTAGGTGAAAAATGAACCAACCCACAAAAGTCACTAAAAATAAATGTCTATCAAAATTGTCTCAATTGGAGTCACGGTTAGTTTGCTTTTTTGCCATGGTAACATATACTGTATGCTTCAAGTACCAGTTCAAAGATGTTGTGTACTATTGGTCAGATAAAGTTGTTACATCAAGAGAAATCACCACATACGACAACAAAAATGCTTGCCCCTAGCACATTTCACAGCTTCAACTGCTACAGACTGTCACTGAAAAAAATGCATCGGTCAGTCTGAACCATGTCAAGTAAACTATGGAAGTAGCATATCCACAACACAAACTGTGCTAGCACTTTCTTTTCAAGTCTAACCCCAAAAACAGGTACAATTTGGGAGCCACTACTCCGCTCTGTGGAAGGGGGTGGATCGTGGCGATCGGACAGGTTGGAGGTGTGGTTTTACAGTACATTCTCGTGGCCCAAGCCGGGTTCCAGGCAGGCAGCTGTGCGGCCAGTCCTGCAGCATTAGCAACAGTGCATTGACGTTATTGGGATGCAGCTCAGTACCGATGTGTCTGATGCGAGTACTGTGGTGGCTGCTGGGAGGTAGTTGAATATCCCATGCTGCTCTGTGGCTGTGATGTGCTTGGTCCGGGGTTGGGGTAGGCAGCATGGGGATTGGAACGCTGCAGAGGAGTAAAAGCAGAGGAAATGCAATCCTTTGTAACAGACAGTTAGCAAGACAGTTTCACCTACTGATTTACTTCTTTAAGCACCAAGCACACACAGTCTCAAAGCAGCTGCACTTCCAGGCTTTTTTTTACTTACTCCGATTACAGCAGGTGCAGGACTGAGCATCAGGAATATGAGATTAGAAAGTGACAGTTACCACCCTTCAGTTATCCATTCTTGTTACCTCCTGTGAATCTACACCCACCACTCAAACATCCAGCCAACCCTCTAGATGCCTACGGTACAGCTGCATGTCACACAAGGCTACCACCGCTCACGGCAGTGGTACCCTCCACTTGCTCTCTTCCCCTGCCTAGAAGGTATGTTGGGGTGGAGGTCCAAACAGTGCATTTTACTGTTGATGAGCCACTCTGCATTATTCTGGAGATTTTCCTATACAAAGGATATGCTTGCCACCCTTCTGTGTGACCTAGGAGCAAAGGCCATGAGCTCTGTGTTTATTTAGGCTAAGGTGTCATGTAGCAGCAGCCTTAAAAATACCTGAAGGAGAGTTAAAGACAACAGCCACACGTTTCTCAGTGGAACCAGACATCTCGGGGAAATGGTCACAGATTGTGGATTAGAAGGTTCCAGTTAGACATTAGGGGAAAAAAATAACCTTTAAAATATCACTAAGAGACCGGTATAGCACTAGAAGAACCTGCCCAGAGAAGCTGTGAAGTCTTCATCTACAAAGGTTTTTAAGCTCAGCTAAGCAAAGCCATGGCAGACCAGATTTAGCATGAAGCAGGACTGTTGCTAAAGTGGGAGACTGAGCTAGATGGTCTCCAGAGCCCCTTTCATCCAGCATTTCTACCACTATTTATTGAGTGGAGCATTCATCATTGCAAGAAGCTCTAAGCAAACCAACAACTGCCTACTTCAATTTTAACCTAAAAAAGTTAGTTATTTACACATCATGTGTTATACAGGAAAAAAGGACTGCACACAAGATCTTCAATCTAAGCATATGACCACTTAGTAGCATTTAACATTGTTACATTAACACAATTTCAGTACATTACTGTGCTGGTTTACATTTATGTTAAAGTTTACACACACAGAAATTCTGCAGCATTTAGAAACTGCTGTGTAGCTTCTGAACTCTTGATATTGCAAGATTTATTAGGATTGTTAGAAAAAGCTGTTCTAGTAAAGGTCTGGAAACTTCTCTAAGGTGAATATTCCAGGACTAAAGTATTGCTACTGAGACCTGAATATGCAAAACTATGGTGAATCAACATCCTGAAAAAGTAAAATATTAAAATAGCTTTACAGATTTTGTAAGTTGCAACATAAATCATAAAAAACAACTCAATTTTTTCCTGCCGTTCAGCATTTAGAACAGAAGCTATAATCAGGATGCTGAGATGGCAGCAGAAATGAAAAGGCAAACTCTACCTGTTAACATACGCTCACAGGACTGAGCTAATTCTCTAGGGGTGGATAGCGCAAAGGGGAAGAAACGGCTTGACTGGCACTTAATGCCAGCACTGCTGAACTGCACCGTTAACACAGGGACTGAACTTTTGTGATGTTTGCCTTCAGTCTTGAGAGATGGACTAAGTCACTTTGTCAACAGAAGCATCAGAGCTCTGGGTCACCCTTCTCCACGTAATCAATACAGGATGTACTTCAGAGAGCAAAAATCCCTGAATATTCTTTTTGCCCGAGCCTGGCTCCTCTATGCAGGAAACTATCACAAGTTTAACCATTTATAAAAATGACCATTCATGGCAGTTGTAAACACTTTCTGCATCCTTACTTTAAAACAGATCTTACTTTAAGACAGAGGCAATTAAAAATAATCAGATTCTTTCATGACACCCAGCCTAATTATCCAGCAAATACCATTAAGCACCAAGAGGGTTATCACAAGCAAAAGCTCAGAATAGTGGAATCATTCCAGCCTGTTTCATCACATTGCATTTGGAAGTATCACACTGCAGACTTGAATGAGAAGGCAAGGAAGTCTGTGTGCCATGTAACTACTATTAGAAAAGGATCCAAGGTCAACTTGCTCTGCAGACAGCAATGTGACTTCTGAGTGGATGGAGAAACTGTCTTAGTGTGCCTTGCCCAGGAGATGGCAATCCTTCTTCACAAGCTTTATATGGGGAATTTGAGCAAATTAAATGAAGAACAAAGGAACAGGTGTTTGATTAAAACAGAGGGCTGTATTGTAATATTTGTTTGCTGTCTCCTCAAGTTGCAGGATCAGACACAAAAAATGTGAAGAATTTTTTTCAGGGAGACCTGAAACCACCAACAGGCAGCTTTTAACTGCTTCTGTTCTAGTGCCAGCAAGTTCAAGGTCTCCTCCCTTTGACTACCATGTCTTCCAGATACTTTAATCAGAACAAGTCTACCCATTGAATTCTTGCAAGACTGGGGATGGAGGGGGGAGATTATTATTATTTTTTTTTAAACCAGGTGTTTTGCCTCCTAGAACGATAGCAAAAAGATTAGTCAGGAGCAGTCAAGTTATGAATAAGAGCTCCTGAGATAGCAAATTAGCAATTGCCACTATCTCAAGGCAAAACTACTTTGAAATTACATTTGTTGACAGGGGCTGCCCCCAGCTATAATCCTGGGTTGGGTATCTGAGAGTACAAAAGCATGAGCTGAAAACAAAAATGTCAACTCCTACCAAGGCAATTCGAGTCTTCTGACTTCTCAAGTAGCAAACCTCAGCTCTTGCTCACCAAAGTGGAAGCTGAAGTTTGTTCAAAATGCCAAGCTGCAGCAGCAAAATGTGGTGAAAGGCATGTAAATAGGACACGTGAGTGGTGCTCCCTGACACCGGACATGCAACCTCTGCATCAATCTCCTCAGATATATGACTCAACATAAGGCGAAGATCAAGAGACTTAGAGCTGTATTTGCCTTCTTCAAAATACACACAGAAGTGGTAGAAAGAGCCAGCTAAAAGGCCGAAATAGCAACCAACTGCAGCTTGACAAATTGAAAGGGATAAATCTCCTGTAAGAGTGCTCTGGGATGTGTAATCCAACTAAAAGACAGATGATGTTTATACTCAGAGGCACCCCACACTGCAGCCGTGTAGTTAAGGCTGAAACTTTCCAAACAGTGTCAAACAACTCTAAAAATTTACATCATTCAAGGAGAATATCTTGAAAACTGATATGCTCTTGTTGTCCTGGAATAAGCTGAGCAAAGGCACTTGGGGACTATATGAAGGGTCTCAATACAGCTCCTGAAAATACCTTGCTATAAATTTTTTAGTACTTTTGAGTTTTGCCCAATGCTGGAAATAAACAGATTTATATAAGGATGAGGGTAATGCACCCAGACAGCCTTTGAGACTATCTGGTACTCTCAGGAGCAAACTCTGAAATACAAGATTTCAAACCCCATTAGTGTTTATGGAGAAACAGTATCAAACTGTGAAAAGTAGGTTGGCAGCAGCAGTTTTACTGAAACCATTCTTTAACTCTCCCTAAGTTTTGCTACAGAATACAAGCATAGCTAAGTGGGTTTCCAATATTAGGGTCTCAGATTTAGATATTAATCTTTAACTGAAAACAGTGGCAGTAGTTTCTGACTTCTCCATCTTTTTATTTCATCCAGGACTCTCTTCCAATTGGCCTTCTGTGCTATACATTCCATATGAACCAGTATTTATCAGTTCCTGCAGGCTAACATTTCCACCAGCATGCCTCCTCTTGAAATCTATTCCCTAGGCTTCCAAAATCTGCCACTTCTCTAACTGCTACTATGCATATCATTTGAAGTCTTTCTTGCTCCTCTTTTGTACTTCTTAGCTTGCATTAACTAAAGGTTCTGTCTTTAACTCTCTTCTCCCCAGTCTCCAGGAATAACCTCATTCAAACCCACAAATTAAGGTATCATTCCCTGGGATGACTTACAGATACTCTTCTGCTCCAGACTCTTCTGATTTCCTAAGGTCTGACCACAATCTCAAATGCAGGAAGGCTAGAACACAGTTTTCAAGTCTTCCTCAAGCTTTTCCTACACTCCTCAACTTCCTCACTCACTTGTTCACCAACTCACCTGCCTCTTCAGATCTATAATACTGGGCTTACTCAACCTGGAATCTTCCTCAGCCTTCAAAACAGACATTATGACAGCATCATGTCAGGTCTTTCTGTTTGTCATCCAAAATACTGCTTTCCCATACATTTGCCCAACTAAAATTATTGCTCAGATTGTTATGTCACACCTTGTTTACTGCAATATTCTTTGCCTCCTACCATTACAGGCTTGTTCAAATAAGGAACGGTATTTTTAGGTGATACAGAGTGCAGCATGCTAGGCTCCTGGTTGACAATCAGCATTCCCTAATAAGAAGATAATAAATTAATAACTGTAATAATCTCTGATCCTAATTTCCTTACTTCTAACCTAAGGAGAACCAGCATATCAATTCACAGGCAAGCCATCAACTAAATGCGTCTGAAAAAACATCTGAAAGATGCCAAAAAATACCAGTCAATACAGTAACATTTAAAAAAACCTACTTTTTTAGCTTAAAGAAACACTGCTGTAAACATGAGAACCAAAGACACGAGATATGAATAAAACAAATACCTGATAGTCTGAGGTCATAATAAGTCCACCTGAGGTAGTGGTAGGAGGAACAACTCTCACTTTTTTCAGTGGGGGTCCCTGTGTGTGACTGTTGTCTTGGTTCCCTGGATGACCAGTTCCATTAGTATGGTTATTGCCCTGCTGCTGCTGCTGGTTCTTCTCAATTGTTTAAACACAAAGAAAAATTTCAACTCAAAAGCAGTACATGAAATAACATGAAAACAGGAAATAGTGTGAAAGCCAGTGAAGCATGATGATACTGTTCTTCCAGTACTTACTTTGTCTCCTTTATCATCTGGTTCTTCTTCTGTTAAAAATTCTCGTTTTGGGTAAGGGATTTGACAACCTGCAAAAACACTGCCCCCCAAAAAAGTCTATCACTGTATAAGAACAGAAGTGTTAAACCTGTAACATTCATACTTCACCCATGCTAGTTTCAAGTTGCCTGAGCCATAGCCTAATACTTGTAACTAATGGAGAAGTTTCCCCTGTCTTACTTTCATCATGTTCTAAAACTTAGTAAACCTATTCACATTTATTTTTAATCTTCAGTTGCCTCTTATATAATTATTTAAACTCCTATTATAATAGTTTTCATGGTTTCTGGTAACTGGACCAAACTGGTGGCTGGAAAGGTACACCATCTGTTAGATATCTGCAAGGGTACAAAGAGCTATCTTAATCCAACTATCGTGTAATTCACAATCTCAGGACAAACTAAAAATACTCCTGGAAACTCCACTAACTTTTAATAAAACCACCTGGAACAAAGTTTAAAAATAAGTAGAAATTTCATCTGTCAATTCATATCTCATGGTCCACATGAATTTGCTACTGCTAGTGCAAGCTAATATTTACCTGTCTTTAATCAGTAGAATGTATTTTTAATAAAGTCTCTGTACACCTGTTAGCATTACTCATTGTGTATTCACATTAAAATGCCAACCTAAAGTTGAGAAAGAAGACAACACTGTCCTAAAGGCATTTTCTGCAGGAGTGAATCATGCACATAACAACATTAAATCACTGAGACAGCTCTTATAAATAAACCAGTAGGTTTTAGTGAAATAATTTCATTTTTAATTAATTGCTTATAAATATACATACCATATTTTATAATTTCTTCCCTAGATAACGGTAGAGAATCATACACAGGATGCACTAATAGCTTTCCTAAAAAGGTGTACAAGCATGTTCTCTGGCTAGTCTTTAGGGAGGGAGACTTAATTTTTAATTAAATCATTCACTGTCCCTAAATTTTCTTCCTTTTGTAAATCTCCCTGTACAAACAGAAAAGAGGAGTGTCTAAAGAAAATGGATTTAAGTTGTTTAAGGATGACAGCACAGAAACATAGAGTTAACTTCCCCCACCCACTGAATTTACAACAACGCTAAGACAGAAAAATGTAAACTAATTAGAGAGTGTCATCTGGCATTCTGGAGCAGAGAAGTGGACCTGCGGGCACTTAGCAGTTGTCTGCAAAGATCTGTAGCATGCATAATCAACCTGTCAGTGAATAACAAGATTAGTTCTGCAACTAATAGGATCAAAGTTCTATAAAGCAAGAGATTAATAAGAATGCTACTTAATTTTAAAAACCACAAATGGCATTTTAGTGGTTATAGCTTTCTTCAGTTGTTAGCCAGCAAGTGTTTAGCTTAAACATATTTACAGCAGAGAGAAAGCACACATTTCTAAAGCATCTCTGGACGTACTGATAGGTTCATAAACCGACCACTTACTCGGATGTGGGAAGAGGATCTTCTAAGAAATAGGGATCCTGCATAGCCTGTTCTGAGGTAATTCTCTTTATTGGATCCATAGTGAGCAATTTTTGAAGCTGCCAAAATAAAAAATAAAAAGCTCTGCATTAACAAAACTGTTAAGAGAAACTTCACTGTTTTATTCCTGAAAGAAAAGCTGATACAAATGTGTCTGAATTCAAAACCCTAACCATAAATGGCATAATCACATTCTTCTCTCTTGTTAAAATAGTAACTTCATTTCCCATTGAAGAACAACTACTTTAACTTGCAAAGACTAGGACACTCACAAATCTTGCCAGTCACAAATCTTAACAAAAGCATTCAAAGACTTTCCACAACACACCAGCAGCTTTAATCATGGAATCATGGAATAGTTTGGGTTGGAAGGGACCTTTAAAGGTTATCTAGTCTAACCAACCTGCAATAAGCAGGGACATTTTCAACTAGATCAGGTTGTTCAGAGCCCCGTCCAACCTGACCTTCAATGTTTCCAGGGATGGGGCATCTACCACCTCTCTGGGCAACCTGTACCAGTGCTTTATCATCCTCAATGTTAAAAAATTTCTTATATCTAGTCTTAAGTCTACCCTCTTTTAGTTTAAAACTATCACCCCTTCTCCTATTGCTACAGACCATGCTAAAAAGTCTGTCCCCATCTTTCTTACAAACTCCCTTGGGTACTGAAAGGTCGCTATAAGGTCTCCCTGGAGCCTTCTCTTCTCCAGGCAGAAAAACCCCAACTCTCTCAGCCTGTCCTCGTAGGTGAGGTGCTCCAGCCTCCTCCTCATCTTCATGGCCCTCCTCAAGACCTACTCGAGCAGGTCCATGTCCTTCTTATGTTGAGGGCCCCAGAGCTGGACACAGCACTGCAAGTGGGGTCTCATGAGAGCAGAGTAGAGGAAAATCACCTCCCTCAATCTGCTGGCCACACTTCTTTTGATGCAACCCAGGACACGGTTGGCTTTCTGGTCTGTGAGCACACATTGCCAGCTCATGTCCAGCTTTTCATCCACCAGCACCTCCAAGTCCTTCTCTCTTTAATGGTCAGTTCACTTCCCACAAGAAGATGTAACATGCACATATTTATCCCGGTTTCTTCAACTACACTGCACTTAATAGGAAACAACATCACATCCATCTAAATTCAAATAATTCTTTGCAATTAATAAACAAGTGATTCCATGTCCATTATTGCTTATTATTTAGTATTGTCATATTAGTACATCTCCACTGTCATCCACAGTATTTTAAAGATATTATATGAAGTTACTCCTCAGAAAATCTTTATGCTGTAAAAGAACGGAATAGTCAGCATGTTCAAAACACCCACCTGGCCAGATAACTTTTTATCACCCACTCCAATTTTTATTCTGACAAATATGGACTCAGACACATCTGTGTACTACATGCTGCTCAAAAGAGCAGTTGTGCAAAATCTTGAATTTTAGTTGATTTTTTTTTGCATGACGATGCAAAATACCCTACAGAAGTCCAATAAGCTGCCTCCTCCATGCGCACAGCATATCTGAGCTCTCGTGCTGTTGCACTATCACTGTTAAGTCCTCAGTCTTTACCTTTGCAACAACTGATGGATTGGGCATCAGCTACCTGACAAAAAAATTCTTTCCAAAATGCCTGAGTTGGTTAAAGACAATGAAGACAATCACAAAATATAAAAATGGAGAACACAAGGCAAAGTATAATGTTTTACAAAATAGCTGAACTCAGTTCAATTAAAAGTCCAGCAAAACCTTACACTTTGAGAAAGCACCTCTTACTCTCATTGGGAACTTTTAACAGAGGACTAGAAGCATATTAGGCTATTTGCTGCCTGATGCCCATCTTTAAAAAAAAAAAAAAAAAAGGCATACAAGACTTTTTAGAAACAGCAGAGCAAAAATCCTAAGGTGATATCCAATGAAAATTAAAATAACCAAAACTGACCAAAGCAAAGCAAGAGATCTGTATAAACAGTTACAAACATTGCTACTTAGATGAACATGCTATAAGAAATGCTTAGGATAGATACCCAGGAACTCCTCCTGAGTAACTTCAAATACTAATAACAGACATAAAATCTAAAGTCAACAAAACATTATCGACTGAAAAGTAATTCTAAAAACCGTTTGTACTGGTTTTACTCTTCTGGTTTCATTTTACAGCTATGCAAACATTTCAAAAGCTGGCTGGACTTCATACCTTTGTCACTGCAGCATCTCAACAGTGATTTCCAATTAAAAAAAACATTTGAAACATCACAGGTCTGAAGATTTTTCTGTTTCAGGAATAGCAGACCAGAGTGATTTTATTTAACTCTAGCACTGAATTGCAGTGATGCATTCTATAAGAGATTCTTAGTCAAAAGGTCTGGTGTACATGCATATACTTCTCTCCATCTACTCAGCAGTTTTGTGGAATACAGCTGTGCTGGACAAGCACCATACATAGGCTGAATGAGATAACCGCCAGATATTACATAAAAAAAGGAAAATAGTGATTCATGTTTCACCATAGAATACAATGTCCAAGGCAAAACTACACCATGATGTGTTATCAAAGACAGTGACCTTTAAAAGAAATGTTACACTTTCAACCTTTTTTTAATCAGGATCTAAAGATATGCAGAAACCTCATAGGCAGATGATACTGATTTTACATTTGCTATTCATGGGATTTAAGTCACCTTTTTTATAAAGATCCAGTGTCATGATCTATGGTCATCTCCTTCCACTAGCTATTAAGTGAGCATACATAACCACACGGCAGACCTTCCCACTGCAGACAGCTAACATTAGCAAAGTATTTCCTCTCCTCAGCCTTCAGTTTTAATATCATAATTAAGAACATAATAAATATGTATCGCCACCATCAGTCCAGTTTTGTTTCTCACACCACCAACAACAACTGACAATAAGTTATTTCAGCTCTTTGAGTCTGCATGTAGTCTTTGCATGATATCGGTTTGAACAGAACAATTCTTGAAATTCCCAGAAAAAGGGAAGGCAAAAAATGAGAATGAATTGTCAACATACTGAAAAACATCACAATCAAAAAACACTGCAAAATTCTGGCACCATTTCTGGCAATTAGATTATAAAGCTGTCCACTGCATGCTGACAAGATGTGAGCAAACTTGGTAATAATCAGCAACAGAAAACAGAAACCAGAAGAGAAATTTAATGATTGTGCAACCATTATCACACCAGGGATCAAAAACTTCTATTTTACCCCCTTGTTCAGGTGCCAGCATAGAAGTGATTCTTTCACCTATTATTACAAATATTTTCTATTTTAAAAACTTTTCAATTAAAAAATCACCCAGCTGAATGACATAAGAAAAATTCAGTAAGCTATCCATCAGCAATGAGTGGTACAATCACTGCCGTGGATATGGACCACCATAACCAAATGAAAGATGAAGCATCACTCAATTAACTAAGAGCAGCAGTCACATATTCATTTTAAATAATAAATCAGGGAAGTAGAAAAGAATGTAAGCTGCAAAAGCAACCAAAGTTGTCTCATGTAACACATCAGTTCTGCATGTGAAAAGCGACTATGTGCATAAATGTCAGTAAAGAGGGAAAAAATCTGGATAATTCAAGTTGGGAAATAAAAAAATTTCATTTTTGGCAGTGACAACAAACTCTGAATTTACTACTCCTGGAATTATTAATTCTGGCATATTTTACAATTGATGTAAACAGTTTATCTGTTCTGATGCAGAGTAAAAGGGCTGTGAGACAGCTTGTGTAAGAGTAGGATCTTGAGTATCTCTGGAAGAACTGGTACTAAAAGATCTGCTGAACTTGTTCGGGCTGTGGTGGAGGGGCCTAAGGCATTCACCTGCAGTTCAGCCTAGCTTCAGTGCGAGTGCAAACCTAAGACACCTTCTGATTTTGGCAGTCCCTGGACAGTTTTACAATGTTACTTAGGAAAGGCCAAGGTTTTTAAATGGGATCTGATTTTCATTGTTCTGACAGACAGCTGTTAGCAGAAAAATTAAAGGATCCTCTTGGAGCTAATGAATGACCAACTTCACAGTTTGCAATCTGTACCTATGGGAGGTACAAATGAATATGGCTCTGTCTACACTACTAAGTACTCTGCTTTTTATCTTGTTTGACACTGACACTGAGTGCTCTCTCTCTCTCACTACCAGTTTTGCTGAAGGGAAGGTGGGTAGAAGCCCAAACCAAGCAAGTGGGTGAGAGCTGAGTAGCATGTTCACTCAGGGGTCGATGCTCAAACTCACCTCCTGGTCCTCTTGTCCAGTATTAACAGATATGGCCAAGGATGGAGGGTTAGTAGTAGCCTGGTAAAGGACACCATTCCTTGATATTGCATTTTAATGTAACCACTGATTTTTGGTATAAATACAAACATGCTGAATAAAAATGTTGAAGACATTCAAACAGTTACCAGCCTGTTATGATACCATAGGCAGAAGAAAAAACACTGTAGTATGTGTTTAAAGCTATTCTCATGTGATTGCTCTAACTTCATTGTTCTATTTAAAACAATTTCTAAAATCACAAGACTAGCAGGGTGGATGAGAAATTTCTGGTCAATTTGGCCAGAGCACTCACAGCTCTTAATAGAGGATAGTTCATTTAGAGAAAGTCTTTTTTATGGACTGCCAAGACATACAGCACAGCCTGAACTACTCAATTTTACCTGAGCTTTGTGTTAAATGATCAGATGAGAGAGCAGTGAGAAAGAAATAGTTGAGGGACTGAGAGAGGGGAAAAGCACTTGCATTACTTGAAGATGAAGTGACTGGCCACGTTACGCAGGTTGTTGCACGGCAAAGGTTTTTAGCTCAGATTGCCTAGGTGTGACATGAAAATCTAGTGTGATTGATTTTAGCAGGCAGAATTGACTTGAGTTTTCTCAGCTAGTGACAGCCACTTTCAGATTTTGGTACAGCAACACGAGCCTAATCTTGAAAGCTTTAGGCTCCAGATATGTCAAAAGTCAAACTTGTAGATGACAAGCATCATGTTTGTTCTCAAAGAAAGTGGAATTAGGGAGATAAGTACTGATGTATGCATTTCCATAATTTTGTGGAACATCTGCCTAGAGTAGCGGATGAGAAAGATCTGCAAATTCATTCAATGTGCTTCACTTGAAATCCAAGGATAAGTTTTCACATCCAAACACCATCCTATGCAAAACATCTTATTCGGTGGACATGTCATTGGTTTTCGCTTGTTGAATTACTTAATAACTAATATTCCTATCAAAGCCTAAATATTATTAATAATAATAATAATAATAGTAATAATAACAACAATAATAATAACAACTTGCTATATCAAATTTATCTTTTTTAAAGTGTGTATTTTTATGCTGAAACATAAAACATTTTGGTAAATACTAAAAATGCATTTATGAAGCTCTATTATAAATAGCTACATGGTAACTGGATTCATTATGAGCAAAATTGGATGGACTACTTTGTGCATAATGGAAGTTCAGCTCACATATCAACATAATTTTATGCATTACATATAAATATACTGACTGCTTAGCAGCTTTTAATTCTATCTGGATACAAAAATCCATTAAAAAACCAAAATCTCAACTGGAGAGAATTAGTTTTCTTGCCCATGTAAACATCACTAGTATTTCACCAACTTTTACCTTCAGAGAGCAGAAACACTTGACAGTAAATGATGCATAATGGTACAACCACCAGGTAACTTCTTGCAATGATTACTTGATTCACCTGATTATACTTGTGTTTGTTTTTAACATGAACCTTGAATATACATTCTATTTTATACCAGTTTCAGTATAACTTATGCGGTATGCCACGCAAAGAATATCGCCCCAGAGCTGCTCTGACTGAAGGATAAATTCCAAGATTTATATGGAGGAAAAAGTACTGAACAGAAAAAAGATGGCAGCTTAAAAACCCCCGGGTCTGATTATCAGAGAAGGTACGGCTTCCAGTGATTTTAACAAAAGCTACATGTCCTCAGACACTCAGGCCTTTTAACCATCCTCCCTTTCCTCCAAACCATTCCTTTCATCTCCAAGAGCAAAAAAGCTCCTATTTTCTTCCCACACTCCTGCCTCTCCAGTAATATACTGACCTTGTAATTCTAGCCTGAAAACATTTAATCTGAGTTGGAAACATCAAGATAAGGAGAATGTCCTTTCAGAGAGACTAGATATACTTAAATTCTTTCTTCTCCGTATATATATAAATTTTATTTTAGAGACTTGAATGTTCCTTAAAACACAGGAAAAAAGGCCCAATATAGTAACTTCTGAAACAACATAACACAGGCAGTTCCAAGGCTGAGCAAGTTTATAATTTTAACTGCAGTTTGCATTTAAAAAAGTTACATGTTTGAGACAGAAAATCATTGTTGCAAGAGTACTAAAAAGTTTTCATAAGAAAGCTACAAAGGATTAGTGCACCAGGAAGACATACTAAAATTTTCCAAACTACATGTTCAGATCTCAAGGTGGGGTTTTTTTTTGTTTTAAATCTGTAAGCTTAATAATGAGTATGTAGAAAATTAGACATTTAGGCCTTTTTTAAAAAATAAAAAATAGGCTATATTAAACATATGTAAAGCAGCAAGATGGCTAAGAGTTGCAGCCACACTGCAAATATAATTAGAAACTAAACATGAAAAGACTGAAAACTTCTGATATACTAGATACAGAATGTAATGCAGTGAACGACTCACAGAATAATTTTATCAATGTGAGAAAATAAAGTTGTTTTGCAGTTCTCAGATTGCAGAGTGTGGGTTATTCCTACCTTTATTTTAAAAAAAGGTATAATGTATATTATATATATAATATATATATTTATATATTTATATATTTATATATTTATATATTTATATATATACTAACTTTATATAAAATGAAGTTAGTCACAGTGTACTTGACACCAGCTCAACTCTCACTTTGAACAAGTGCAACTTATGAGGAGGTTGATTTTTTTTAAGCATGCAGGAACTTACCAAGTGGAATGCCTTACTATCTGGTTTAACTTTATGTTTTTCCATATATTTGATAAGGCTGCAGTTGGTATACCTAGAAAATGGAAAAAAGTAACATTTATAATATGCAAATCACTGATACTGCAAAGCTTTCTTAGTAGCCACAAAACATAGTAAGAACAGTTTAGTCTCCATTGCTAATCCATTTAGGAAAAAAACAAAACTACCAACACCAGAGATTGCTTAAAAATCATTCAGACACTAGAGAAACGCATCTCTCTCTCCCTCACCTGCTTGTAAAAACACACCGCATCCACACAAAAAGAACACTTTTTAATCACATGCAGACAGCAAAATATCACTTGGATTTAAACTGCCTTTTAACAATTTTACTACTATATAGTTTCATTCTGTGTATTGCTAATGCCAGTAAACATGAAGATAAATATTAATCCCATCTTAACACTCTCCTGCAATGTGCAGGTTGCTACAAGAACATCTGTGAATTTACTTTTTTGAAGAGAAGCTCAGAAAGAAGGTTTCTGAATGGTTACAATATCATGGCAGATGCAAGAAATGTATGTAACAGTGCAGCCCCAAATCCCTTGGTGTGGAAACAAGGCAACAGGGTAGGGTCTTAAGTGCAGGTATTAGACTCTGGCAATGTGACAGAAAAACTCAAAGCTATTCTTTTCTTTAGCCTTCATAAGCTACCCTAGATACCAAACTTGGCAATTATACCCATTGTTTACTGGAAACAGTATAAGGTTACCAGATTCCTTTTATGCAGCTATCACAGAAAAGTAATTTCCAGTACCATGGATTTGGAAACAGCTGTGACTAACTGTGCTTAGCAATCTTCAGAGGTGTGTGGGGTCTTACTGGCATCACCCATTTCACACCTGCCACCTTTACCATTTACAGTCTGTCTCTGGATACTCTTCCGATTCATACCACCTCAACAGGCCAAGTTCATCATTGTGAAACAACTTGATTTTTTTTCCCCCCCCACAATCGAAGTCATAACCTCTTCATAGTTCTTGTTTGGCATCTACATGGAAAAATAACCCATGCTACAAGGAATTTAGAGTGGGTGGGAGAAGTAAAATATGGTTTCTCAAAGTGCAACTTAAAGCAGACTTACGTGTTTCTCCGGAAATCTTTCATTAAAGTTGAATGTTCAGGCATCTTCTTTATGTCTTCCCAATCTTTATCTGCAAAATCAGTATTTATTAGTAATTTTCTTCCTCTCTCCTCCAAGTAAAACAAAAACTTTCCAACTATCTCCACAGACCTGATTTTTTCTTTCTTCTGCTTCTCTATTCTCTAACCTTGTAGTTACGTATTTCTTTGTACTCCTTGGCTCATATTCCTGCATCACCTCTTCACAATAAATCTTCACAATACCAACACCTAAGAGGTTGCTGTGAGTTGATTAACTCAAGAACTTAAAAAACCAGCTGCCAGCTACAATGAAGATCACCATATGCCCAAAAGACAACACAGAAGAAAAACATGTCAACTATTGGGCTTGCGTCTTTCAGGACTGCTATTTAATTTATTCAGGCACAGCCATGATCTCAGGACAGGAGTACACAAGACTCCTGCAAACGCTGTCTCCTTCTACAGGATTTTCCATTCTGACAGCACTGTCTTCAGTTACAGGAAAATGCCCAGAGGTCCTGTGTAAATTTCTGTCTCAACATGAAAGAAATAACTATTAGCCGAGAAAAGGTTGAGAAAAAGTAACATTTGCACACTCAAATTAAAGAATATTTCATCTCAACTTCTCTGTGTAGACAAAGCCTGAAATGGATTTAAAAATAAAATCAATCACTAACAGCACCTAGCCTCAAATATATTATGCTGTGTAACTCCTGAAATGGCTCTGAAAGCAAGTACTTTGATTCAAGTCAAATCCTTAGTAAGTCTTATCACAACTGCAAACACTGGGAGCTTAAAAATATTAAGCGAATAAATAAAAGTTAATTATTATTTATTTAAATAAAAGATTCTTCTCTTTCCCTATCCCAAAGACATGAACTTTTGAATATGGCAAGTGTCGATTAAAAAGTAAAAAATCTGCTGCAATTAAAAATAATATTTCTTGGTAAGAACCAAAGATGTTAAAAAAAAAAATCAAGTGCAGACCATTAGAAAGGATTATTGAAACCAATCGCGAAACAATAATGAGAGTATTTATGTAAACTACACAAAGACAATATGAAACCCACTGGAAGAAAAGCATAAGAAAGGGTAAAATTCTAGGCTAAAAGCAGAAAGGCAACACATCCAGGAATCCCATACAGCAGTATAGAAGCAATGAAGTACAGACAGGACAAAAAAAGTCAAAGGGAAACACAAGAGTGACTTTAGTAACAAAATTATAGAACCACACAAACATAAAGATCACAAAATCCATATGATAGGAAGAAAACAGTCCACCAGAACAGTAAAGAAAGTTTATTAAAAGTCAATGGACAACAGGAGGGAAACACAAGCAGTGAGGAGAAAGATGACCAAAAAGTAAAAATAAGGCCCCTGTTATTTTGACATCTGTGATCATGAAAACACTAGGAGACAAAGCCTTAACTGAAAAGATGCAAGACAGTCTGTAGAAAAACAAGATATGAACAACACTGAGGGGAAAATGCAACAAGTGATATCCACATTGTAATTTTTTTGGTTCATGCAACCTGTTCTTTGTTCTGGTTTGGAATAAAGAAATTTTCTCTATATCACAAGCTTTTCTACAAGGGGAAAAAAAAACAACCTGAAATACCCTCCCCTCCTTCCAAATGCTATGTTTAATTTAGCATGAGTTAAACATCTGCATAATATGCACTCAATGTATAGATTTCGTTTGATTTCATACAATCAGTAACTTTCCAAATCTACCATTGGTACTGAAGAAATGCAGAAATATTTCTTCTGGTTTATAATCAACCACCATTAAACATGATCTTTTAAAACTATAAAACGTTGGTACATGTATACGTACAGATAATCCTATCATTAATAATAGGTAAAATATCTAATATGACCATTAGATTCTAGATTTATAACTCATGAAATAAAAGATTGTGTTTGAACAGCTTTCTTGCTTTGATCAGCTGCCACTTTCCTATGCAAAGAAAGCAATACAGATATCTTTCTTTGAACAGCAGTGATTAAAAAAAATACAGTATGTACCTGCAGGAAATCCCATTACATTGAATATTCTGTCCAGCTGGTCATGATGATAAGGATTACTAGTTTTGATATCTTCTTGTCGACAATGGAATATTGGCTCTGATGTTAGCAGCTCTGCAAATATACACCCTATGGCCCAAATATCTTTAAAAAAGGAGAACAGAAATAAAATTAATCTTTCCAAAAGGATCTTGGTGAGGTAGAATGTTAGTTTTTAGTTTATCAGAGATAAGGTCCCTGCACCAAAAATTTCAAGTTCCTCTTGTAAAAGTGCAACACTTCAACTTTTCCTTCTAGCTTCAGATAGAGGTACACAATTTAGTAACTACACAGGAGCTGACAGAGTATCATACAAGTTTTTGTTGTGTTTTTAAAATGTAGTTACCATTTATTGCTATAAAAAAAAAGAATTTGATTAAGAAAAAAAAAGAGGAAACTGTTTGGGTAACTGTCCACACATAAAATACAAATGAAGAAAGGCCAACCAACATCTTGCCCATTCACTGCCATACTGTTTCCACCGAGAAATGTGCCCTCTCAGATCAGCCACTGTATTAAGTATTAAGTGACCCAAAAAATACAAGTTGAAAAGCAGTGATACTGGAATAAGCCCGGTGCTATCTATAAAACCTCAGGGAAAGAAAGTAACAAGAAAATTGCTTCATGCCCACATACCTCACCCCTTTGTTTGATAAAATCAATTTAGAAAAACCAAACCAAAACCCTTTAACTGTTATGTCCCAATCTGCAAAATCAGATAGCCTGAATTTTCCGTTGTTTTCCTGATTTTTTTCTCATATATAAAAAGGCAATTTTTAACTTACAGAAAGTAATGCTACTCTGAACCTTAAATGAACAAGAAAAGGTCGTGAACAAGGACAAAAGCAAATGATGCAGAGAGCATAACCCCATTACTCAGTGTTTGTATACAGTCAGTTTTTATCTATGCCGAAAAAAATTATGTACTAAAGGCTATGACTGTCCATGCAGTTTCACATGCTGCACGCAGAAGAAAATGCCAGGAAAGTGAAGGAACATGCAAATGCAACCAAAAAAAGCAGTTTAAAGGAACATATAAATAAATTTATTTAATCTATAAAAGAAACAGTACTAATGGAAAAGTAAATGAAAATACATTTAAGTCAAACATTATACAATTTCTGACAAAAACACTGACATGATCTTAAAACAACAATAGCTACGGCCTGAGGAAAGATTTTCAGGTTACAGCAACAACATGTGTGCTGATATACAACCTCCATGTTTGTGTAAAGTAAGTGGAATGTTGCAGGGGAATTTATTACCCCAAAAATGGCTACCAGGCTTTAACATATCTTTTAAACTAGCTGCAAGAGGAAAAGCTTCCCAGTCCTCTTTCCAACAGTTTCCCTCCCACTGCAAAGCTCTTCACATCCACAAAATGTGAACCTCACCCTGGCCTGCTACTGGGCTATTCTATTCCCCTGTCCTACAGCCACAGCACACACCGGCTCCTGCCACCAGTGATCCCTTACCCCTGAAATGGCAAGAGCAGAGACTGGCAGAGCGAAGTCAGCCACCCCATACCAAAGCTGTTAAAACTCAGACTGGCAAGTATGAATTAAGTGGCGAGGAGGATGCAGCATTAAGGTGATGTAACTAATGCCATCCTCACAGCATCTGCATTTTCTGAGGTTTGTTTTTTTCTGGATATGCCCGATGCAGCATCAGAGCCTAGCCTGTTACATGACAATGACCACATCTCACTACCGCAAGCAATTCCTATTCATACTTGTGCTTTGAAAAAGCCATAGAGAGAGGCTAAAGTGCAGCTTATAATTACAGTTTAGTTTCAGTGCAGCAAATATATTCTCCATTCTGTACATTCCTTATTTCTTGTATTTATTATACTAGGTAAAAACTTCTGCTATAAATTCATGCACTGTGTCTCATTGTCATCATAATATAGATTATACTAATAGTTCAAAGATGCATCTGTATTTTGTATTGCCTCTAACAGCATTTATGAAAGTCTTGTGTGAAAGCCAGATAAACTTATATTACATCGCAGGGCATTTGGAGCCAAACCCCAGAAATATTCCTATATATATAGCCAGAGACCATAGCAAACTTAACAATGTGTCAAAGTTTAATATTCCTTCAATAAATCAGTAATGTACCTTTACCTTAGCTACTGTCCTTTGTGCTACTCATCAATGCTTCAATACTTGGGTAGACTTTATATAAAGAACAAAACAGAAAGTTTTCATCCAATTTACTCACCAATAGCTTTGGTATAATGTCTTGCTCCAAGAAGCAACTCTGGAGCTCGATACCAGAATGTTACAACTACGGGATCCAAGTCTGCTAAAGGCTTCAGAGGTGAATTAAATAATCGGGCAAAGCCCATGTCAGCTGCAAAATTCAAAGAGAAGTGCTTTAAAATTTGAGGAAAACTACCAATTTTTTTTTTTTTTTAAACAAACTGAGTTTACTTGTTAGGCTACCATCACTGCTAAATAAAATGCAAACGCAGACTGTAGCAGATATGAATTCTGTGAGCAGATTGTCTTAAAGCTTTTGTAGAAGTTACTGGATGTCATCCCCTATAAGGTATATCATTATAAATCATTACTAACACAAGCCATTTAGAACAAAGAATTAACCATTGTTCTGAAAAAGCGCATCAACTCACTTCTCAGGACACTGGTAAATCCTGACTCATTTTACCTATATTCTCCAGTAAAACATTGTGTTATTACAGGATGATGTTTCAAGAAACAGCATTTTAAATGTGAGCAAAACGCAGGTTCTGCAAAGGTTAGAATGATTTATAATACATACGTGCACATCACAAAAGCTCCCTCCTCATGAAGTTAATTGTAGCAAGATTTCCTTCACACAAAACCAGCAACTAAGCCTACTGCATCTGCATCCCTGCTAATTTTCTGTCAAGACGTATTTCCAGTATCAAGATAGCAGTACTAAATACCATTTAGGTTGTGATTTTAAAACTCTTTTTGGGGGCATTATATCATTAAAACCTGCATTTTAGAATTGGTATAATGTAGCTGCCTAGAGAATTGTCTGAACTACGAATATAAGTGATACAGAAAAAAATGGGCAGAGACTAGAATATACAACTTCTCCCACCAAACTGTTTTCCCAACCCACCTTTCCCCAAATCCCAAAACAGAGGGACTCTGTGGTGCAGGGATATACACATGCTGAGAAAGACTTGAATGAAATGAGATGAGTAGCCGTTCTGAGGGAAAAGGACCTACACGCTATAGCTCACTAGTTGAGGGAAAACTGCACTGTAGATATGGGTCTCTAACTTGACTACACAATCCTTAATAATTTTTTATCATATGCATTCCTATTTATGGTTGGTTTATTGCGTTTAAAAAGAGAAACATTTTACAGTTTTCTACATTAAAATATCAATTACTCAAGATATGATCAAGTCATAGTAACTCTGAAAAATAAGGAAAATTGTTGGCAGAAAGTGAATTTATGACTCAAAATGACACAAAAAGCTTATAAAATTATTTTAAGTTAAATACCAGTTATGTATTTTTTAGAAAAATTAATTACACTGGAAAAGTGGAAGCCCTTGGTATGGGTATAACTTCTGCATTCTTTCCTGCTGTAGTAGTATCTTAAGAAAGTAAGGAAAAAAACAAAAAAATCTACATTTTGATAACACACTTAGAAATCCAGGGTGTCCCCCCCACTCTTTCCCTGCTGGGAATGGATGGCTCAGAGGACTGGTGGTCCGATACAGAATCTTTCACCTGTCCATTAACAAAGTATGACTAAATTTATTTGTACTCTAGGTTATTCCCAAATTAATTCAAAACTATAAATTAAGAAATAAATGGGTGGTCTATGTGCAATTACTAGCAAGTAGTTGTGTACAGCAAGTATCACCACCACAGCTGAAAGTGAATGTGCCCAGAGGATGACCTACATTCTCAATTTTGGAAGCAACCGCCCCATCAAGAATAAGGTAATAGGAAGAAATGTTCCCTTCCACTGTCCATGCTGTACCTGTTTTGTACAGAGAAGACCTCCATCTCTACTGTGAACTAAACCTTGGAAGGGCATTAAAAACTTTCAGGGTAGGATCTGCAGAAGTGTTCAGCCCTGGCCCATTTGCCTCTTGGATTTCAAAGGGCGAGGGAAGGACTAGAGCAGCACTGAACGCTCCAGGAAAATCCTATCCCAAATCATACTAGTGATTAACAATATAGTTCAGATAAACAAAACAGTAAGAGTACAGAGTAACAATGCAGAAGAATAATCTCATAAAAGAAAGCCAGAGGGAAGTGAAAAGGATGAACTAGCTTTAAAAAAAACCCCAACTTCCAAAAAGGGCTGTGTTACCATAACAAATCTAAGTTGGCTGTGCATTAGCAGTCTGCTATCAAAAGCACTGCCACACTAATGCACAGCCCTGTATAGCTTATTACTGTTAGACTACAGTTAATTTTTATTTATTTATTTACTTTAATTTAAAACAATTGAAGTTCTACAAATTATCCTCTCACTGTGAACTGTAATTCCCACCAGAAAATGTTACAATAGTGGGGAAAGTGTTGGGTCCTTCCTACCCGGGTACACCACAGTTTGAGCATTTAGCAGTAGTTCTCACTAAGCATTTTGGCTGCATTACTGTGTTTTCTGGACTTTAAGATCCCTTGCATTCACCTCCAAGGGACCTGTCTACTCTTTCCCGAACATTTTGTAGGCTAAATGCCACCTTTGATTCCATTATAAAATTTAAGGTTTGCAATAATGAGTAGTTCCCTATTTAGATTTTATAAGCAGCAGCAAGATAATGTCATGGCATACAGGGGTAAATGGAGGAAATTTAAAAATCCTACTTCTTTCTCCTCCTTTCCCCTAGCTAGCTCTCAATTTTATCCCCATATCAAAATCCCCCACCCCACACAAACACCCGTGTAAACAAAATATAATGACATTTTCCACTTTTCATTGATGAGGCTACAGCATTTCATCGTCAGAACTGGTGCATGGGGCTAATATCAAGAAGCCAGTCACTCAAAAAACAGCATTTAGGCAATGTGCCCAGGCACATACTAGTATTACAGTGACTACTTTAGGTGGTACAACTGCACCTTCAGAACATTCTAACTTAAATGCTACACTGGGACTTATCAAAGATATAAACATACCAATTTTTACTCTTCCTCGCTCAGGACCTTCACCCATAACTAAAATATTAGCAGGTTTCTGTGGAAAAAAAAATAAATATACAATACATATACCACGATAAACCTAAACATTAGTCTCTGAAAAGTTAGTTAAGCTTTGTTTTGCCAGTTTTAAACCAACTTTGTTTTGATAAAAATGACAAGTTTCTCCGTCACAGTAAAGCTCTACAAGGACCCAGACACAAGCTCTCCCTGTCTGCATTTTCCTTGTTTCCTTTCAGCGTTTCCATGCTCGAGCACCATGCTCCCTAACTGACACCCTGCTGTCTGTCCTCTACCTGCATGAGCTGGCAGTCACCGAGCCATTGAGATTTCTACCAAAATTGCCCTAGATCTTTTTGGTAGGAGGCAGTCCTGTTGCTGCCCACCACCTGCACTCCCAGCACAGGGATGGGAAGCCAGCTCTACAAGATGTTTCGCCCAGGGTCATTAGGCACATTTGCAGACACATTTTACATAAAAAAAATACCTGAGTGAAATACAGATTAAACATTAACATATCACTTCATATTGGAGAGAAAGAAAAAATCTAAATTATTCCTATTTACAAGTGTATACTATTTCAGACAGCTGCAAAACTGGAAAGCATTGCCTTTACATTATTTCTCTCTCCATCTTCCCTTTCTTTCTTTTGCTAGGGAGAGAGAGAACTGAGCCAGAGTTCAGCTGGTTAGAAACATAACCACTCAGTTCTTAATCCTACATTTTCTGCCATACTGTTTCTCATAATCCAGTCTTCGTATCTGCAGTCAGAATATTCCTCAAATACTAACACTTTATATAAATCAAACCTGCAGTGCTTACTTTGAGGGAAAAAAGTCAGGAAACTCACAGCTAAAGCTGAAAATGTATACCAGACTTGTTTTGAAATGCAGTGATTTAGAAACCCATTCATACTGTAAATATCCTGGACAAAACTGGGGCTCCTATTCAGTTGTGAACTGTAAGAATTACAATAAGGCTGAGTTATAGCTCTTGCTTTGCTTTCCCAGTTTAAATCCATCTGAAGAAAAAAGTACCCCAGCAAGACATCTTAGGCTACCTAAAATTTGATATAATAAATCCCAGTATCTTAGTGTGATTTATCAAACACGTATCCTAGGAAATTCTCAGGTCTTCCTGAATCTATCAGACTCTGATGTAAACACATTCAAAGACACAAAAGACCATGATTTGATATTGATCTAGCAGTAGTTCATACTGTGTAAAACAAAGTGCAAAAAATTATTAACCTAGAAAAAAATTTCCTTGAGAAACTTAATTACTACTGCTTATGAAAGGCTCCAACATGGATTTCTGAAACCGTACAATCCATGTACAAAACATGCAAAAGGAATTTGAGGTGTTGCATCTCTTCTCTGAGAGCAAGTTAAAGACAGAAGAAAATGTTACTGTGATCAAAAAGATGTATCCCATTATCTTTCCAACAGCAATAACAACAAATCAACTTCTGTTGCATTATCTCAGTGATATGCAGAAGAAGTGGTGTCTCCCCCCCCCACCTCTTTTTGTTTTAGTGTTTTGTTTCTGTTTTTTGTTCTTTTAATAAAGGCATACACTCCAGGTAAGTACTGCTTCAACATAAAATAACGTGCAGTATGTGGGCACACAGCTCACAAAGCAGTCAATTTTGATTGGTTTTAGAAAAGTCCTAGAAAAAAACAAGCAGCATAAATCTTTAAATTCAGAGTTAATGTTGAAGTTTAAAGCAATTCAAACTGCCAAGTAAGAAAACACATATTTCACCACATAAACCACTCTATTGCTACACTACAACTCAAGAAGAAAATATGCAGATATTCTACAAAAAGCTGCTTCAGTGTATCTGGGGTGTTAATAAGCTACATGACTAATTAATATTTTTTTTAGTAGAGTTAATGATACATTACACAGGAACTAAATTTTTTCAGATAAATAATACATTGACCTGAAGTATAATCCCCCCCCGTAACTTCACAGGTTGATAATACTCTACAAAAATGCTTGTAACATCCTCAGTATGTTTCTACATTAAAATATTTTACTATTTGGATTTTTATAGGGACAAGGAGCCATATTCACACACAGACTCCATTATGCCAGATGATTAATCAGCACATCACTGGTTAATAATTCCTGCCCCCCAAATCTTCTACCCTAAAATCAAGGTAGGTACAGATGAGAAGAGAAAGCACAAAGAGATGAGACAGTACTGGTTAGCAAAATAAGTAGCAACAGCTTGATTCACACTCAGATTTTTTTCTCCTCTCAGGTTTTACAGAAAACATTTTAAAATACAGACAATTTAGAAATCCGTGTAGGAGTCTTCTAAAGCCACAAAATAAAATTCTAAATCAATCTGGAATAACCATTCACAGTTCACCTCTTCCTAGAGTCAAAGGCCCTTCACTGAAATAGCTGTGAAACAGAAAATTCTTACTACAGACAAAAATACTTACATAGTCACATCACTGCAAAGATATATCATAACAGTTAAAGATTAAAAAAAACCTAAATTTAAAATCTGAGGTCTTATTCTGAAGGTTCCCATTCCTAAATCATTGCAGCCATTAGCAGCCTGGAACAACATTAGTTGAAAGAAATTTCCAAACAAGACCATTAATCAGTATTTAAATTTAATAGGGGGCTACCTACCAGAAAGCAATATAGGGGCAGTATTGGTGTTCCTAAACCATAAGCATTTTGAGGACTCACTGAAAAACATTCAAGTCCTCTAACAAAAATCAAAACATGGGTCAGCAATTCTTGTTAGGTATCTTTGACTCAAGTCCACCATCTGAAAAAAAACCCAGCAAAAAAACCAACAAACCACCAACTCTCCAGATTTTGTCTCTTTGGGCATTAGAAATTTATTTACAAAGTAAAATAAGCAGTAATTAGAAACAGAAGGGAGAAATTTTTACAAAGTTCAGTTAAATTTGTTAAATTATGATTTAATTTTAATTATCCAGCGAAAATGAAAGTTTAAAGTGCTTATTCAAATCACCTGTACTGAGCAAGTGAAGAAAAAGAAATCTTTCGGCAATTTTTATAGTGTTCTGAGAACACGTTACTTGGAAACAGCTCTTTTTTTTTGTAACTACAAATGATTGACTTTAGTCACTCATTTTTGTTCTAATAGAGACATATTTACTTTTGCTGTCAAGTATAATAATTTGGTCATGCCAGACAAATGCAAATGAGAAAGCTGTTATGATCCTAAACCAAATGTGAAGAGCCATGCAGCCATGTACAGCTGAGTACTTCAGAGACCAACAAAACAACTTTTTGACAGCCCCATAGAACAAAATTTAAGAAGAATCACCCTCCTCCACAACCACCTCAGCAGCAAGGGAATAATTCATTCTCATGGAAGAATTGCCTTGTGACCATGACACAGCACTAAATCTTATCTTGTCCTAAATCTGGCTTTGTAGGACTCCTTGTGTGATTCCTAGACAAATCCTAATCTTGTGCATTTAATCACTATTACTACTGAAGAGAGAAAAAAGATCCTCACTGAAAGATTTTTAGGTACTTCTAATTTAATCATTATTTGCAAAGTGCAAACAGAAATTCTAAGCAGCAGGTTAATTTAAAAAAAAAAAAAAAAAAAGCTAAAAAAACAGAGGCTATACTGACAGGTTTATAGATCTACAAAGAACTTCAGACAGTCACCTTCATCCATCTGCCTGACCGAACACGTGATGCTGCTCTGTTTACCTTAATCCTAAAGTCTCTTATCATGAAGGCTGCACTATTTCCCAGGCAATGCACTCTCTCACTCTTCTTTATTGCAGTGTTTTTTCTTTTCTTCTAACACAACAAATGGAGGTTACTCCCACTGCCTCTTCTCTTACACATCAGCAGAAAGAAGAGACAACCACTCCTTCACTGCAAAGGCTTGTTACGCTTCTGAAGTTCTACATCTCTTTTCAGTCCTATCACCTAGATTAAAAGGACTCTCTTCTGCTCACTGTTGCCTAGTCAGTTATTTTTTCTGGATGCACAACCAGTTTTCTTGCTTCCTTCTAGCTGCATTAACTTGAGCCACTTATTTGTTTGAACATTAGTGGCCCAAATTACACATTGCTCCTGCTGAGGCTTCACTAATGCTAAATATAGAGGAGGGACTGTTTTACATGCCTTGTATAGCATCTTCTACTTTACAAAATCCCACTATGGTATCTTGATTTGCCTCACTCTGTAAGGCTATTGATTCATATGAAGGTTACAAGCCATGGATTTTCTTCACACCTTTTCTGCAGGACTGATCTTTTTTTTTTTTTTTTAAAAAAAAATCAGTGTTCCATTTCAAGAAACATTGCATTCACATATTGCTTCTTAATATACACTGAAAATGTTTGTGTTCATTCAGAGGGGAAACTCAGACTTTAGAAATTATCTGGTTTTTATTTTGAAGACAAAAATGCAAACAACACGAAAATTAGACAAATCTATGTCTTGATGAGATGTGATCATATCAAAGACAGCATTCCTGTTATTCACAGCAAGTCATTCATAGGAGCAGGAGATGATTACTTACTCTATATCCACATACGTGGTATCTGGAAATCACAGGACATTTTCTCATGCTCTTCTACTAAGTTTTACTCACCAAAGCAGTGAGGAAAAAAACTGACATTTTTGGACAACTTAGCCATTGTGACCTTTGATAGTACTTTTAGCATCAAACCCGGTCTGTAGGAACTACTACTCCCCACAGTTTTTGCTAGTAGGCTATTTCTGAAGTCATTAGTTTTCAAAGGATGATTTTAAACACCTATCAATGAGTAACCAGAATTCCTTTGAACTATGGTATTATAAAGTAAATGGTACCTTTTTCCCCCCACTTAAATGTTTGCAGTAGACCCATGTATATTCATGAACACACTCACCCTCTTTATACCTCCATTTTAATGTACCTTTTAATAAGGTTTTAGTACCATCCTAATCAATTTTCATTTGGATGATAGCATACGTAAGATCTTGTTTGGCTCCTAAAACATTACTCAGGAGAGGGTTCACAGTGATGGGGTGAGTCACACCAGTGACTTTTGTTAACCACTAGTATTTGTGCATTGTTAATGGCTGTGCCACCGATTTTCAGAACTGGCCATCCCACCCATTTCTACCGGTGATAAGCCAAGACAACTGAAAAAAAGTCTAACATTGTTTTTCATTTTTAAAAAGCAGTTTAAAAGAACAATACTAAGCAAAGTGCTTTCATCCCTAAATTATTTTGCTTTTGCAATCATGACCCCAACAGTGATTCTATTAAGATTTAGAATTAATGACTTTTTAAGTTTTAGACTTCAAAGTATTATATTAAACAAAACAGGAACAGATTCAAATGCACAACCCCACAATCATACAAAAAAAAAAAAAATCAACCTCTTCAGCTGTGTGTGAGAAATTGCCTAAAAAACATGAAACACAAATAAATTAAAAACATCTTGCAGTGAGGTTTGTAATTCAATTGCATGGAAAAAATAAAAATAAAAAAGGTTTTGAAAGACAACTACAACTTGCTTACCAAGTTGTAGACTGCTTGGAAGAACACTTTTATGACACAGCGGCAGAAATCTTAATAAACTGATGTGGTTTATCACTTTGCAGTTAGGTCCTCTGACAAGAAAAACTGTGCAGCAAAAACCTACAAGCCTTCAGCTAGACTTGCAAAATTGGTACCCCATCTCAGGGTCTATGACCCACAAAACATTTATGCTTACTAAGGTACATTTGTCTTGAGTTGTTGATCTTCAAGTAATCATAACATACACCCAAAACATTTCCTTATTATCAAGGTGGGATGCTCCCCTATTGCCTTCTTAGAGATTTGACTTTATTTTGAACATTTTATGGTTAAAGAAAATAATTCACTTCTGTTTCCACTTTGAACAAAAAACTGACTACTGCAAGGCTAAATAGTACTCTAGCACAATGGAAGTGTCAATACAACCATACTGAAATGATAGTATCAGCACTTTTCTGAAGTTAATTATTTTCCTTGAATTCAAAGATGTGCATTCACAGTTAAGATAATTTCAGCTGTGTTTATTAATTGATTTGAGGCTATAAAAAAATTATCACCAAAAGACCACCACAAACACTGGTGAAAACAATGGCTCCATGGAACTCAACATGTATTAAATCTAAATATTAAAGTATTCTTTTTAATTAAAAAACACATGAAGAGCACTGGAAAATTAAGAAAATCTAATTTAATTTAATACTTCCTGTTAATTATCTTATAAAAACCATCTCAGAGCTGTTTAAAAAAATAAATCAAGCATGTAAATACATTTTTTTTATTAAAACCAGGAACCATTAAAATTACCAGTAACAGTCAAAACCAAAACCCTAAATTATCAAAGCACGCACTGCTCAAAAATTTTAGAAGTACAGAAAGTATTTGGGTATGATAGAAGATAGAGAGATGCCATATCTATGCCAGGGAGGCCTTCTGCTAGTTACTGTCACCATATTTTATCTCTGTTTCAGCATGATGAAAGCTGTTGGCCTCACTATTACATTTTTATGCTCTGAACACACTCCAAAAATTTTCTTCCATTGCTATCACTCAGTTACTGCCAACTTGGGGCAATGTAACTTAATAAAGGCTGTACACAGCCTAATACACAGGCTCTTCTATCACTTTCGTTGAATGGAATTAAAGTTGAAAGAAAAAAATTAATTACGTTTTCCAGGCCAAATCTCACACTCCCTAAAAACATACATCAGGACAAGCTGCAAGGTGTGACTTTCTGTACTAAGTCTCCAAGGAAGGAAAGGTGGATATCATAGGCAAAAGCATTATTACAGCAGAAAAGTCTAACACATCAAATATCATTAACACATCATTTGAAAGAGTAATAGAAAACAATAAATTAAAACAAATAGTCTTGCAGAAATATATTTCCTGTGGGTTTTGCTACACAAGCAATTACTCTGTCCCTACGTCAGGATGACTCTGAGTGCTGCAGACATACCAGAGCAGGATCATATGCAAGGGGAGAGTATGCACTGAAATTCTTTTTTAGGTACTATACTATTCCGGATATAATTCCATCTCCTTTTTCATTTTAGAGTTCTGCCTCACAAGTGAGGATTTTGAATGGTTATCAAAAACAGCGAGTACCATTTCTGCTCACTCACTTTGTTGAAGCAGCTTCCACAGGTTGACAGGCACGCAGCAGTACTGTAATCTCATACTTTCTAATACCTTCACACAGAGGAAGAAAATGCCCTTATTTACTCTTTGGTGTGCAGGCAGCTGTGGTAGGTGGCCCATGCCATCTTCCTTAACAGCCCTATTTTATTTTCGTTTTTCATTTAAATAGTACTCTCCTCTTCACTTTCATATCATCCCACTTATATTGACTAATAACTCCTTCTGTTCAGGGTGAAGAAAAAATAAAAAAAGGTGAAAAGCCTATGAAATTTATTACTATGCACTTTTCAGTGGTTGTCTGGGCTTTGCTCATGCTTACTTCTTAAAGCACCTTTGTGTACGTAACAAACAGTATTTCAAACAATGCTCCAAAGATTATGTTTTTTGTCACTCATGTTCAGAGCGAGCTGGATAAAGTTGGGAGTCCATACAGAGAAAACTTTTATATGGGTAAATTTGCCCTGTTTATAAGGTGAATTTTTCACCAGCTACTTTGAAACAGCTCAGATTTAGTATTAATCAAAGGACTGTTTTCTCATCTTTTCAACTTTTCCTCTATAAGTATAGATAATTCATACAGATCAATGCATTTTCTTTCTACAGGAGGATGCAGACAAAACAATTATTATGGCTAGTTCCTCTATTTTGAGCAGTTTATATCCCTATGTTCCACAGCATTTTACACCGTCATAACTCTACCAAAAACGTAAGGTATTTAGTATTAAAAAACCAAAACTAAACTGCAAACTATACCTACTTGTTTCTACAATCATACTCTAGCATTTTTATTAAATCCTACTGCAGGGTTTTTATTGACTAATCTTACTTCAAAGGTATATTTGTGATCAAAGAGTTTCTAGTCCTCCAAACCTCTCATGTCAGAACCAAAAGTTATGCTCATACTTTTTCCGTCTGGCTAGTACAGCTCATTACCTTTACAACAGGCAGTAGATCTGAAGTTTCTAGAATGTCTTTCCTCTGTAGAAGTCTTAACCTCTATTTGTATTTCTATATCTGGATATGACTCAGTCAGTTTACCTATCATTACTGTGTGGCAATGCACTGAGATGACTGAGCTAGCCTTCAAACACTGAAGGATTGCTTACATTACTCACATTACTCTCTTTCCAGCACCATAATCGGGTATCTGACCATCTTGGAGAGCCAGCAAATGAAAAAACAGGCTAGTAACAAAAGAACAAGATTAAAGCTACAGATTTATTTGCATCCCCAAAGTTTCACCTAATTCAGGCAGGACTCCTGCTATTAAAAAGATAAAAACAGATAAAAACTACTTCAAAAATCCTCATATATATACACAGATATAGATATAAAAATTACCTATGTATCAGGTATCTATATATGAATCCTATTCATCAATATACTGCTTATATTACACCCATATAATTCTCATTACATAATTCTACTTCAGTTATCAATCCACTTAAACACCCAGGAATTTTAAAAAGTCAAAATATTTCTAAGCTTGAAAAAAGGAATAGCAAAAGTATTTTACCAAGCCCAAATTTCACAAAACAGCACCTTAAGGAATGAGCCCTCCTTACATAAAGAATGTTAGTTTCTGCACGGGGGCATCCTGCTTTCTGAAAAGTGCAGAAGTTCAAGACAGAATGATAAGAATAACTACATTTGCTAGGAAAGTATCTCCTTTGCAGTATTAAAAAATCCTCAGCTACTGAAACCAGAAGAAAGCAGGATATTTTAAAATATTTCAATAAAAAATAGAAATATAGAAGACTTCTAAACCTTCATTTTTATTATGAAGACAGTGGTCATCTGACCATCTTTCTGTACATACCAACGCCTACAGCCTGTTGCTGTTCCTCCTCCCCTTCTCTCCCGTTTTTTTGTACTTTACAACAGAATGAAGTTCACACAGGTTTTAATCCACATTCCTTTTGCAAACAGCTTATTTTCTCTTCTGAAGCTTTTGCAAGGGCAGTATAAATGGACTTTGAGATTGCTGCGGTAACAACTACTAAACAAATTTTCGACAGACTAAAAATGCTAAGTTCAGCACACATATGAAGTGATGGGATTCCTCAGCTGTCTGACAGTTTTGGGTAGCTGACTAAAGATTTTCAAACACCACATCTCTGAACACTTTCTTCTGAAAGTTGTTTGATAAAGAACCATTAAAGGAAACATCAAGTCTTCTGGACAATTAAACAATGAAGGTAGCTTTCATAAGGACCTCCTACAACTTCACAAGTAATGTATTTGAGTAAAACTTTCAGAATCTCCTAACAGTCCAATTTTCCTCATATAGTCAGAAATAACAAATCACTATATACACAGACATGAAACTTAAGTGGTATTCCTTTTGTAAGCAATATGTGTATCAATAATATCCTACCAAAACCACTTCTCCATATTAGAAAAAACCCCTTACTTCACTGGGTTCAGCTCTGGGCCCCCAACATAAGAAGGACATGGAACTGTTGGAGCTGGTCCAGAGGAGGCCACAAAGATGATTGGGGGCTGGAGCACCTCTCCTATGAATACAGGCTGAGAGAGTTGGGGTGTTGTTCAGTCTGGAGAAGAGAAGGTTCTGGGGAGACTTTATAGCAGCCTTCCAGTACCTAAAGGGGGCGTACAGGAAAGATGGAGAGTGACTCTTTACAAGGGCATGTAGCAACAGGACAAGGGGTAACAGTATTAAACTGACAGCGGGTAGATTTAGATTAGATATAAGGAAGAAATTCTTTCCTGTGAGGGTGGCGAGACACTGGCACAGGTTGCCCAGAGAAGCTGTGGCTGCCCCCTCCCTGGCAGTGCTCAAGGCCAGGTTGGACGGGGCTTTGAGCAACCTGGGCTAGTGGAAGGTGTCCCTGCCCATGGCAGGGGGTTGGAACTAGATGATCTTGAAGGTCCCTTCCAACCCAAACCATTCCATGACTCTATTATTTTCTTCATTTGACAGATTCTTATTAAAACTTTCATCACAAAAATCCTTGACATTTTCTGGTGCTACTTGGGCAACACCTATGCATTCTTCTAAATGCTTTTATATGACATGTAATTTTCCTACAAAAATGGTTTCATTTCATCCTACAAAAATTATTCAGCTTTCTACTTTGCTACATATATCTCCTGCCTCCAGTGAAATCACTATTCTCCATACATTTAGAGATCATGCAGAAGAGATACATAGAATACAATTTTAAATAGGTAGTAACTTTTTGTGCATTCTTTATAGTTAACAGGAGTTATTAGTAAGTTTGGCAACTTTAATCTTATAGGCATCAAGATACCACAGTCCGATCAGCGCTTATTCTCTTAGGGAAAGGATAAAGGGCACTTGGTGAGGTTTCAATAATTTCAATAGAAAACAAAGATATGAAATCTTCTGTTAAAAGCCTTCACTGAAAAACAACAAATATCTATTATTTTAAAAAATATTTCACACATTTCAAGTATTAATTCACTCTTTCTCATCATGGAATCTTTCAGTCTGGAGTATCGTAACAAGACAAGGTGTTCTCTGATGGCTGCAACTCTTGAAGCTCAAGTCCTCAGCAACTAAGCCCTAGATCCTCCTCTTGCATTTCTCACTGCACATATTCCAGCTCCCTCCTATGCCTTTCTTTCCCATATCCAGGATCCTCAAGCTCCTTTCCTACCTGCTATCTGTTCCGATGACCAAGCATACAGGGCCAGTGGAGAGAAGCATGCACTGTGACTGATCAGTGAACCAGTATCTTTAGAGAGCAGACAAGTCAAACTGAAATGGCCCTGGTGTAACTCTCAATGCATTTCTCTCAGAACACACATCATCCTCTAGTTGGCATCTGCTTTTCGTGTAATTTCAAAGAATATGACTGGTTTGATACCATATCTTTTCACCAAATATATCTGAAATTTGCTAACAGATATAAAGGTTACATGGGGGAACTAGCAACAAAGAGGTAACAGATATAAAGGTTACTTGGGGGAACTAGCAACAGCCAGGTAAGCTTTGTCTCCTTAAGCAGCCAGGCTATGACCACACAGTATGAGTAGACCAACATAAAGGTTTTTTCTTGTGGAACATATAACACCATTTGCATTTTTTCAGCTATTTTTCCTAGAGACTGTAGTAGCAATGGTATTTCTCCTATCTAAAAGTCAAAAGCACCATCTTTTTCAATTTAGAAGTTAGTAAGCAATACGTGGACACACATGTTTCTGGTACTGTTATTAAATATATGTTCCACCAAATAAGGACAAACTTCTCAAAAGTCACTACAATTACATTAATTCTTGGTTAAAGTCACTGCAAAGGCCTGCTTTGATTTGATACCCTGTAAGGTAAAGATGTAAATTGTTATAAAGATCAGTCCCAAATCATTCCGTCTAGCACTGAAGGGGTCTAGGAGAAGGAGGGGAAAGAAAAACAAAAGCAGTAGTCTTCACAACAGCATTTATGTCCATATGACGAAAAAACTACAAGTTACTTTCAGCCTAAAATTTGCAGTTCCCCTTTAGCAACAGTTTTTCACTGTTAACTGGTCTGAGATCACAGTTTAAAAATGATTTTTTACACTGACATAGAAATGTCAGGAAAAAAAATTGTTTCCATTGCTTCTCATGTCTGACAGTTCTCACTAAATATCTCACTAAAATATCAATAATCATGTAATGTAATTTCCTGTCTCCAAATACTCATCTGTGTCATACTCATTTGTCCCTAGGGCATCTGGTGGTTAAATAAGCAGCCCTATTTTTTCAATTTCTTTTTTGTACCTCATACTTCTTTGATGCAGAAGCCTTCACTGCCTATGGAACTCCAAATTCAGAAACTTATCTACATTTCTTCTAGGCAATAACAGTCTAAGAGCAAGTCTGCCTAGGTTTGGTCACATTATTGGTTAGGTAAATTAGCAAAGCTCTTCTAATAATACATACATTGTTCCACCTTGACCTTCTTTTAAATTTTGGACAAAGATTGTGTTTACTAAGGTTTCAAAACAAGATATGTTCATGAACAGAGAAAAAAAAGCGTTGCCAGTATCACTGCCGGTTGTAAAAGACAAGGTCATGGGACTTGGCCTTTATCACTGCAGAGGATTAATTATTTTGAGAATTACTTATGGAAAAGAAATACTGAGCGAAGAAGAAAGTTACTGATAAACCACGTTCAGGTTCTAAGAAGCAAAACACAGTACACCAGACAAACTGATAGTCAGACCTTTTGGAAACACCTGCAGCAGATAATGAAAGGCTAAAAAAATTTTCTCATCTTTATGATACTCAGATAAGGTTGGACTTGACAAGCAAGTAAATGGGGCTCTGAATAAAAGCATTGGTCTAAGAGAGATGGATTTGTAAAATGTTCTTGAAATAGTGAGATTTCTGATCCTTCCTTGCACCTCTGTTTTCATTTGAAGCAAGTTTACAAACAAGCTTCCTACTTGTAAGTTACTTGCAAACCATCTACCAAACGTTCCCTACTCAGCACCTCCATCTTAATATAAAGAGGAATGTAACAGTATTATATGATAAAAGATTATCAAGAACTTTTAGGATTGGTTTCCCATTATTGCTAAACACTGCTTGCTTCGATAAAAATTACGTTCAGGTGTCTCTCTAGATTTCATTTGTTATCACAGATCCTGGAGTTTTACTATATCCTTATACAATCCTTACTTAAAACTTGTTAAATGACCTTGCACTTGCTTATAAGACCTGCGATTAAAGATGATCAACCTGTAAAAAGCTATAAAAGATTATATTAATATTCAAGGATTGCTTGAATGGGAGTGGCCTATTAATTAAAAAAATCTGTTCAATATCTTTAAATATGGCCAATTTACAAAATCACTGGGAAGTCTTGAGATGAAGACCCAACTACAACTGGAGAAGTAGTAGACTGAATACGATATTATGGTTTATCTTTTCCATTTGATTTCAGTGCTTTAGCACAACAGAAATAGTAATGCAGCTAAGAATAAGAGATGCAGGACTAACCAAATGAAGGTTTAAAAATACAAATATCCATACAGTTTAATCTTGTAGAACTGACAAGTTTTTTAATCTCTCAAGACTCGGGTATCTCTTTCTAGAGATGTGGTCACAGAAGCATTTAATACCCAATGCTGCTTACAATATAGCTTTCATTTTATGACCACACAACTTTCAAAAAAAACTTTGAGGTATACATAATTTTTTTTCCTCATGAAAAGAAAATGGCACCATGTCCTCCCTCTCATCATGCTGCAGCCAAGATTCATTGCAAAAATGTCTTCCTTCACTGCAAAGGCTTTGTATTCACTGCTTTCTTCATATCATTCCTTATTCCACAAGAGCTATTTGATCTTTCAGATTCTTCTTACTCATACCTGCACATCCCCCACCCCCCTCCAGCTTCTCTTCTATTGACTTGTTATGAGCTGGATTTTAGAATTTATAGAAACAGTAACTGAATTTTTCAAGACAGATCAAATGATGAAGATATAAAACATTCACAGAATGACTGAAGTTGGAAGGCATCTCTGGAAATCATCTGCCAATTCACTGAAGGTGTGCTCTGTCCCACAGTCCAGGTTACTAATGATGATGTTAAACAGCACTGAACCAATATCACCCCTTGGGACACTGCACTAGTGACTGTCCAGCCCAACTCTGTGGCACTGATCACAATACTTGGAGCCCATCAACTCAGTCAGTGTTTGGTCCACCTCACTTCGCCGTGTACTCACCTAGTCTGTACTTCATCACTTCGTCTACAAGGATGTTATGGGATGCAGTGTTGAAAGCCTTACTAAAGTAGGAACATCCACTGCTCTTCCCCCATCCATCAAGCTAGTCATTGAAGGCTTTCAGGTTGGCTAAGCATGATTTCCCCTTCATAAATCCATGCTGACTACTCCAAATCACCTTCATGTATTTCAAATGTATGAAAATGGCTTCCAGGAGAATTTGATCCATCATCTTCAAAGTGATCAAGGCAAGAGTGACTGGCATGTAATTTCCCTGATCCACCTTCTTGCCCTTCCTGAAGATTGGAGTGACATTTGCTTTTTTCCCCTCAGGAACCTCCCCTGATTGCTATGACCTTTTAAAGAGAGGGAGAGAGTGGCCTCATAATGATTTGCTTATATGAATCACACGATTTTATATATCTCTATAGGCTTCTCTACAGTGAATTCAGAGATCTCTAAGCAGTATGCCTTCTACATTTCTGATTGGAAAGCTGGTAGTACTGCAGCAATACACTCTGTATTTCTAGCTTCAAATCTGCATTTGTACAAAGTTGACAGACATTACTCAATCAAGAGCTTGACCTAACAGGCCACTGCCAACAACAATTACTGAGAAGAAAGCAAGCCAAATGAATTCTCATTTTCACAGCAGTTCTTTGAAAAACAGGAAAGTTTCTCTGGATTTTTCTGGTTGCTTTTCTGGGTTATTTTGGGTTGTTTTTTTTTTTTTGAAAAGTCACTGGCATGAGCAACAAATACTAAGTTTTGCGGTCTCTTCTGATCATTTCTGCACTTTGATTAGATACTAGTTTAAATTAAACTTTCAAGACAAAGAAAATGCTGAGAAAGGCAGGCAAGGGAGTAGCCATGTTCCCTGTAAACAGGAGCATTAAGAAACAATACATAATGTTATTTTAACTATAGAATATTTAGAATTATAGTAAATTACAATTCACAGGAAAGCATGTCATAACAGCCTATGCAAGAAAACAAGGTTCTGCCGGACACACTGTTCTTTTGTGATCTCATGAAATCACGCACTTACATAATGAAAAATGCCTTGGAAACAAAAATCTTGGGAAATGCAACTGCAGCTGCTGACAACCAAAACAGTGACTGGGTTTGGACTGAGGTTTTTTTTCTCCTTTGAAAGCAAATGACCAGTAAGTCATGTCAGTATTTTTTAGGAAATAATGCCTATTATCTGTTCATATCCTTAAACAGTGTAGAAGGGCACCCTGCTTTTTAAAGCTGCTAACTTTTCTAGTATTATGCACAGCTTTTCCTACCATTTAAGCATTTACATTCATTCCTTCAAATGACCACAGTTTTGTCAACACTAGAGCAGGATCAAAGGGCATTTCTGTATTTCTGAAGTAATTCTTGAGTATTGGCAAGGCATACATTTTTTGATTTAAGAGCACTAATATGGAAAATGGTAAATTACCAGGGTAAAAGTTCCATATAGTTAACTTAAGTGATTCACAGCCAGAGCCTGGAAAGTGACTAAGATGTTGTCAACAAAAAAACACCCTGACAGTGGTTACTCCTCATTTATTGTTAGAAGAGCAACTTTAATGTTCCAACTAATCCCAAACATAGCAGCAGGTATCCTTGGGAAGAGTCCAGGTCCCAGGAAGCAGCATTCCAACTGTATTAAAGCTTGTCCACCTGAAAGCTTATTAAAACAAGTGTTCATCCCACAGCAGCAGTTTAGCTGAGCTGCACACTAGAAACACATTAGGCTGCGGTATCCTGTGCTAGCGCTAATTTGCAATCAGTCACATCCACAGCAACACAATCCCAGACTAACTAGGACATGGATGTTATTGAAAAAGGCTATGAGACTGTAATTTCTTCGGCAAGAGATAGGAGGAGAGAAATGGGAAGCAGGAGCCCAGCACTGTGTTACCCACTTCCATACCTGGCTTGCCAAATGCAATTCATCTGTTTAGCACTCACTCACACCCCGCACAAAGAGACAGGCCAGGGAATTTAGTCTGAAAATTTGGGAACAAAAAATGTTTCATCACAGTGTCTCAACTTGCAGTACTACAAGGAAGAGCTGTTGAGATTTCCTCTTTTTTTGTTGTTTTGTTTTGTTTGGGGGTGGGGTTTTTTTGGGTTTTGTTTTTGTTGTGTTTTGGTTTTTTTTTATGGGGTGGTGGTATGTTTGTAAGCATTGCTGCACCACATAAGCACTTCAAATAGTTTCAGTGCAAAATTTATTTTTAATTTAAATTGCAGACTAGTCTTACTGTCACCACACAAAACCTGTGGAGGGGTGATGTTACCAAATCACTTAGCTGACAGAGGATCCTGCAAACTGATACTAATGATGCACTTCTAAATGCTAACAGGCATTGCATAGAAGTTGCTGTACCATGCTAAGGGACCTCTATTTTAATCCCATTACTTGAAATCTTCCAAGTGTGCTGCAAAGTCCATCTTTCCTTTTCTCTTGCTGTTGAGGCTGCAGATTGATGAAAACACATCTATGGCCAGTCCTCTGCTTATGCTTATTTTTAGTGTGGAATAGGAACTTTGAGTAAAGGATGAAGTCCAATAGCTGCATATCAAAGTAGAAAAAATACTAGGAAAAGAAGGCAGCAAAATACTGTATGTTTCAAGCATGCTTGATAACTAAATTCAAAATATTATTAAAATTGTAATTGATGCATTTTGTGGTAATTACATGAAGTGTTCTTATTTCCTTCCTGCTACAGTCAGAGCATGAATAAACAATCTGCTTTCAATTGCTCTCAGTCATGATATTAAAAAAAGCTGAAAAATATGCAAGTCAAATAAGAAGTTTTAAAAAGACTGACATTTATTTGTTGAAAAATTTTACTGGCATGTTTCAAAGATTTATGGAAAAGCTAACTACTCAAGCACAGCAGTATTCAAAGATAACAAATATAATCAACATTACCCTTGCTCTGATGGAAATAGTGAATTGTCTTTCATGTACCCAGTGAAAGGAAAAAACCAGCAGAGAATTAACTAAATAGTTAAGTTATTGCTGAGATTTGAATGCATTTTCTTTGTAAAAGACAAACCATAACTAGAAATAACACAATAGACAATTACTGTCTTCCTACAGTTGTTACTATTTCATACAGAATGTACTCCCTTTATACAAATCTTACAGAATTAAGATTCCTCAATCCCACCATTATGAAAGACAACTTCAGTCTAGGTTTATGTGATTTTAATATCCATTAAGTTTTACTGTCTGCTTTGTGGATACTAGCAAGAAATGAGTTACTGTATGCTGTATTTTGTTTCTGATTACAGAACTCAAGATCTCAAAAACTCCAAAACATTACTCACCTAAAAAATAACTTAATTAAAAAATCTTAAAAAAAAAACCCAAACCAGAAAATTGTACTTAGATGGAAGATAATTATTTTCCCAAGACAGCTTTCTTACTCTTAAAAAAATCCTTATCCTATTGAGAGATGTAGCAAAAAACAGATTTTTCTGTCAGAGTACTATATTCTTTAGCTTCCTATCACCCCCAAGCACCATCACTCTTGTAACAGCTAATATATGAAATGAAAGCAAGCAACTCTGTGTGTTTATCCATACACATCTGAATCTAGAGAAACAAAAAATATTTAGAAACTACAGCAACACCTATGAGTTTAAAGGCAGAGTAGGAGAAATATAATATATCTGTCCAGCCATCCAATTAGGAGTTAAAATTGATGATTTAACATTGATATTCCTGAAGGGTAATATTACAGGTATCTGGAATAGAAACTACATCTAAGAACAAGCATTAACATCAGTTATTTTGCTCTGGACCAGAATATACGTCCTGTTGAAGTCCCAGCTTGCAAGCCTAACTTTGCACCAATATGCCCCTGTCTTGCTAAGACAAAACACTAGGTAGAATCCCTTCTGTTATTTAGGCTGTTTCCAGGGACCCTGATAAAAGGAAGAAAGTATCTGACAGATACAATTCTGTCTGTTCTCCTACATGAAACACGTAAATTCAGCTAAATTCTAAATTCAGCTCAAACGGAACGGTTTCAAAACAACAAGCCCAAAGGTTTCCATAGACAAGGCAGCACAAGCAGCCCCTGCAGAGCTTTTTTAGGATTCTCACCAACACAGGTTGACAAGGTTCCAGTGGGAAGACCTCTTAGTCTCTGCCTCAAGCTTTTGGTCTGTTCCTCAGATTATCAAAAGATAGCCAATTGTGATGGTGGTTTTTCTGCTGGAAGAAAACTTCATGCTGGACTGAGACCACCAACTCATTTCACATAGGTCAGAAAATGAGATGGTAATAGTTTTTTGCAGTTGCCAACTTAAACTGTATTTGAGCTACAGACCTAGATGTGAAAGGCTCTGTAATAAATTACCAATCTCCTGAGCCATCCAGTTAACAACATGCATGGTTTTCTTTTTAAACTCAATTATGCTTAAATTCATAAATTTTCTGAAACTACAGAAAATAAGACATCAGAGAAAAATAGATTCTTGATGACAGGTCATTTGTTTTCTGTATGCCTCAAAAACATACAGAAGAGCACTACTGCAGACAGAAAGTTAAAGAAAGATATTACATTCTGGTTTAAAACAACGTGTGTCTAAGTACTAACATGCACTATAAATTTCTACATTATGTTTTGCTCCACTATTTTACAAGTCATGACAAAGTCACCACAATCTTTTTGACGTTTTCCCTCAGTGCTGAAGCTTTTGTTCCATTTCTAAAACCAGAAGTAAATTAGAAACAACATCCATACAATTATTTTAATAAAGCAAAGCTTCCTTTTATTTCAGGTCTGAAAATGTTATTTATCAAAGATAAATCTTTTCCCATCCATTTAAACAGAGGCTGGCACTCTGTAAAAGCATTTATTGGGCATGAGAGTAGCAAACAAATAACTAGTCATTGATTACATTTCCAGAAACGCTATTAAAGCTATTTCAGAGACAAAAAGTGACGCTGGAAGAGTAATAAGGAAGCCAGACTTACTGCACCAAACATAGAATAGCACTGGTAATACTGACTCATGGGAATGAAAGGTCAAACTAATGATACTCTCACACACTAATGAAATGCGAGTAATTAGAAGCATCATATACAGTTTCATACTTTGACAGCATTTTTTTTTTCAATTTACTTCTACAACTCAGAGTTACAGACAATTGGATCAGGAGAACTACCCGATTTTAAGACAACAGATAGAACCAGCCGAGCCAGTTATGGGCATATTTCAAATGCAAATATATAAGAATTGGTGAGATTCACCAATTTAAAACATTTAACAGAATTTGCTGGTTAAGAAACACTAACTCAGGTTCAAAACATTTTGCTTATACTGTAGTTTGGATAAACAGTTTATTTGCAGAAGTCTTCAGAAGTTGGCATGGCTATATTTCTGACAGATTATAAGTATTAGGAGAAGATAACAGCCTTCAGAAGTTACCTTCGTAAGTAAATCTGGTAATTTTAGGTATTTTTTTTTCAGCAGTTCTTATAGCCAATCATCCTCTCCCCCACCTACACACATGCCATATTTAGTTATTTATCTTGCCTGCAGTGATACTACCAGAGGCATTTTCTGTACTTCAACATGCCTGTTATTTAAATGAACACTTTTAAAAATAGTTTAGAAAAATAAAAAGAAGGAAAACAGCCATCTGATATACTTTGCTGTCATAAGCATATCAGATCACAGCCAGCTTTTAAAAGTCGCTCTACTAGTCAAAGCTGACTGCAGTACAAAAATATATATTTATTAGTACATGCCCTTAGCACAAAGGTTTTTGTTTCCCAGTGTTTTTTTATAAAAACAATCCTTGCCCTCAATCATCATCCCAGTGCTAAAACCCATTGCAGATCCACTTACCAAATCCCTGTGTAACACCCAGTTAGCATGCAGGTAGTGAATACCATCTAGGATCTGATATAACAGTGACTTCACCATTCCCCGAGGTAACTGAACTGGTTTCTTGTTTGCTTTAGAAGCCCTGTGAAACTTGATTATATGCTGCAAAGGGGAAAAAGAAATCAAAATAAAAAACTGTTAATATTTTGATGTACAGCATTACACAAAAAGATTGCCAGCAATTTCTTACACAGACTTCTTAGGTTTTTTTCAACCTTTCATAATTCATATTCAAAACTAGAAACATGTATCTTAAGTACTAGAAAATTAATACTATATGAGGTAAAGTGAACACTTTCCAAGGAAATCTCTCAAAAATAAAATCGGTTGTTGCTGTGGCTTAACCCTGGCAGGCAGATAAGCTCCACACAGCCACTTGCTTAGCCTCTCACAGCGGGATGAGAAATACAAAACCAACGCAATTTCCTCAGCAAATTCCCTTGCAATTCACTGATCTTGGAGGTTTTAGGGGTATTTTTGTTTGGGGGTTCATTTTTTTAAGACAGAACTGATATCTTGTGTATAACAGCACATCATTAAAAGTGCATTACCTAACTGTATATAAGGAGTTTTCTCCTACAGTAGACAGGTTTTCTCCTACAGTAATGACGACACTGGACTATTCAATACCTAATGCCAGACAGAAATTCTTGCAAACTGTATTGGGAGTTTTAAACATTTAAATCAGAAGCCCAGATTTATTCCTTCTGTATTTACTATACCCTTAAAGCACAGTCCTCTCAGAACAGAAGCTGTTGACAGAGCAAAGCTATAAATCTGTCCATAAGAGAGTCAGACACAGAAAAAACCTTTCATTATATGTGTATACACAGGCAATGACATCTAGCAACAGTGAGGACTCCAAAAGGATATGCACTCGAGTCCCAGGTGCCATTAACTTCAATAGCATAAGGTGTGCCATGGTCATGGCAACCATTTCTATGTTTGCTTCCTTTTGAGAGAGGTGATTTCTGGAACAACCTTTTCCATACATTCACACTTATTTTCTGTAATGGCTTGCATTTGTGTGATCACTGAAACAGCCCTGATCTTGTCCATTCAAAACCTGGCACCAAACTTCTAAGATGTGTTCTTCCTATGCTCCTGACCTTTCCAGGTGCCAATTAGGTACCCAACTACTCAAACCCTTTTGGGAAATTGCGTTTCTTCTCTTGCTGCAGCCCATCTCCATATAGCCTGCTTCAGGGGTCGAGCTTGGCTTTCCTGAGAGGAAAAGGCACATCCCTGCCCTGCCAGAAGTAAAAATGGAGCTGCACACAAGAGACAAACGCTGATGAAAGCTAACAGTCCCTTCCCAGTCAGTCAAGAACTACATGCACAAACATCCCTCAGCCTGAGCAACAAGTTTCGCCTCCTCTCGCCTCCCACTTCCACAGTTGCTTTGCTTCCAAAGCAATTGTTATTTTTCATGCAGCAGCCAGAGAGAAGTAAATCTTCAGAGACAGATCAAAATACAGATGACTCTCGTGGCCTTTTTTGTTCCTTCTCTAATGCAGTCTGTGCCCTTTTCCCAGCCTTGTTTGAGACCTGCTGTGCTAGGTATGCTCAGCGCTGGAGGACTTGGTCCATAGCTGGCTCTGTGGGGCCAGCCGTCACTACAGTGAACAACCAGGAGCTGGTATGGCTGAGGAGTTCTGAAGTTTATATGGGCATGTGCATGTAAACATGTAGCTCAAAATTGAGGGTCATTCCTAAGTTACTTATATACAAGCCAGTGTTTCATTAACAGAAGTGCTTCTGCAGTGATTCTGCTTAAGTATGAAGCAATGCAGAAACGTATAAATACAAACAAGGACAGGTCACTACTAGTCACAATCATCCAAACAAATACAAAGCCTTGCAGCACATTTTGAAACCGAAAACCTCAAAAAACTCAAGCATTCCTAAGCTTCTGTAGCTTAGCATATCATAAATATGGGGCAGAAGTGAAAAAGAATGTGCTTAGTCTTTTCTCACATCAAAAAAAACACCCTGTACTCCATTTCCTCACGTCTTTTTCGTTTTGTTTTTTGTACATCAGCATTTAGAATGTCTCAGCATTTCAGCTATTCAGTGATTTTTTTTCCTTTAATTTTATTTTGGTAACAAATTCTCAACACCAAGTATCAGAACTTCCAAGACATTTAATGGGGAGAAAATATCTTAAATTCAGCTTAGTTGAAGAAACTAGTTACTAGGCAAATACTGCTGAACTATTCCCAACTATAAGGAACAGCATTTTCAAAAGAAAATAGTTTTACTTTGGTTTGTGCTGTCTGCCTAAACTGCATGTGAGGAAAAACTAACTGATGATTCATACTGAGCAATTCTTACATGAACGCATACATCAAAATTTCCATCTTATTCCAAATTGCCTCTGTCGTACCCTTTGATCTGAATCTGCTTAGTAACTTTTAAGATTAGTATTACAATCTCTGTTCCATTGAAAGCAATGCTCAAAACATATGTCACATTTAAGTCAAGGCACACACATACCTTTTTCAGGGAAAGGTTGAATGGTATTTTGGATTCTTTATAATGATACTTTAGTTTTGAGTATTCCAAATGGATCTTAAGTTTACAAATATTAACAGAGGAAAAGGGTATATAATAACAAATTTACATCGCCTCCAACATGCTTATATTCTAAAACTATTCCTAAATTAGGAATAAACATCCTTCCTCCCAAATACACGAAATCTCAGCAGATGAACTGAGTAAAAATCTCTTCACACTGAAACACATGAATTAAATTTCAATTATATTACAGTGACATTACTCTCACTTCATGTATTCATGGATGACACTCAATGTACCTAAAACTCCAAACTCTTCCATTCAGCCATTATGTTTCTCATTTTTCAAAGGGAAACCACCTGCATAATCAGTTACATTTTCCTGCACCCTACTTCAGATATAATGGAGGGTTATATCTACATTTATTTAACTAGGTTTCTAGCTAGTGAGAGCTGAATGCAGATTTTTATCTTCTTAAACAGGTCACAGATTAACTGTGTAGTGTGCTTACCCAACATTTTCCATTGCTTTTCCTTTAGTACTGAAAATGCTTCCAACAAACATGGAGTAAGAGGCTATACAGTTTTTAAATCCCTGACCTTGTCCCTTTTCTGCACCTAGAGTTCTAAAACTCTAAGCCTGGTACCTACAAACAATTCACCTTACCCAGAGGTCATGCTCAGCGTAGTCAAAGAGAAGCCACACTTTCCTGTCAGCATGAGAAAGAAACACCTTTTGCAGAGAAATAACATTTGGATGCTTGAGCTCCCGCAGCAACTGCAAAATAAAGAAAGTCCACAACAGTTATATCCACACATCCAGAGCTGTGAAAGGGCTGGAAATATTAATATTTTAATAGTCTTTGCTACATACTCTACAATGAAAACAATAAAAGTTGAAATCTGCAAGTCACAGAAAACAGCACATTTTTTAAAATGAAAGAACCAGTCATTAGTTTGAAACCAAAGCTGAAAGCAGGTCATAAGGCCCTTAGGGCATTCACTTCCTATTAATTTCCTAGAATCACAGAATTGTCTAGACCTTGAAAAGGTCTTGAAGATCATCCAGTTCAACCATTAACCCAACACTGACAGTTCCCAACTACCCCAGATCCCTCAGCGCTATGTCAACCCGACTCTTAAACACCTCCAGGGATGGGGACTCCACCACCTCCCTGGGCAGCCCATTCCAACGCCTAACAACCCCTTCTGGAAAGAAATGCTTCCTAATATCCAGTCTAAATCTTCCCTGGGGCAACTTGAGGCCATTCCCTCTTGTCCTATCACTTACTACTTGGTTAAAGAGACTCATCCCCAGCTCTCTGCACCCTCCTTTCAGGGAGCTGTAGAGGGCGATGAGGTCTCCCCTCAGCCTCCTCTTCTTCAGACTAAACACCCCCAGTTCCCTCAGCCGCTCCGCTCCTCGTATGACCTGTGCTCCAGACCCTGCACCAGCTGCGTTGCCCTTCTCTGGACACGCTCGAGTCATTCAATGTCCTTTTTGGAGTGAGGGGCCCAAAACTGAACACAGGAATCGAGGTGCAGCCTCACCAGTGCCGAGTACAGGGGTCAGATCCCTTCCCTGTCCCTGCTGGCCACGCTAGTGCTGACACAAGCCAGGATGCCATTGGCCTTCTTGGCCCCCTGGGCACACTGCTGGCTCCTGTTCAGCCGGCTGTCAATCAACACCCCCAGGTCCCTCTCTGACTGGCAGCTCTCCAGCCACTCCTCCCCAAGCCTGTAGTGCTGCTGGGGGTTGTTGTGGCCCAAGGGCAGCCCCCGGCATTTGGCCTTATGGAAACTCCTGCAGTTGGCCTCAGCCCATGGCTCCAGCCTGTCCAGGTCTCTCTGCAGAGCCTCCCTACCCTCGAGCAGATCAACACTCCCACTCAACGTGGTGTCATCTGCGAACTTACTGAGGGTGCACTCGATCCCCTCGTCTAAATCATCAATAAAGATGTTAAACATGTCCCCTGGGGGACACCACTCGTGACCTGCAGCCAACTGGATTTAACTCCCTTCACCACAACTCTTTGGGCCCAGCCACCCAACCATTTTTTTACCCAGCAAAGCATGTGCCCATCCAAGCCACAAGCAGCCGTTTTTGCCAGGAGAATGCTGTGGGAAACAGTGTCAAAGGCCTTGCTAAATCAAGGTAGGCAACATCCACAGCCTTTCCCTCATCCAATAAGCAGGTCGGCTTGTCGTAGAAGGAGATCAGGTTTGTCAGGCAGGACCTGCCTTTCATAAACCCATGCTGACTGGGCCTGAGCATCTGGTTGTCCCTCATGTATTGTGTGATGGCACTCAGGACAAGCTGCTCCATCAGTTTCCCGGGCACCGAAGTCAAGCTGACAGGCCTGTAATTTACCAGATCACCCTTCCGTCCCTTCTTATATATAAGTATCACACTGGCCAATTTCCAATCAGTCGGGACCTCCCTGGTCAGCCAGGACTGCTGGTAAATGACGGAAAGCAGCTTGGCAAGCACCCCAGCCAGCTCCTTCAGCACTCTTGGGTGTATCCCATCCGGTCCCATAGACTTGTGTGTGTCTGTGTGATGCAGTAGGTCACTGACTGTCTCCTCCTGGATTGCGCGGGGGTCCTTCTCCCAGTCTCTGTCTTCTGGCTGTGGAGGCTGGATTTCATCAATACAACTAGTCTTGCTATTAAAGATTGAGGCAAAGAAGGCATTAAGCACCTCAGCCTTCTCCTCATCACTTGTTACCATGTTTCCTCCTGCATCAGGCAGGGGATGGAGACTCTCCCTGGTCTTCTTTTGCTGCTCACGTACATACAGAAATATTTCTTGTTGTCCTTGATTGCTGAAGCCAGATTAATTTCCAGCTGGGCTTTAGACCTCCTGATTTCTGCCCTGCATAGACTCACAGCATCTCTGTAATCACTGTGTGTGGCTAGCCCCTTCTTCCAAGAGCTGTAAACTCTCCTTTTCTCCCCGAGTTGCAGCCAAAGCTCCCTGTTCAGCCAGGGTGGCCTTCTCTGTCTCCGGCTTCTCTTACAGCACCTGGGGACCACCTGAGCCATTAACACTTCCTTCTTAAAGAAGGCCCAGCCTTCCTGGACCCCTATACCCTTCAGGACCATCTCCCAAGGGATTCTGTCAAGGAGGTGCCCACACAAGACAAAGGCAGCCCTTTGGAAGTCCAGGATGGCAGTTCTGCTGCCCCCTCTCCTGGCTTCCCTAAGAACAGTGAATTATTTCATGATCACTGTGCCCTGGTTGGCCTCCAACCACCATATCATCCACCAGTCCTTCTCTGTTCAAAAACAGGAGATCCAGCAGGGCACCTTCTCTGGTCGGTTCACTCATCAGCTGTGTCAGGAAGTTACCTGACACACGTTCCAGGAATCTCCGGGACTGGTCCCGCTCTGCTGTGTTGTATTTCCAGCAGATGTCTGGGAAGTTAAAGTCTCCCACAAGAACAAGGGCAAGCGATCATGAGATTTCACCTCAATGCCTACAGAATATGTCATCCACCTCTCTGTCCTGGGTGGGTGGCTTACAGTAGACTCCCACTATAACATCTGCCCTGTTGCCCTTCCCCTTGATTCTAATGCAAAGACATTCCACCCTGTCTTCACTACACTTGCACTCAAAGCAATCATAACAGTCTCTGACATACAGCAGCACCCCACCGCCTCTCCTTCCTTGTCTATCCCTTCTAAAGAGCTTGTTGACATCAATTGGCGCACTCCAGTGATGGGAGACATCCCACCATGTTTCTGTAATAGCCACATCGTCATAATTTTCCTGTTGCATCATGTCTTCAAGCTCCTCCTGTTTGTTACCCATGCTGTGTGCACTGGTATACGTGCACTTCAGATGGGCTGGTGTTTTGCCCATAGGCTTTACATAGAAGTTGAAGTCTATGTAAACCTCACTATTATCCAGGATCAAGACACCTCTGCAAACAGCCAGCTGTGGCATTCACTGTTTCCCGTTGGCTGTAATCTTTGGTAGACCCATTTGGGTTATCCAATTTTCTCCTGAATTCCAATTATCTGAAAATCCTGCATTTTGGTCGCAGTCATTCAAAAGCTGAATGGGATGACTCATTTAGAGCCTTGTCAGTGTAGTCACCTAAATGAAGATGTGGTTTGTAAGACGGAGTCAGCTGATCTACAAGGTCACCACCACCTACAGAAGAAGGTCCAACTCCCTCCCACATGTATTACACCAGTTACAGCACTCACAGAAGCCATCCACAAAACAGCTCACGGTTCAATAGAAAACTAACCCAGACACATGAAGGCAGTAATTTTCTGCTGAGTTCCTCAGCTGAAATGACTTGCGGCACTAACAGCAGAACGAGCACTAGCGAAAGGACACAGCTAGGAGCAAGAACGACTTTCAGCAGTAGTAAGGCACGAAGCCAGCTCAGCTGCTTTAGAAACTATGGCTTTAACCACCACCAAAAGGAAAACAGAGCCAAGATATAGCACTAAAACTGATGCAGACAACATCAGTCTATTTGAGCTGTACTGGTCATGTTACAGTTAGACTGTACTCACACAATTGCTAAGAAACAAAAATTTTATCTAAGCAAGCTATTGTCAAGCATGGCTACCCAAGACTAGATGAATTCTTGCCAGCTCAGTCTGCCAGAAATTATCACATCTTTAATAAAAGGAATGGCTAGGTTTTTTTAAAATCCAAGGGTAATCTGAACTACTATTTGAATGTAGAATAGAAACCAAACATTTTATTTCTGAGATTGAATCTATTTTCAGTAAAATATATTTTTCTGCTACATAATAAAAGAAACAAAAAACCTAATTCCTTTCTATTAATACCTTTGTCACACGTGATAACATTTTAGCTGCTACTGGATAGTAAATGGGAGTGGGTATCTGCATATGTTTGTTTCCTTCTCTTCTATTTCATTTGAGGTAGACTCCCATCCCTACTCACTGACCATTCCTTGAGCAAGAGGACCTATAGCCCAAAAGCTTGAGGAGATGCAAGAGATTTGTAAAAGCACTGCATAGAGAAATTTTAAGGCAGGATCTGCAAGAAGTATGGAATTCTGTAAATGGCAGGTTGACTCCAGCCAGCGGCTAAGCCCCTCACAGACACTTGCTCATCCCCCTCAGTCAGATGTGAGAAGAGCAAAATAAGGCAAGCCAATTTGTGGGTGAGGATAAGACAGTTTAATAAGTGAAGGAAATAGGAATTTAAAACCAAAACAAAACCCAAACAACAGAAGCAATGCAAAGACAATTACTCACCACTTCCCCAAGCAGACCCATGCCCATCCAATCTCCAAACAAAGTCTACCTCCACGAAGGGAGGAGGGGCAGAGTGGGAGAAAAATCCAGTACACTGTGCAACCATCACTCAGCAATAGCCAAAACACTGTTGGGTTATCAACACTGCTTTAATTGCAAATTCAAACCACTGCACCATATAGGCTGCTATGGAGAAGATTAACTGTATCCCAGGCAGACCCAGTGTGGCATCAATGACTATTGGTGGGAGTCAGTCTCTTAATAGCAAATGAGTTTATAGGGTTTAAGGATACATTGTGCCAATCCTTATAGCAAAGGACTTTTTGTTGAAATCGTATAAATTGACAGCTTAGATTTATGCTATTTTATTTTAATTAATTGACTGTACCCAGAAGACTGCATGACCGTTCAGCAACTATGTGTCCATACAAAAATTTTATCAGATTTCCTGTGGCCTGATGACACAACTGTACCAGACACAACAAGACTATTCCTCAATAGAAGAGGCAGATACTAGAGATCTAGAAAATAATGTAATTTTCCCCTTCATCCCTTCCTGTCCCATTTTAAGTCCATCCTACTCCTTATTCCCCAGGTAGCAGCTATCATTCACTTTTAAAAACTCAACCTCTTCACATCAAATGTGATTCACCTTGAAGGACACATAGATAATCCATCACCAAAGCTGGTTCATAACATGACACAAAGATGAGAAGCTTTGAGTGATGCAGCAGAAGGGTTCCCTGTCTATATAGCAAGGCAACATAAACATAATTCTCCTTTGTTAGGGGTAGTCAATCCTGCAGAGTTTGAGATTCACAGCATTCTTCTTAGTCTGCTAGGTGACGGGCTCCTGCCCTTCCCTGTTTTCAAATCCAGCCAGTAGCAAGGTACAAGTAACTGAGCATGCACTTCCCACAGCACACACACAATACAGACATGACCAGCCATGCAGGTATCAACAGAGGCAGGACAACAGTATCTTCTTTGCAAGCACTCACATAAGCACCAACTGCACTTACATGAAACTTGAACACCACAACTGGCCTGGATCCTGTTTCTCCACTCTGGCTAATCAGGCTTAAAGTCTGTATACACAGACACGTATTCGCATATCCATCTGACTCCAGTGCAGACCTTACGTCTGCTCAGAATCCAAGCCCAGACGCTGTGCCTTTTCATCCAGGTTCCAGCTCTGATGTCAGGTCTCTTCAGATTTCAGCCTCCTCCTGCTTGCTGGTTCTGCATGTTTAAAGTTCACTAGCAGGTCACACACACAAGCTACCAGGGAGAGCTGTGTGAGTGTTCATATCTGACCTACATCTCTCCCGTATGTAGCTTCTGCAGACCTGTGGTATTCCCAGCATCTGTCTCCTGCAGACCTCATCTTGTTCTCACCACCTAGTCCTGCATCACATTTGCTAGTGGGTCACAGAGGCACACACAGAACAGAGTGCACACTCTCACAGAGAACAGCCAGGAACAGGCACAGGACACTGTGGTGACCACAGACAGAGCTTGGCCTGACAAGCACCACTGCCCAGTAGCCTGCTTACATGAAATCTGCCCTTTATTCCCTCTCCATTTTTTCATGCTGCTTCTTCCCCAGTCCACCCTGATCTCTCCCCTTCCTGCCTTTTATCCTTCCTCTAAACATCCTTACAGAATCCTTGCAGTCCTCTGAAATACCTAATAAAACCTTTATCTTCTAAGATCCATAGCAATCTGCTTTACTTCTTTCTCACCGTTTACAAAGCCCTACTCGACTCTCTTCAAGGACACACCTGACAGGTTCCTTTTGTGGCCCATCACCAACGTTTTAAGAATTCTGGTCTTTGTTACTGTCACTGATAGCAGCTATTACTGTTTGTGCATCTGTGTGCTCAGTTTATCATGTGTGCTGGTTTTTGCCTTTGCCTTTTATGCTGAATAGCTGTTAACTACATATTCTTTCAGTCTGTTTAAAAAACCCGATGGGTTTGGTCAATGCTAGACAGCTACAAGCACCCCAGTGCATAGGATGGCTAATATACATCAGCAAAGCCATCAGAATAAGGAAACGATTGCTGCAGTGGTGACAGATGATTCCTGAGTCACAGTCTTGGAAAGGCTGAAATGCTCCAGGACAGTAATAATGCAGAGCAACAAATGCAAATGTTGTCTGAAGGACAGAAAGAGCTCATGCAGATAACAACACATCACATGGGCTGTAAACAGCATTTCCAGCAACCTCATTCTCCATGAACCAAGCCTCTCCAGCCCATATGCCACATGCCTTTCCTACCAGATGACTCAACTCACGTCCAGCAGCTGACAAGAGTTCACTGAAGACAGAGTAGACAGCAAGAAACATGGTTGACTATCAGTACAATGCCTGCTAATGATAAGGGCCATTTTTTGGCCTAGTGACTCTGATAAATAATTGCTTCTGTCTATCCTAGTTCAGCTCTACAGAACACAGAGAAAGTAGACAAGAACTATGCATTTGGCTCTCAGCAAATTACCTTCCATTTCATTTGCATATCACATAATGATTCAAATCCATGTCTACAACCAGAAAGGTTTCCCTTAAATCAGTTGGTCTGAGTGTCCCTTATAAAGAAGAAAGAACCAACTGACCTTCAAACAAATAGAAATCATCAAATGATGGAGATGCTGATACATCTGACCCCATGTTGGCTGTGGCTGATCTTCCCCTTCCTTTCACAAATATTGTTCAAGACACAGCCAGGGAAACAGCATCCCTATGTGCAAGTCCTGGGCTCACACTAAGGTTCCTCCACCTCCCTCTTCAATGCAGAAATACTCATTCCGCAGCCATGGGGCAGCTGAGGGACAGTAAATGAAAGTGTCCTAACAATGCATAAAATTGTTAAATAACTTCACAAACAAGGAAAAAGCAGGGTAAGACAAGACATTATTAAATAATCAACAGCAGCATTAAGGCAGCCTGGCAAACTGCAGCATGACTAAGGCAAATCTTTTCTCGCACAGGGACACTAACAATAATTACCTGTCACATTAAATATGAGCTGAACTCAGTGCAAGTCTTTATGAACATGATCTCCCTTCAGTGATATTCCCACACTTCCCATATAGCTCTTCACCACTACAGACATTTCTCATGAGCCAAGACACTGCACTCTTGGCATAAGTGAGGATTTCTAGCTTTACTGCAAATGTCATTCCACCTCCACTCTTGATGCTTGCTACTATATGTGGTCTGCAGGAAATGTAACCTGCTTAGTGTTGCAGTACTACCATGCCTGCTTACCTCTGTAATCAAGCAGACTCATTTGCTAGAGCAACTGGACAGGTGACCTGGCCCAGAAGGAGTTTCTCTGATGTCCTGTCTCAGGACATGAGCTATTTTAGAAAAGGCAACTCCTTGCTCTCACTGCCATTTCTCCTAAAGCTCAGGACAGTCAGAAAACTAGCTAGACATAAATATTCAGCAAAACATTCACTTAAGCAAAAATCACTGTTGTGTCATCTTGCTAGTTTGATGGCATAAATTCAAAATCTGATCATCATCTCATGCTTCAGAAAGGCTCACATCAATTCCAGCAAGTGATCCAGCAACAAACAAATCATATATTAAGAGTGGACTTAGATGGAAAATGGGCAAATAGGGACTTGGAACAGAAAGCAGATTGCAGTTGATGCAGAAAGGCAGGCAGTTTTCAAACCAGAAGAGGACTGACAATTTAGTCATCCTGTAACAGATAAGATGCCAGTGTAACTACTGCTACAACAGATACTATATAGGCAGTAGTGAGACATTACCTGAAACACTATGCGCAATGCTGGCCAATTCAAGGAAGATTAATTCCAACTGCAACAGAGCAAAGAAAGCCCAAACCTACACCCAGGGGAAGGGAGAGCCTACTGCACAACTGGAACCCAGCAAGCTAAGCCAGAATCCTTATAGCCTGCTAAAATGAAGCCAGAGAAGGAAACAGTCTCTCTCTTTAAAATGAAAGCGGAAGAGAAAAGCTATTCTAACTAACTGACAACATTATCATATGTATAAACGGGCATAAACTAGAAATGATTAATTTTGGCTTAAAGGCTGAATGTTTATATAGTCATTACTAGAACAAGACCCACAAACTGCCTTCAGAATTTTTCTTTTATTTTCAAGTTTAACTTACACAATTTTTGAGGGTGCACTTTGCTTGTCTGCAAGAGCAGGAGCAGAATATGATGATTCCAGAGGTGTCATCCAATTCTGTATTCATAGAATATTTTTAAAAGTCAACTCTGTATTCTCAGTTTCCTCTCAAACATTAGAGCTCTACTCAAATACTTTAATCTTGTTATTTAAAGTAAAACCTAAATTTTATTACGTAAATTCTTAAATCCCAACTTGGCTTAGCTGCTATCCAGTAGATTCAAGATCTGTTTGTTTCAATGTAAATATGATTTGAGTTTTATATTCTCATGAGTCAGATATTCCACAGTACTAAAAGAGAACAAAATACCTGCTGAAAGTACATGTTGTTTTCCTTTCAAGTGTTCAAATGAAAGCTTACAAAGGCAATATAACAGAAAAAGTTATAACACTGCTCACACTAAGAATTTATGATGAAGCTGACAATACATTTTTGATGCTCCAGTTCCTCAGACATACAACTGTGTGAAATTGTTGCTTTATTTTATTATTTTGTTTTCATTTTTAAAGTCATAAATATTGCAAAAGAAGACTGACAACAAAAAAATGTAGAGAAAAAAATACACATTTCTAACTTCTGTGGTTTCCAAAACAAATGAGTCTTATGTGATCACACACAGAAGACAGTATTTATTAGCATGTCTTATGTCCAAACACATTCAAAGTAACAGAAGAGGTGTTGGATGAAGAATCCAGAGTAGAAAGACACTGCATGTCAAGTTTGATCAAATTCTGCTTGATTCCTAAGGATTCCAATTTCTAACACGTAATCAGTACCTTTGTCCCACTTTCACAGAATTAAAAATAATACTACATTTTGTACAAAATCTCTCAAGAATAACATTTTAGGCCTGTAACATAGCCTGATAAAGTACTCACACTTATATTTTACATACCATGCCACTATTAAAGCATTTGAGAGCCATTACACTTGCCAAAGAGTCAAATCAAACATCTGCCATTCCTCAATACCTTGTTGCCTTTCACCGTATGGAAAGATTGCTAAGAAACCATTACATGTCTTCTGACACAAAAATTGTACTCATCTAAATTATTTCTGTGTTTGGTCTTGTGGGAAACTGCTTTCACTGTTAGTGTGGAAGGGACACAACAGCCTCCATAACCTGAGCAACCTACACCCAAATATTGTTCCTTATCACATAGCTGGTATGGAATCTCTTCCAGCAAGCTCACTGGGACAGTCATTTGTTCCTTACCAGGGGAAGATGTTGAAGACAATGAATCCTGGTATAACCCAGTTTCAGCTTCTGCTTAATGGGGTCCCTCCAGCTGCTGCATGCTGCCTCAGAATATTTGGTCACCCTTACACCAGCTCTGAAAGAGCCCTTATACCCTCCTTCCATCCCCTCTGCTGGCAAGGGGGAAAAAGGCTTGATAATCGTGTAAAGACATGTTCTTATCACCCAGGATATGGAAGCCCCAGTGTGTGAACAGAACAAATTCACTTCTACAGCAGCCTCTTGTCAAGGTCAACTTGGCCAAGAGCAGTAGTCAGCGGCAGCTCCCTTCTCACCTGCCCAGGGGCACAGCCTACTGCTCTAACTCTGCCTCTATCTCTCTGCCACCTTCCAGCCCAGAAGTTGAAAGCCAGGGTGACAGAGTCACTGCAGAGGTGAGTGGAACTGCTGCAGAGTCCCTTTCCCTTTCAGGTTCCCTTTCAGGTAAGACGAGCAGTCATCAACCAACTCAGTCCCTGCTTTTTCTCACACCACCTGGGTACTGTGTGCCTGCTCCCTACAAACCCAGACAAGCTTCTAACAGCAGAGCTTGCCCCTAAATCTCCTGCCTGGGAGACAAAAATCAATACTATCCTTTCTTTTGTTAATGTTCAGACTTATGAACATTAGGATACAAGTCTCTGTTATACCCAAACCACACAAGCAGGTTCCTACCATTTCCCATCAGTTATGTTAAGCAACAGTGCAGCCAAAGTCTGGTTCAACTCAGCTTGCTCATACAATGGAAAACTAACAAAACTGTTCATTTTCCCCTTGGTGAAGATGAACTTCTGCATCCTGCAGCCACACTATCACTAGATCCAACATAGAGGACATCACCTTTTGTGCTGATAGCCTGCATTTGTTATAATAGGAAACCACAAAGTCCTAGGAATGCCCATATGCCTCCAAGGCAAACGTGGAATGATCAGAGAAGTCAGCTACTTATTGTTCTGTAGTTTTCTGTCCCAGCAAACTCAAGGCTGTCCTTTCTTGTACATGCTGGCTATGGTGTTTGAGGGACACTACAGAGACAGGAGACAGCCAGAGTACAGCATTATCCACCCCAGCTCTGCTTTGTCCCATTCAGCATTTCCACCACCAAGAGTACCTGCCACAGCATCTAGTACTTCCTCTTCAGAGTCAAGAACTAATGCTATCATATAAAAATACTATATAGTGTTTTTACATACAAACAAGCTTTTCGGGGATATATTTGTCAACCATACCATGCACCAAAAAAACCAAAGCTACATGGAAGTCCTGCAAAAAGTAAAACCAAACCAAAACAAGCAACTTCTCACTAGCCAAAGGAAGCACAGACTAGTGAAGTATTTGCAAACCTGCTAAAACTGAATGAAAAATGCTAATCAACAAGAAAAATGTCAGAAAGTCACTTTATCACTTTAAAACCTAAGACTCCTGTACAGGAAACTGCCCAAACCAAAATCCTGAAGCTCTGTTTAAAACCTGGCTAACTGCTCCAACTTCCTACAGCCTTGAAGAATTCTGCTTTGCCAACTGTGAAATAGCATTTGCTGCACTATTCCAGGTGTATAACCATTAACAACTTTCTTCCTTCCTGATTACATCAGAAGACCAGGAATCAAGTGTTTGGGCTTGTATGTATTGTATATTTCCATGCAAATCTCATCATTCTATCCCCCTCTGTTCTCCCATCCAACAGAAATCCCTCTCTTGGTACGATGAGCATGCAGGTTTTAGTGCCTGCTTAAATCCTCAGAAGTGAAAGCACAGATCACAAAAAAGATACCCAGAATCCCAGGCAGTACATAAGTCCGCAGAGAAGATGAGATGAGCAGCCAAACATCCAGTTAAGGTGCTGGAAGAGGCAGGATTCACAAATGCTTGTCATGGTGGATTAATGGGGGAAGAATATACCACTGCAAGTATCTTCATATTGAAGATGATGATTTGACTGGGGTAATTAGCACAATAACTGTTAATTCTATCAGTTAAACAAATGGTTTACATGAAGACACTGAAAAAACCCTCTTATTTCAACAGAATAAGAGACTAGATAGATTCTTGAACATTAGGTTTAAAGTCTCATGCTGCAGGAAGTACTTAAACATAGGAAGTCTTTCATATACATACATAAATTGAGCTCATCCCGTAACTGAGTCAGCCATTTCAATGCAGGTCTCTGATGTAGTTCAAGCTTTTCCCTTAAATTCACCTATTTCAATAATTATTTTTTCCAAAGATCAGCCACTGATCTTCAGCTCAGGTGTCTGCATCAAATAAATGTCTTAGAAGAGTAGGCTATGGGCATTTTTAAACATATAAGTTACTCAATAGTTCAAAACTGAAGTTAGTCATCATAAGTAAGACAAAAGCTACTGCAGAGTTGCAAAAACAAGGGAGAGTTTCACTGGGATTTACATCAAACTGCACTCTTCCCAGATAGTCACAGGGTAAAACACACAAGCTTCAGCTCTCTAGAGAAACTGAAATGGATATACCTTATACGCAAACCAAGTTCCTCTTAACATCACCATGCTAGTAAATGCCTAATTGGGGTAGTCCAGAATACACGGTAACTAAGTCTAGCATTCAGCCTTGACTTTTTAAGTAGGACAACAAATAATTTTAATTAGATGTACAGATGACATTTTAGGGTACAACAGTGATGATTACCCCAGTGGCATTTCGATATATACATTACATATACCCACAAAACCAATATAAACAGTATGGCTATTATCCTCAATTTGACCTTTTCTTCCCTTTAAGATATTATTACTTGATAGAAAGGGGAGAAAAAGATCATATGGAACAGAATTAAAATTAACACATTTTGGGGAAAAATATTATCCTGTTAACTGCAAACAGCAACATCAAAAGAATACTAAGGAAAAGAGATTCAAACCCTAGAAATCCATGGTGAAATTAATTCAACTGCAACTGAAATTAACTCAACCACTATATCAGCAGTTGCAAGTCTGGAAGCATAGCTGAAAGCAAAGCCAACAAGAGCTCAAGAAATGCTGCTTCAGGTTACTCTTTCTACCCCTATGCCTGCTTTTGGGCTCCACTCCCCACTTTGCTCTCGAAGCCTGTTTTCTTGACCTCTTCAGTGTATTCAGTACTCTTGTGGGCAACTGAGCACCATTCAGCCACTCACCCACCCCTTTCCCCCCAGCACTTAGAAAGAAAAAATGAAGAAAAAGGCTTAAGAATCAAGATAAGGACAGGGAGAGGTGGCTCACCCGTTTCTGTCACAGGCAAAAGACTCTCGTTAGGAGAAAAAAAAACCCATCACTTTAATTCAGTCACTAACAACAACACTTAACCGAGTAGGACAGTGAGAAGCATTACCACATCTTAAAAACACCTTCCCCCCTCCCTTCCCCTTCTTCCCCGGTTCAGCTCCACTCTGGATTCCTCTACCTCCTCCCCTCCAGCAGCACAGGGGGCAGGGAATGGGGGGGTGCAGTCAGTTTGCCTCTTCAACCACCTCGGGGGGAGGGGGGAACTCCACGCATTCTTTCCCTGCTCCAGTGTGGTGTCCCCCTCACAGAAGACAGTCCTCCATTAACTTTCTCTAGCATGAGTCCTTCCCATAGGATGCATTCTTCCCAAGATGCTCCAGGGTGTGTCACCCCCCCATGCTGCACTCCTTCCAGCACCAAACTACAACAGCAGGGGCTGCTTCTCCCCTCAGAGTCCCATCGTCCTTTAAGCACAGCCATCTGCTCTGGTGAGGGGTCCTCTACAGGCCGCAGGTCAGCCTCAGCTCCACTGCAGACCTCCCACGGGTGGCACGGGGGGCGGCCCTGCCGTCTTACCACAGGATACGGCACACCTCTCCCCCTTCCTCCTCCTTTCTTCCACTGACCCCAATGTTTGCATAGGTGTCCTTCTCATAATTCCCCCTCATAAGTCCCAACTCCCTCCCAGGTTCCCTTTCTTAACTACGTTATCACAGCAGCACAGCCACTGTCACTGACTGGCCTGGTCTTGGACAGAGGCAGGTCCGACTTGGAGCTGGGGGAGCTTCAAGAAGCTTCTCACAGGGGACACTGCTGCAGCCCACCCCCCAACCCAGCACAAATGCATTCCCCTCCTTCCCCCACCAACCCTGTCCCACATGGGTCCTGCATTGTACCGCTGTTCTCTTCAAAGGGCACATGCTGCAGCAGCTCAGAGCAAAGAGAAAGCCTCCCTACTTCTTGCTCTTTTTCCATCACTACAGACCCTGCTGCCCAAGAGGAATGACTCTACAAACACCTCAAGCCATGCAATAAAGCCAAATCCTTCTTGACTGCTAGCCAAATTAGTGATTCTCTTTTAATAGATAGATACTGAGTTAGGATCATATCCAGAGCACCTCCCTAACAGCAGCCAAACTTCTGTGAAATGCAAGCAGAACAAACTGTTCAAAACTCTTTAGGTAAACCACTGCAAGAAGACTAACAAAAAATTTTCCCAAATCCCTCTGAAATGGTAGCTGATACTTCCCAAAAGCATTCAGCCTGAAGGAGTTACAGTACTTGGAAAAATTTCTGCCAAAATGGTTCAAATAAGCAAAATTTAAGACTCTATTTTCAGCTACTTTAGTTCAGAATAAATGTCTACAACAGCAGGGAAGCTCAGCTTTCCTCAAGGGATAGGAAGAGCTTCTCCTGAAGAACATTCTTTGCACTTCCATTTTTTTGCATCTCTCTCACTTCAAGGACTAAGATCTTTGAAATCACAAAGCCAACTGGAAGTTGACAAAGTAGAAAAGCCTGGTACTCACCTCAATCAATAAAAGTGAAATTAAGATAGGTATAGTTTTACACTCTGAGGAATATGGACTGAAAATAAAACTATTCACTTACACACACACCCCGAAGTTACATGCATTTCCTTTTAGTAAGCAATTTCAGTTGAAACATTACAAGAAAAATAATCCCAGGCAGCAGTAAGAATATACAATTAAACTTCAGAATACTTGTTTTATCAGTATTTCTTTGCAAGCTTGTCACAAACCATAAGTACAGCACATTATTCATCAGTTTCTAAAAACATGGCATATTCAAATATCAGCCTGAATCACTTTGGAAAATGTTTGAATAATATTCATGGGTGTATTACAACCTATGAGGCAACAACAATGCCAGTTTAGTTTGAAGTCTTCACTTAAATAGAAGCTAGCGAGTTTTAATCATTATGAGCCAAAAAGAAGTAATCTCTTTAGGAAAATAACTGAAGTGCTAATGCAAAAATCAGATCAAATATATAATTTAAACCACTGACTCTAATCATGGTCTTGAACTGTTGCATTTAAAGTTAATCTGCCCCAAGGCAGGCAGTAAATTGTAACTTAAAAACACTATTATTTTTAGACAGCAAACATAACAGGTGTGCAAAATCTCCCATGACATTTGTACTGATTTTATACTTCTGTGATAAAAATACAGCACCCAGCGTAGAATAACATGATTCAAACAAAATCCAGCATGCACTCAAATCAATACTTTTAATAAGTCTGTTTGCTAGTAGAAAGAACTAATGTTACTTACTGCTATTTCTCTGCATGCAGACATAGAAATTCCAGTACCTTCTATTTGCTTTAAAGCGTAATCTTTATCATCTTTCCTGTGAAAGAAGAAAAGAAGGCTTTTTTAAAAAAATTGCACCATTAATTCAAATTGTGCTTTTCACCACCATTCACAGGACAGTTTCTAATTAATACAAATTCTGCATCTTATTTTCTTTTGCTACTTTACTAGTTTAATGTCTGGATACCCAGCTAAACCATAAACTAATCACCTTGATAAAGCTAAAATATAAATTTGCTCTCACTATATAAATAGGGTTTTTAAAAAAATCCTTTTTTAAACCCGATGATCAATATTTCTTCCATTCCTTCCTTCTCTTCTTAAGAAGAAAACAAAAGCAAACGTTTTAGTACAAACTAAAAATAAGTCTAGCTAGGGCTACATCTCCCATAAACTTATTACTCTGGGACACAGTAAGTCTTCCCCATGTTGTAATGAATTCTTGAGTAACCCAGAAGCAACATCACAGTAACATCTTATCTCTTCTTTCCTCTAGGCCACAAAAAGTGCCCTAAAATTTTGTCCCTACCAAAGTAATAAAACTAGCAAGATTAATGAAAAAAACACAAGGTCTCTGCATCTGAAGAATCCAAAGAAATATTTGTTCAGCTTTAAACATGTGCAACACAATACCACCATTCCCCCACAGTTTAACCAATATGTACCTTACAGTCATTTATTTAAAACGCAAACCCATTAGTAACTCCAGTTACCAAAAGCAAATGAGGAAGAGATACACTACAGCAAAAGAAGACATTGAACTCTTGCCCAACCTCAGTCTCAAAGAACTCATGAGTTGGAGATGGAGTGCTTATCCTTCCCACTTGTGGGCTGGCATCCACAGCACTCCTGGGGGACATGGCACTTAACAGTACTGCCTTCAGTATTTGGAGCATTCATATAGCCCCAAATCTCCAGGTTACACAAGAATCCTTATTAATTTTTAATGAATACATCTTTCACAGCTGTGAAGAGCCAAGCTGGGAAAAAAAAACGCAACTCAAACTTCCTAAAGGCAAGTAAAACAAAACTATAGTTAAGCATTTAAAATATATGCACTTGTTTCCTCCAGCTCTCACTAAATATTTGCAAGGCTTTGAATTGCTGTATTCCTACCTGAAATACACACTTTCCCCTATTCATCACCACCTATTTAATCTCTCAAATTATCAGGTCCTGTCCAAGAGATTTTTCATGGGGTTCAAAGACAACCCACTGTTAGCAGTAACCTTTCAAAACAGAGAAGAGAGAAAAAGTGGGAGATTAATGGACAAAATCCGAACACAGTTAATGAGGAGGAAGAACAAAACAGCGAGTGGGCGAGAGCAGATTTCAGTAAGAGGGCAATTAGATGGATTCAGCAAGATAAAAGAGGGGAAAAGATACAGGATCTGACACAAACAGGAAAAAAAAAAGAGTAGGGAGGACAACGACACAAGGCATGAAAAAGCTTCCATATAATAAAAACCTAAAACTTCCCAGCCTGGCAAATAAAGAGCCAGTGCTGAGCAGAACAAGGTGCAGGCAGGAAACAAGTCCTCCCTATTTCTCACCTTAGAGGAAAACAAGAAACCATCATGGTATTAAGCATATCATTGAAGTGTGCAACTCATGATACCAGAATATTGTAGGGATCAAAAGTATAAACAGATTTCAAATCAAATTACACAAATTTATGGCACATAGGGGAGTTACGTAGTCGTCCAAGAGCAGCTACTGAACTACTTTCCAGCACAAAAATCTCCTATGCTGCTGATGGAAAAAGATACAGGGAAATTTTGTCAGCTAAAAATAATTTTACCCTCTATCTCCCTTAGCTAGCAATGCCTTGCGGCTGTTACTAGATAGCAATATGAAGCAAAATGGATTGGACTAGAGGTTACTCTCATTGCCCTATGTGCTCATCTACTTAGTTTTGAAGGTGTTTGGAGAGATCCCTATTTCATGAGAAGTGCTACCACACAACAACTACTGTTAGAAGCATTTACCACCAACAGAATACAAAGCAAAAAGGGTCAGACTAAAGGTTATTCTCATTGCCCTGTTGCTTATCAGCTTAGATTTCAAAGTATTTGACGGAGAACTCAGTATAACGAGAAGTGCTACCATACAACTGGTATTATTACAAGCATTTCTGGTAGCACTGTCTACAATGAAGCCTGCCTTACATTTAAGATTGTACAACTATTTTTAATTGGTCAAATTTTTGCCAAACTAAGTCTGGACAAAAATTTTCCATACCAGATGGCAGACTTTCTCTGGAAATTTTTAGAAAAAAATTACTTCAGCTGTTTCCTAGAACAAAACTGGAAGAACACACTTTCAGTTGTGTATGTTATCTCTTCTACAATCATTGCTTGAATGCTGAAATTTGACAGGGTGGTTTAAGAATGTACCATTTGGTCTCCTCAAAACAAGGGATGAAGAAAGATGTCTCTTAAAATTAACCTCATGTTAAAAGTTTGTTAAAAGAGTCAAGACACAGAGATCCCATGCCCAATCTTGCTCTGCCCTTAGAGCAACCCAGGGCTGCAGGGAATTAACCACTCACTCATTTGCTCTGTCCAGGTGCTGCAAGCAGGAACCAAGAGCAAATGGCCTCTGTCCTGTCCTCAACCTACCCATGCAGTTGAGAGGAAATATAAGCATAGTAAAAAGAAGGAAAAGAAATTAAAAAGCCTTCCAAGACTTAAATTCTCTGACTTGAGCATGCACAGTTGAGATACAAAGCAGTAAACCAATTACTAACCCTCTCTAACATCTGTTCTACACTGAGGCTAGTGATACACCATGGTTACCCATTACACCATTAGTGCCAGCTTTTCCACTAACAGAAGCAAGAAAGTCCTACTTCTACCTCTGAGCCAAGTGAGGTTTTCTTTACAAAACACTGTAATTCCTTGGGAGCCAAGGGAAGTAGGGGAAATAGCTTTTAAAGAGAATGGTAAGAGTTTACAGAAGTGTTTTGAAAGCCAAAAGGAAAGCCAGAGTGACCAAGCTTATTTTACACAACTTCCAAAAACATTTTGCCAATAGTCTGTTTAGAATTGTCAACACAGCCCAAACTGCTTCCCCATGATTTTGGACATGAGCAATCTCCTTCTCTGAAGATGAAAAGATGTTCAATGACCAGACAGAAAAAAGCAGACAAGAAAAAAAGAAGGGAAAAAAACCCTCTGTTTATAAACATCTTCCACAGGCAACTGTGGGTGACAAAACTGACCACTTAGAAAGAAGGAATTTAGTCGAATTATGCTCTGAGTCTTACTGTGCCCTTAAAATGCAAGCTTCTAACAGAGAAGTTTTGTTGGGAAAACCCGTCCACTTTCTTTGCTGCCTGGGAATGAGACATTAAGTAACTTCAGCAGCTCCTCCACCTACCAGCAGGCTTAGAAAACCTGGTCAATCTGCAAACTTATTTTAATACCGATATATTCATACTTTCCTGCACTTAAATAGGCTGGCATCTTCGGCACAGTACTACTCCCCACTAGTAACAGGCAGTTGTGAGGGCAGTATGAAAACTCACTTTGTACATGGCTGCTGGAAATACTGTAGTCAAATGCAAGCTATATAACCTTGTGTAAAAGTGTCATTTCCTCAGAGCGACAACATTAACATCAGGGATATAAACTTGAAAAAAAAATGGATAGCTGCAACATAACTTCCAGAAGACTTTAATGACAAGAATAAATATACCTGCAAAATCACTGTAAGAGACCATAACTATCTAGTTTTGTTCTTACAGCTTGAATAAACATGCCACCTTTAAGAGAATTAAACTATTACTATAATGCTGCTTCCAAATACTGTTTTTTTTAAAGTTCTATTGAATTTGAAAGTACAATGGCCCCATAAGAAACATTCACTCTATCTGGAAAAAAAAAAAATCAAAAGGAGTAGAACAGATGCCTGCTGAATGCGAGCACGTTGCAAAGCTTTAGTATTAAAACGCCTGGTATTTCTACCCTTTATTTAGAAGGATACTTTAAGCACAAATATGTTCAGCAAGTGGGAGAAAATATCCTACACATGAAGAAAAAGAAGTCTTATTACATAAAAGGCAGTTATAAAAAAATCAGTTCTACTGGTATTTTATATCATACGGTTTGCAGAAAAGTACTGGCACAATGCTATAGTATATCCTTTATTCAGATCACTAGACGAGTTTAAAATTCAGTTGAGCAATAAACATAGCAGAATAAAGTACCAAAGCCTTAAAATCAATGGCAATAATTCTAAATTTACATTACAGTTACAAAGATATTTCAAATTAAAAATTAACTGGTCACAATTTAGGAATAGTTTTGTCTTTACAAACAAGGAAATGTAAAACTTGACTGCGGTTAAACATCTGAGGGAAATAGGCTCTACAGTCTTAAAACTACCACAGGGAACTATAAACACAGCATCTCTTCTACAGAAAACTCTTAAGGAATCTGCTAATCGTTTATGGTTCTTATTCCCTAAAGAATACAAACCCTGATAATTAAAAGATAAGCCTACCAATAAAACACTTTTTTTTTTTTTAATTCTACCCTTGAGAATTCCATTAACATCAACAGTAGTCGAAGTAACACATCCTGATTAAGCACAACTATCTCAGTATTACTGGAGTGATTCTGCCACAGCAGTACTAACTCAAAATTCCTGAAAGCATTAAATACAGAATTTTGATTTTACTAGCAGAAAACTAATTTGTGCTGTAGAGCATCTTAGCTTTGAACTACTCACCTAGATGGACACCAAGTAACTCCAAGCCATAAACTGTACAAACAGTAGCACATCTCTATTAACAGCAAATTATGGACACAAACTTCCGTACATGCTAGGGTGCCAGGTAAATCAAAAAACACTAAATCTTCATTACCTACCAGAATGCCAAGCAAGGAAATTGATGAATCTGAGGTTTTATTATAGTTTAAGTATCAGAAAAGTGTTCAACAGAAAAGATTTAAAATAAAATTAAGAGAAAGATAACATGGAGTTAAACTCTGGCATTCCAGTTAGATTTCTTTGTCCCTCCTCCCCTATGTGTTTTAGTGAAATTCATAACAAATACATGGACATGCTCCACATGTAGATTTGCGATGGAAGGATAGCAAAACACACTGCTATAGGTTAGAATATGAAAATAAAACGCTTATGACAGCAAATTGTAACATTTAGGAGACTTGACATTTTCACTTTGTGACATCAACTCCTGCCTCCTCCTCCATGTCACAGCAGTGTTACTTTTTGGTTCTGTTTTTAAATCAGACTTTTAAATAAATGAAAATCATCCTAGTCACATACGATATCCAGTGAAGTCTATTGGAAGAAGTAGTAATTCAGTTCTTTGGAAGCATATGAATGCCCAAATACAATTTGTGAAGCTGAAAGATTTTATACCGTTACACTAAATGCCAATGCTGTACACACAGCAAACACCTAAATACACACCAAAACAACATGCTGTTTTCTATAAAGCTCATCAAGATGAGGGCAGACTGGTACTCATTCATATGATGACTTGGAAGAATAGAATTACTTGTTTCCTCTTCCAACACCACATTCATGGCACCAAAGTCTTGCCAGAATAAGATATTTATACCAGAAGTTCTATTTATTTTTCCATTTTGTACCTGTTAACTACCAATCCAGAAAATGGGTGTGGTGGAGAACCAAGTGACCAAGGACACAAAAGAGGCTGAGATTCTCAGTGCCTTTCTGGCACCGACTTTCACATCACAGTGCACTCGCAGAACTACCACGTTCCCAAAGCTAGTGGCACAGTCCCGGTTAAAGGAAGTAGAGGAAAACCAAATTAGGGACAACTTCAACAAACTGGACACACACATAAGTCCATGTGACCAAGTTGGCTGCATTCAAGAGCGCTTAACCAAGCTGGCAAATGTCATTGCAAAGCCATCTGCAAAAGGTCATGGCGAACATGGCAGGTTCCTGACAACTAGAAAAGGGCAAGTATCAGGACCCTCTTTGAGAAGAGCAAAAAGGTTCAATGATATTATAGTCCAATCAGCCTAACCTCAGTCCTCAAAAAGGTTATGCAGTGAATCCTCCTGGGAAGCTATTTTCAGGCCCATGAAAGAAAAGATATGACTGGGAACAGCTGGCAAGGATTCTTCAAGAATGAGTTGTGCCTCATTAACCTGATTGTCCAATACAATGAGAGAACTAGCTCTAAGGACAACGGAAAATACTGGATGTTACCTTGGCCTTAGCAAAGCTTGTGACATGATCTCATAGCATAATCATAGCCAAATTAGAGAGCTTGGACAGTCTAACTACAGAACAGCTGAAAAATCAATTGGACTGCCAGTCTTAGTTGGTTGTAATCAATAGTACAAACCCAACAGGCTGCCAGTTACTAGTGCATGCCTCAGGGGCAGATAGAACATCTTCATTTACATATGGAAAACAAGATGAAAGGCACCTCAGCCAATCCACAGATGATACTAAACAGGGGACAATGGTTGATGTACCAAGGAAACAAGCAACCATCTGGACAGACCTCAGACAGGAATAGACAGACAAGAACCTCAGAAAGTTCAAAGACAAGTGCAAAGACCTGTCCCTAGTTTGGAATAACCCCACGCAACTGAACACACTGCCAAGTAGGTCAGAAGCAGCTTTACAGAGCAAGACCTGAGCATCTTGGTGGACAAGCTGAACATGACACACCAATGTACCCCTGTGGCAAAGGCAACCAGCCAAATCCTGGGCTGTATTAGCAAGAGTGTACCCAGCAGGTGGAAAGAAGTGACTATCCCCCTGTATTCAGCACTATGAAACTACACCTGGGAGTTCCATATTCAGTTTTAGTCTTTCCAATACAGAAAGACACTGACATCATGAGCAAGGCCAGCAGAGCATCAGGAGTCTGAAGTACATGACAGATAAGGAGAGGAGAAAGAGCCAGGTCTGTTCATCCTTTAGAGAAGGCTAAGGAGGGATTCTCCCGCTGCCTTCAGTTAGGTAATGGGGAGTACAGGAAGGAGTCAGACTCTTCTTGGAGGTGCCCAGCAAACTGGTGAGAGGCAGCAGTCAAGTGGCAAAAAGAGAAATTCCAGTAAGATAGTACAAAGAAAAAAACCCACATTGTTAGTCAAAAAGTAGAAGAGATTTGACAGAGTTTTCTTCACACTCAGACTCAACTAGGTAAAACCCTGAAGCAGCCTGAGTGAATTTCAAAGTTAGTCCTGCTTTGAGTGAAAGGTTGAACCAGATACCTTCTAGAGAACCCTTCCATCCTGAAGTATTCTACGTGTGATTGTAAAATAAACTACCTTGTTTATGATTCATGTGAGACTGTAAGGAGTTTCACAGCTGTCTAGTACATTTATTTTTTTTTTCAAGACACACCGCTAATTCCTAATATTGTTTTCCATGTCTGACAGCAGTTCCAGAACTTCACAAGAAAAGAAACAGGGCAATTCTGGATGCATACATACATAACTTTGAGGACCATTTACTACAAAGAGATTTAAAACTTCATTTTCAATGTAATTTAATTATCACAAGGATACAACTTTGAATTTTATCTCTTACTGGAATAGTATCTCCCTTTATTCAATATTTAAAGTTTGTCTAGTATTTGCAATGTGTGCAATATCAACTGCCTCTTAAAAAAGGAAATAATTCTATGGCTCATTGTAAAACTAAAGTAATGCATAGATACCGGTAATTGTAAGCAGCATAAAAAACAAACTCAAAGGTTACATTTTTGTGAAAAAGAACAAGCCTTCAGAATTATATTTTTCCTCAGTAGTATAATTATTGGTATCTGAACCTCCAAATCTTAGTATATCGTGTAGATTATTTGTAAGGATGCCACACAAATTAAGAATGAATGCATTCTACCTACTGGATTTCAAGGACTTTCACATAGAGTCCATAAACTTCCAGCGTACTTTGACACAGAAAACCATGGAGACCTAACAAAACCCCTCCATCCCTAAAGAAAGTTGACTTATGTCCCCAAAGACCACTACACCCTAGCAAGATCAGTGGATTCTAGGTGTGGATGCTAGAGCACTGTACTGGTTTTGGCTTGGATTGAGTTGGTTTTCTTCACAGCAGCTCTTATGAGGCTACGTTCTGGATTTGTGACCAAAACCGCACTGATAACACACCCATATTTTAGTTGTAGCTGAGCAGCACTCACAGTGTCAAAGTCTCTTTTCTGCTCCTCAGACTGCCCCATCAGCAAGCAGGTTGGGGTGCCCAAGAAGTTGGGAGGGGACACAGCTGGGACAGCTGACCCCAACTGACCGTATCCCTTATCATACAATGTTATCCTTGGCAATAAAAGCTGTAGGGAGGAGGATGATGGGTGGGCATTTGGAGTTAAGGGATTTGTCTTTCCAATAACCATTACAAGCCCTGCATTCCTGGAGATGGCTGAACACCTGCCTGTTGATGCGAAGTAGTGAATGAATTGTTTATTCTGATTTCCTTGTGTGTGCAGCTTTTGCTTTACCTATTAAACTCTATTCATCTCAGACCATGAGTTTTTGCACTTTTACCCTTGCAATTCTCTCTCCCATCCCACTGCAGGGAGCAAGGGGCTGTGAGGGGCTGAGCTGCCTATGGGGGCTAAATCTCAACAAGTACATCCAAGAGGCACAGCCTTTAGAACTGAAGAACACACCAAAGTATTAAGTTTACTCGGGTTTACAGTCACAGCTCAATTGGGTGAGACTGAAAAAGTTTCAAATTATAAAACATTTAAATGGGTGAAATCCAGTGGTTATCACTGCATACATTTAAAGGTACAAAGCTGGACAAGTATACCTGTGCAGAATGAGATGTTAACAGTTCTGTGATGATAGAAAGTAACAGCCAAATCGCAAAGATGATATTCATCAACAGAAAATAAGTTGTACAGGAAAAAATAGGTACTAACAACTTCGTACAAAGGCTGAGAAATTGCATTATAAGCACAAGACTTCCCAGAAATTTCCCACATTTTAGATCTGCCCAGGTTTGACTGAGAGGCGGGGGATTTTTCGGTAGCAAGGAGGGGGCTACAGCAGTGGCCCCCTGTGAGAAGCTTCTCTAAGCTCCCCCAGCTCCATGTCAGACTTGCCTTTGCAGCAAGGCCAGGCCAATCAGCAACAGTGGCCACACCTCTGCAGTAACATATTTAAGAAGGGAAACCTGGCAGAAGTTGTGGGAGTTGTGAGGAGAAGATTTGAGCAGACACCAAGGTCAGCTGAAGGACAGAGGATGAACTGAGGAGGTGTGCCAGAGCAGAGACTCCCCTGTATGAGGGGAGTCTGCAGGAGGTGAGATGGCAGGGCCACCCCCCCGGCCACCCATGGAGGTGTGAGGTCTGATGAAACCACAGTTACTGCCTCAACCATGCCATAAAGAACTCTGGCAAAGTAAAGTGTTTCTATGGAAACACTGGGGCTGTTCAGGTAACACAGGGAAGTGCTGGGGTGGGGGTCCTGCAGAGGTGAGACCACATTTTTCAGAGGCTGAACTTCCCTATCTTGAGTGACTCTGTGAAGAGCCAACAGAGAAGCCGTTTTCATGAAAGATCAAACAAGAGTCATACCTACAGGGAGGGGGGAGTAACTCCCCAACAGCCCCTGAGCCCACCAACTCATTTCCAGAGGAATCTGAAGGTACAAAGTGCAAATGCACCAAAAGCAAGGAGAATTCTAGAAGCATAAACAGCACATGATAACAAGTCCAAGTGCCCACATGGATGAGGGGCAAGGAATTATCATATAAAAAGAGTGTATAAAAGGGGTTGCACCCCACCAGAACTGGACCAAAAGTGGAACCAAGACTGGTGAAATCTTTTATGACTTTTTCTCTCACTCTCTCATCCTCTTTCCCCTTTTCTCTGCCATTTTTATTCTGTATGCCCACATATAATCCAAGGCTTGTTCAGGCATGTTTAAGGCTTGTCAGGGTATGTTATAAAATCTGCCATGAGTCAGTGTAAGTCTAATGCCTGTTGCAGAGGATGCAAAGATTACTGACAAAGTTTCATACCAGTTACCTGTTGTGAGTGAATAAAAATGAAGTTGTGTGAAGAATCCTTGGTGTCGTTTCACCTTAATCCCAACCTGGGAATCAGCGAATCGGAGTCATCCCAAGAAACTAGGATGCGACAGGAGGTCACCGGTGGAGCAGATGCGGGTTTGCGGCCCGTGGGGGCCCCGCGGCTGTAGCTCAGCGCGGGCAGGATTGCAGCACGGGGGGGCCCGCACGCCCGGGGCAGCGACTCCTGTGGGAGCCGGTCTGTGGAGGACTCTGCTGGGAGAGGGGAACCGCGCTGGGACAGGGGAGCAGCGCCAGAGGTTCACCGGCCCCGAGGTGGCAGAAGCGGCAGCGCTGACCGCACCGCCATTCCCTGCCCCTGAGCTGCTGGGAGAGGAGGTAAAGGTATTCTGAGCTAACGTGTAATGGTTTTAAACTGACAGCGGGTAGATTTAGATTAGAGATAAGGAAGAAATTCTTTCCCGTGAGGGTGGAAACTGGCAGAGGTTGCCCAGAGCAGCTGTGGCTGCCCCCTCCCTGGCAGTGCTCAAGGCCAGGTTGGACGGGGCTTTGAGCAACCTGGGCTAGGGGAAGGTGTCCCTGCCCATGGCAGGGGGTTGGAACTAGATGATCTGTAAAGTCCCTTCCAACACAAACCATTCTATGATTCTTTGATATAATTTCCAAAAATAGATTATTCTAAAAATAATTTATTTTCCAAGGGCCATTTGTTGTGAGCTTTGTTTTGTGACCAACTAAAGAAACACATTGCAGTTATACTGGCTAAAACAAATTGGATAAAGCAAGACCAGAAGATAAACGTTAGCTCAAATTACTGCTTCTTCATTTGACTGGACTTAAACACTGAAAAATGGGGTAATCCTATAATATGCATTAAACCTACAGAAAATAGATTAACATATCTATTATAAACTGCCTGCTATACAATCCAAGGACAACTGTTTTAAAAATTTCAGATTTATTCAAGCCCAGAGTATTTAAATGTACTTACAACCAGCTTTATCCTATCATAGACTCTAGCTTGTCCCTTTCACAGAATAAATCTGCCAAAAATCAGATAAAAACCCAGATTCTGCCATGAAAGACTTATGTATTAATAAATGAAAAAGGATCCTTGTCCTGGTTCAACTAGGATAGTGTCAAGTTTTCCCCAGCAGAGAGAGAGGGGGAAGGGATCTCCAGTCAGGTTATTCATACCATGCTGACATCAGGTCCGGGGGCGGAGCCTTTTTACTTTCGCTTTTGGTTTTGGGGGTTGCGACACACACGGTGGGCTTGCTCCCTGACCATTTTGCGGTATTTCTCTGTATATCTTTTGTCTTGTTCACTGTTATTGCTGTTTGTTATCATTGCCACTGCTGTTGTTCAGATTGTTCACACTGTTGTATTAAATTTCTTCTTATTTTAGCCCGGGGTCTGTGCTTAACTTCCAGCCCGACCGGCTGCGGGTGAGGGAGGGGCAGCGGCAACGTGCTCTCCGGTCCCGGCAGGGCTTAAACCAGCACAATCGTGAATAATACAACCCAGTCAGAAAAGCTGGGAGTCCAAGCTACTTTGTCAGGGATTTCAGCTAACAAGAGGAGTTCACAGCTATTCCCTCATCTATAAAGTTACCTGCAATAACTTTCTAGAAAGAGGTGAAGAGAATAAAAAACAGTTGGGACTAGTTAATCTGCAGATGAGGATAAATACAGTTCATAACGTAGTGTGACTTAAGATATTTGTGCTTGCCAGTAGAAGCAGCACCTCACACCCATTTTAATGTGGCTTCCCGCACCAGTACATGCATTAGTTTCACACACCTCTAACAGTACTCACTCCCAAAGGGGAAATTTCAGACTGTTTCCATATTTCTACAATTTGTACAATTCTACAAAAGTGTTATGTTCTGCTTCTCTGGCTTCAAACATGAGACATGCAAGAAAAATAGGAATCAAAAAATGCATAGAAGCATGTTTAAAAAAATATGTAGTGAGCAACTGCCCAGAATCAGCTAGAGCTGGACTGGGAGCCTGCAAACAACAAGGCAGTCCTGATGTACCAGGCTTCCACACACAACCAGAAGCAGAGCTGCACTGGGCACAGGTTTTGAAGGACCGAGGCAGTGGCTGGGAAGAGGAAGCAGCCAGCACACTCCCCTGGCAACACCACTAACCACCTCGGGAGTAAGTACTGGTCTAGACCCACAACAGCAGCACAACCCCTGAGGAGCCACTGTTGTTCAACAGGTACATGCCCAAGAGCATGTCCTCATTTTCGTAGGTACTACTGATGTGCAGGGGCTCTCAAATGATATGGGTATGTAGCTATTATCAGGAAGACCAGCTACATATTGCTTGGCTTCACAGAGAGAATATGACACACTGAAATAGAAAAAAATAGTGTAAGAAAAAAAACACATTACATCCTTTATCTCCTTCCGTTCTTTTTCCTTTGTTCTTAGACTAGAGATCTGCTAGAGTTAAATGTCAAAGACAGCTGGATAGACCTTTCATATGATCCAGAGCAAGCATTCCCATTAATCAATACAGTCCTTAATTTTATAAAAACATGCTGTAGATTGCAGCTACATCAATCCAAGTTTCAGTCAATGCACTGTATGATCATGTGAGGTTTTGGTGAGCCTTAGGAAGCATCTGCATTGTCATATCATTAAATTTAAATAAAGGTGTAATTCAGAAGTTGACAGAAACTTCATATTTAAATTTTTATTACCCTGCTGTTCTCTCCCTCTTTCTTCCAGAGAGGTAACAAAAATATATTACTATCTTAATGCTAGGCAGCAATTATATTCAAGTTTGCCAGTAATTTCTAGCAGAATTAAATTTTAGCTTAAAGGACTAATAGAAAGATCATATTTAAATGTAAATACCAAGCAACCTAGCAGAAGAAAAAAAATGTAGACATCTCTGAGGTATTATTTCAACAAATTTGCATGGTTAAGGGTTTTTTTTTTTTCTTTTAAAGATATGTACATAATGCACAAAAAGGCAAACAGGTAAAAGACAGCATATTCAGAAGGAGGACAAAAAGCCAGTTTGTGCTCACTCTTGATGCTATTAGCCCCTCTCCTCAGAAACATACATTTTATCTTGAAAGAAAAGTAATGCTTCAGCATGACTAAGTCTTGTTAACACTTTAATATGCAATTTTTAGATACAATATGTTTTAAGACAAAAAAACCTTTTACAAAAGGATAGAAGAGTACAAGGAACACAGTTTGTGACTGAAGCACGTTTCATGGACTTGGATCTAAATTTACAACATGTCACGTGAAAATAAAAAGTCATATTACTCACCAAAACGCTAACACAAAGAAATTATTGCAGGGGGAGATGCACTAACAGAACTGAATTTATTAAGAGTCTAACTTAAACATTCATGCTTTTTCCATCCCCAGAATACTTACAGGACATGGCAAGATGGCTGTGCCAGAAGAGCATCATTATTCTTATCAGATAGCAAGGTTTATGCTGAGAATATCTTCTACTTAAAAAAAAGCTTCAGTAATCAGACCTTTTTGTGGGTAAAGGAAAGGTCATTTCCACAGCTGGAGGAAAAAACATCAACAGCAAGCCAACAAACACCAGGACTTCTGAGACAGCTGACACTATGTGGTGAATGGCAATTACCGATTAACTTCCTTTTGTTCTTTGATTTTACTTTTTTTTAAAAAAAAAATTAACACCTTTTGCCACAACATGTAGTTTGGCAAGAAGTTCAAAGTAACCAAGTAAATTAAATGATACATGTGGTTCTTTGATCTAAGAATTTGCTGCTGTCAAGCATTTTCTTGACATCTCTGCTTTACGGCTCATAGCCAGAATATCCCTCCCCTTACACCAGCTCTGATCTGTGTCATATTCCTCCATGACATGATTCATCTCCTGCATTCGGCAAAAAGTTATCCACTTCTTTTTTCCTGGATTAACAAATTCTGTTAGTCTATAGTGGGGTACGTTGAGTATCAAAACCAGCACTACAGTATGTTGTAAGAGCAAAACAATGAAGGAACTGGTAGAAGACAGATAGAGGTGGAAGAGAAAAAGCACGATGACGCTCACTTCACTCCCTGCTTCCTGGTGGTGGTGAAACCACAGGGAGTATGGCTAGACATAGTTTAAAAACAAACCAAGCCAAAAAACAAGCCAAGCCCCCCACCTAGCCCTGCAATTAACTCCAGCACAGAAGTTCCACAGAAGCAAGAGTCCCTGGGATTTGCTTAAGTATCTTCTCCTCCCTTCTCCCACAAAACTGTAATTTGACAGACAGCCTAAACCCCACACAATTATGAAGATTGTTCCTATGAGGAGACTAGTTGATGGCAGCAATATCCCACTCCAGACTCAAAGCTCCATGCTGCTTTAATAAAGGACATGGCATTCTTACCAGTATTTTTATAGAAAGCAATACAAGAGGTACCTATGTAAATCCTCTATAAAGGAAAAGATTGCTGTATTTCATTTGCACTTTCCTTCTCTCAGTTTGCTCTTAAGTCACCTCAGTATTCGTACCACTTCAGAAACTAGAAGTTGCATAAAGACAGCACAGCATTTCAAAGCATCTGTTCTAAAAAGCAAACAACAATCAGGGCTAAAGCACTGGTCTAAACTTAAGACGACCATAATTTCATTGGGTAACCTCTGGTTTTGGTAAATTTTGCTTCAGTAGTCAAGTCTGAAATTATTTGGTTTACATGGAAGAAACAATATACTGGCCACTTTAAAGAAAACCTTTTATGATAATAAGCTTTTTAAGTCACAAATTTGCCTAACAGTCACAAACATACTACTGCAGAAGCTACAGGTCCACAGATGATATTTTCTTATTTAATAGCCCTTAATAGATTTATCTTTCATAAATTTAGCCAATCACTGAAAAACTGTTTCCCATCTTCTCAATGACACTCAGGATCTCAGAGACTCTCCCTGTCCCTCACTCTCACAGACAGAAGAGTCCTTGTCTATGGGAACGACTGAAGTTTTCATACAGACGCTGCTCCACATTTCTGAGTACCCTTGTTAGCCCTCCTTAGGTCTATTATACCCTGCCTGGGATGAAGGGATTAGAAGTGCCTACAATACTGAAAATAGGATTTACAGCAACAATGACACTGTGCTTTGTGCTCCACTCCATTGCTAGTAAGTCTTGTGATTCTCTCTGCTTTTTAGCAATTACTTGCACTGAGCTGGTACTTTTACAAAACTGTCATTATAAACTCCAAAGATCTTTTTCTTAAATAATAATAAATTCAGACACTAATGTTGTATGAGTAAAGAAAGGATCATTTTCACATACACAACACTTCACATCAATGAGCATGATACGTTATTGGAGAAGGACTTCGTGATATTGAGGGCCAAGCCTCCACAGTCAGTCCTTCTCTTCACTATCCCAAGTAACACTCACTCATCAGCAAAGCTGTTTCCCAACTATTTATGACTACTGATTTCCAAACAAAACTATTGAGCAGCACAGATTCCCAAGAGATATCACTAATGACCTCTCAGCCTTAATTGACATCTCTAGCTAGCTTCTCTATCCAGAGAAGGACCATCTCTAAGTTCAGCTTAAATCTTTGGTTGGGGACTTTACAGAACACCTTTTGGAAATCTAGATAGGTTACATCAACTGTATTGCCTTAACCTGTATGTTAACTCTTGTCAAAGGATTTTAATCGACTTAGGAGGTGCTGTTTTGTAAGGCTGTTGTCTCTTCACCTCAGCACCTTTCACATGTCCACTGTCTCTGCTCCTGGGTCAGCTTACTAGTTTCCACTCTTCCAAAAAGTCCTTTTAAAAACTTATCTCTCATCTGCCTCCTTCCAGTCTTCCATGACTGGCACAATTTAAAGCACTGGATTATAGTTTAATTATTTGCTTATTTCATTCTTGAACTCATTCAGATGTGCAAACACATCTCACCTTAACCACAGACTGCTCTTCACAGTTCAGTTTGAACAAATAGCCCCTTCTCCAAACATGGCAATTTGAGACATATCTCCCAATGCAGTCCATCACCTCCAATTCTTTTAAGTTCTTTCATAATGCACAGAAAAAAAACCAAAGCTTTTCTCCCTTGCTGACATTTCATCTTCTCTAAACACTCCTTTTATAGGTCAGTGTGCCCTGGTTCTGCAGACAACATTGTGCTATTCATATATAGGAAAAGAGGGAGAAAAAGGAAGATTATTTTCATGCCCTTCCCAAGTAGTTTCTCAAGGTGGAAAGAGCTTGTGTGTGTGCGTTTGAGGGCTTATATCTGGGGGAGGTTGCTGGGAAGGCTCTCATACTACAGTTTTACACTTAGCCTACCATCACTTACCTTCTATTTCTCTATTCATCATTTATAGAAGATTTAGTTTTTCAAAGAATTTACCCTCACTCCCAAGGGCTTCCTTTATTCTACTATTTCACCATGTCAGATTTTTTAGTTGATAGTCTTACAGTGTCTTGATGAGTGATACATACCTGCTGAGAGCTCAGTGAAGTTTCAAAAACGGTTTCCAATCAGCTTGCAACATCTTACCTTCTTGGCTCTCTTTAGCTTTAAGAACCCATCTCCTCCCATCACTACCCCTTTTTTGTCTTTTTTAACTGAAGTTAAGTGGTTCTTCAAGCAGATTTCTTAACCTTTTATAGATTCAGCATCCCTCCAGGAATGCTGAACAGACCATGTTTGTCACAGACCGCCCTCAGTACTAAGTTTGAATCTGCTCTTTCATCCTACTGTAGGCCATGTCCGAGTCAATTCTCCCGTTGTGGGTGCCCTGACTAGCTGTTTCAGTAAGTAGCTACTCACTGCCCCGAAGTTTTGTCTTGGCACCCGCCTCTGACACAGCATCCACCTAAATGAAATGAGGCTAACGAGCCATTCATAGCTCTATTTTCTGCTTTGTAGTCCCTCTGATCTCACACAGCATCGGCAAACTAGTCAGGCAGATGGAAATGCAGTCCTAATGCTATTCTTCCCCCTTACATGTGCCTGGAATTCTACCCACAGAGCTTTCAGTGCTGCAATAGCTACTCTTCTTTTTGAGTCTTTTGGTATCTGACACTCATCTGGCAGAGTCATATAAGCTTCCAGTTGAGCTTTTATAACACTGAACTAACAGAACAGTGAATGGCACTGTTAGCACATTTACTTGTGAGGGATTGTTTTGTTCAACCCTGCTTAAACAGGATTGACATTCACCCAAAAAGAAAAGAGAGAGTTTGAACGCTAAGCGGTTCAAGTACAAAAAAAAATCAGATAAGATTCAAATTACATTCGAAAACAAATTTGCCGCCTTGCTGTCTTGAAGTCCACTCAGGTAGAGCTTGCTCCAGTTGCTTTTGTTATGCTCCATACCTTGCACAGCAGCTCTGTGAGAACAACGGAGTTGATGAAACCTGACTTCCCAAGGCTTCATTGTGGGATTATTCAGTGTCTGAACACGAACTTTAATTGAAAGTACACCTGCAGCTAAGGCTTTCCCTTACAGGGTAAGGCTATGACTCTCCCACACATCTTGACCAGAAACACAAGGTGGAATCAGGAGTTTACTGCAATTCAGATCCTTTTGTATTCCAAGTTCTCAGCTGCACGTATTACTCACACAAACAATAATGAATTGAGTCTTCTTTTTTAGTGGAACTCTCAAGTGTCCTTTATTCAAATGTCAACATCTTGTATGCAAGGTGTTACAAGCTCCAGCACAGAGCTTTCCCAGAAAAACAGGCAGATTGTTTCAGTGACCTTTAGGTGTGTTCTTCCCTGTTCACAAAACACGTGCATTTTTTCAAGACCAATTTTAATTTTGGATGTTTAGGCTATCATCTGTAGTTGAGAAAAATCACTGTTCTCTTGAACATTTCGTCCTTTAAAGAAAATATCTGCAGCTTTAATCCTGGCTTGTAGTTCTTTTCGTGCAATTCTAGACTGTAAAATATGTTTTACCATACTATCCCTTCACACTCTGGGTAGTTCAGATGAAATCAAACAGAAACTGTTGCTTGAACAGCAGTATCTTTTTGCTCAAGTATTGCATATAATTTTACAAGGACTCTGGCATCCTGATCTTCATATGCTTAAGTCAGTCTTTCACTAGTATATACAAAACACATGCAATAGGGCAACATCAGTAGATTTCTCCATAAAAAAAAGAATATTAAGTTGTCTATCCAATCCCTTTCCTATATAAGCTACTAAGGACTTCATATGCTTCTGTACAAAATTCAGTGTTTATTCAAATAGCTATTTCTCAGATGGGGAGCCTACAACACACAAGTTAGCAACTACTTCACAAGTGGCCTTGTACCTAACAAAAAATTGTAGCTATGAATAAAGCTATGCTGTAATCCCAAAAGTGCTATTATGGGGGCTTGACAAGGTCTCAGAAACCATTTGTTGAGCCTCAGAGGAGACAAGAGAGAACAGCAGGCTAGCCAGCCAGAACACAAAACCCTCCTGAATGGTTATCAGCCTGCACATAGCAGTAACTCGCAGCATTACTTGCCAAGCTTGCAAAGAAAAGATTGGGGGGG
>NW_020799091.1:20391739-20401704 GCF_003259725.1 Athene cunicularia | reverse complement strand
GGGGGGGGCAGCAAGGGGGAAGAGGAGCATGAGAGTTAAAGCACTGGCAGAATGAAGCCTGAAACTGAAACTATGCTGCCATCCATTCACACAAGATGGGCTTCTCTACTCTAAACTCGACTGCTTTACAGTGGACAGATACCAGAAAGCAAGCCTTTTATTAGCAGCAAAGCTAAGTATCTTGATGCTCCTGCTTTAGCTTCATTATGTTACTTGAGCAAAGTTAGACAAATTGTCTGTACTGAACTTTCAAGAGCATTTCCAAGACTTAACAGAGATGGGTGAACTGATTACCATCATCTACATAAAGTCATAATCCACAATGCCAAATATTTTATAGTATCACAAAACAAACTGCTGGCTTACTTTGTTAATACCTTAAACATAAAAAAGAGACAACTATATATTGATTAAACATAATCTTCATAGTTTTAATCAGTTTCAAAATGAGAATTTTGAATGAGATTTGACATCCCTTTAGCATGGACCCTTTTGTCATGTTTCCAAAGCTTAAGATCTGGCCATTTCTCGCCTAACAAATGCCCAGAAAGCACATTCTTTAACTCAAATCATTTGAGCTGATCAAATCTAAGATTGTTCATGGCAGCAAACATGTAAGTTATTATTTTTGAAAAACATGTTCTTTACCTCATCCTAGGAGACAGTCCTAGCTGCAACTATACTCCCAATCTGAATTTGCATTTAGACAGTGTATAGTTCCACAATAAAGCACAATCTTGAGGAGGAGGAAAGAAAAAATAAACACCAGGTTTCATAAGCGTCATTACTCACTCAACTATCATGCAAGCTACAAAAAGTTACAAACAAAACTAGTGCAGCCTATGTGACTTTAAGACAGTAAGGCTACAAGTCCATCTTCAATTCTGCAGTATCTCAAAAGCAGCTAGTACTGCAGATGTCTTTATACAACGACTCTGTATAGCCACAGAATCCTTTGCATTTTAATGGTTCCAGAAATACAGAGATTATCAGTATATGTAGTTACAAAATTTATATATATATTTTTTTCCCTTATGGTCAAGACATTTCTGATGTTTCTGCAGAAATATTTGAAAGCCGTATTTTCCACAGAACAATTATCACATGCACAGGCCACAAACATGTTGTTGAGAACCAGCAAAAAGGTTAAGGAATGCATCTGGATATTCATCCACTACAGGCTATTCTTTTAGAATCTGCAGAGGCCACCAAAGGACCTGCAGAAGCACAGAAGGTATTAGAACCTCATCACATTCACCCTTAAAAGCAAGGGAGACACCACCATCATCCTTTTCTGTTGTTAAAAAAACTCCCACTATCAGGTATGAAGAAACACTTTCTCAAAATCTGCTTTCAATTTGCTCACTAAAGAACTGCTACTGTATTGCAAATTACCTGCACTGTGCGTACTTACCACTTCCTTGCTTAGTTACCTTGAACTTTTGTTCTCCAAGTACTTTTCTTCAAATGCACTAAATGACAAAACTAGATTCATCCTTTAATGCTACTATTTTATTCCTGCCCTCAGATGTAAGGGGCTCACTTCTAGGCCAGGTTTAGGGTTTTGCCATAATTTCTATTCGGATTATCAAAACTCAAAGTTGGAAACAAGAGCTGCAAAATCATCTCCTAGTCCAGGAGGCCTCCAGGACCCAGTTTCCTGAGTCACCTCTCCTTCCCTGCTCAATTCCTGAGACAGAAACCCAATGGTACTCTACTGATCACTGATTTCAGTCCCAAAAAAAGTTTCTGTCATTTTTCCCCCTGTCTCCAGACTCTTTGTTAACACAAGGAAGAATCTACTGTCATAGTCCAGGCCTAGCCTAGCTGTACAGACAGGTGCTTTCCCATGCAGGTACTATGCCTAAGATCTCAGTTCCTAAACCCTGAAGAGCCTCTCAGCCACCTCCACCTCTGTTCTCACCTTTCCCTGAAGAGCAGTTTAGCTCCAGGTTCATCATCTCCTCCTCAACAATGCACAGCCCATAGCATTCACCATTTTTTTTAGTGCACATATTCTGCACTGCCATCCCAGAAGCAGACAGCACAGTATATTGTTTCTGGCATGCCACTGGACATCTTGGTATTTAGAGATAGCTCATGTTTGTCTTTCATTCCCACCACTTACTTCTAGTGCACTTATCACCCCCAAGTTCCACTTTTGGACAGTGTTGATGACTGTACACAACCTTCATGTGGGTGAGCAAGGAAGTGGAGCAGTGAAGTTTACTCTGAATTTTTCAGAACTTTGGGGACCTAAACAGGATACAAACCCCCACAGGAATCAGTCTCCAAGGTGACTGAAAAATGAAACAATTCTAGCATATTGCAGCAGCCTATCAAAAAACCTCTTGCTTACTGAAAAGTACATGCATGAGAGCCTATGTTTAGCACATACAAGAGGAGCAAACACACACAAGTACCAACTCTCCCCAATGATTTGCTTTCAGTCTCGACATTCTTAAGTCATTCTTAAGCCATTCGTGTTTACCAGCCATTGCCATTTTATTCTCTTCATATTCAGTTGCATATTAGCTTAATGTGTGCAAAAACTAGGATGGCATTGGGTTTGAAACTGCAAATACGAAGTTTTCTTATGTATGTAGGAGTCTAGAAGAAAAAGTACTATTTGGGAAATTCAATTGTCTGTCTGTAACCTGTGCCACTTCTGTTTTAAAAATTAACCATTTTTAACACTCTCCAAACAGAAGACACTACCAGACCATTCAGTTATTTATGATCCTCCCTCCCTCCATCCCCAGTCAGCACCCTGTAAATGAGCACCACTGCAACAAGTAACTATCACACTTCTGCTGCTTCTAGGGCAGTCATGGAAGGAAGCTAAAGAAGTCCACCTATCACTCTTATTACAGACTCTTGTAGGAAAATTCAGATTAACATCACACTTTGAAATGAAAAGATTATCCTCTAAAATTAAGAGCCAGAGCCAAGCTTGCAAGACAGGCTGTACAGCAAAAATAGAGAAATGGCAAGCATTTTATTCTAAGACAAAAATAGCAGCACACCAGACAAATGGTAAAGACTGAAGATAGCACTCATTTTGTCACGACAGAACAAAGGAAATCCTATGGAATGCATGAGATGTCTCCTTTTGGGGCTGGAGCCCAGCATTTCAGCTATAAAAGATGATACTGGTTGTCTGTTGTTCAGACCTATACTCATGATCCTGGTTTCTAGTTCTCACTAAACTAATTTTATGTTTAAAACCAAATAAAAGATGATGAAAGGAGACTATACCCTTTTGGAACTGGAGCTGCACCTGACAATGTTAACCATGACAGAGGTGGGAACACACAGTCCACGCCAGCAGCCTGTGCGCTGCCTCACACATTCAGTTCATTTAACTACAGCAACTCAGTCTTCAATCTGTATAATCACAACCCAGACATTTGCAACTGATGTCCTGCTTCTCATTGTCCCACTGCTTGTCTGTGGAAAATTACTTTGGTGGAAGGTGGCAGCATCTTGGTATTAAATAGCTATTCAGAATGATCTACTATCACTATTTCAGGCACAGCAATGAATGACTTAAAAGACAGGAAACAATCAAGAGCCAGATTTTTATAATCATTTTTTACTCACTGGCAAAACAATCACATTTTAATGCCAAAATGGACACATCTGAGCTGTAACTTGTAGGTCTTGTGCATATCAACACATTGGGCTGCTGTTGCATACTGTTGGAGTACAACCTTGCCATACACAAATTCAAGCCACTGTACCTTCATTATACTGCCACTGTAGTTTCCAAATTTCAGCATAACTAAAAGTCTATTCTTAAGAAACAAGACATTTTTCAGTTTCTGCTACAACAGCCTACAAATTACAGCTCTTCAGATTTCAGTGGTAATGAAGGACTTTTCTGTTGTTTTGTGGTTGTTGGATTTAAAAAAAAAAAAAAAGAAAGCAAGCCTTGGAAACAGAAGAACCAAAGAATACCCAAGAGCTAGAGTAAACAGACTACCTCACTATCATTTGGCCAAAAGCAGCATCCTCTGATGACATGCACTTTCTCTACTATCAGTGCCCTCAAACCTACCCCCTATTCCCTCACAAGAAATCAAGCACAGCAGTACATGACCCCATTACTTACATATATTATTCTAATTTACAAATCCAGAATAAAAGCAGATACAAAACACTGGTGTTTTTCAACACTATTCTCACACCTTCCTCTCTGCACTTGTCAAAGGCTTCGGGTAAGAATGAAACAGTAACTCATCTTTGCTGCAGGCTATCAACACATCTGTGACACGGTAACAAAAGATCACACCAAATGAAGTCCAAGGGCCACAGGAAGACTCACTCGATCACATGCCCTTAAAAACCTATAAAGCTTGGAGCCACCTAACCAGGTGAGGAGGGAAGGAAGCAGATGGGAAGACAGTTACATGAGTGGTTTACCAGAAAAATTTAAAAGAACAAGACTTCATGCAATACAGCATGCATACCTCATTATGTAGATAGTTTAATTAGGAACTTTCTAACTACTATGGTAATGGATCCAAAAGAGACTCAGGGCATATATTTTAAGTAGATAATACCACATATTACATACATAAAGTCTGCGGCATTTAGAAATTCCACACTACTGTTGACAGGAGCGAGAAGCCAAAGGCTTGCATGCCGACTCCACGGCTCTCACCGCCTGCCTGTAATCTGCACCAACTGCTTCAGTTCAAAACAGTTAAAATCAACACACACGAACATTCAGCCAAAAAAAAAAAAATACCAACCAACCCTTATGTCAATTAAACTGCGAGATAACAAGAGTTGTTTGGAAGTTTGTAGTGAATACTAACAGCATGAAGTTCATGATACAATTCCTGCAAAGGCTTGATACAGAACTTCCAGACATGTTGTTTCACTTCTTGCCAAGTAAAATTTCTCACTGGACACACCACTTCTAGTTGTGGCACTCCCAAACTCCATGTACCTCTCACTAAAAATCAGTATTGACAAAATAAATTACCTATGATGTGATGTAACTCAATAAATGCATACTCATAAATACAAACAAGCTGGAACTAACCTGGTAACATCCTTATGAAGGGGTCAAGCATTTAAAAAAAAAAAAAAAAAAAGGTAAAAAAAAGTAAAAAAAAAAAAGTAAAAAGTAGACAAAAGTAGGCTCTTCTCCATGCACTGCAGAGCTTGGCCTGATCTCTAACAGAGCAGCCTAACTTCTACAGCTGAAGAGCATTCTTACAAGTTAGTCAGAAGTGACTATTTTTGATAACATTACAAAACAGACACTAAGCTCTTGACTTAATCATCTTCCTCTGACAACAGGTTATGCAGTTTATCCACATTGTATTAAAATAGTTCCTTATTGTTCACACAAGAAATTCCATGTCTCCCTCTTCAAATACAGTGAAACAAGAATATCACCAGCATCTTATACATTACCCAAACCATTATTTTATCTATCTTAAACATATTCTGCCTTCTCTTCCCCACCCCCCCAAGGAAATACTCAATCTCTTCAGTTTCTCTTTATACATAAGTTTTTGAGAAAGATTCATCATCATTCTTGCCATATCTCTTTAACTGCTAAGTAGAAACTATCACATACTGTATTAGAGAATAAATAAACCAGTAGTTTAGTGGACATCCACTAGTTTTCCACCATTGTTTCTTACGCAACTCATACAGACCCTCGGGGAAAAAAGTGGATATAGATTATTTAAAACATGCAAGCATAATTATTTTGTTTCGATTACAATTATGTGTCAGTATGTCCAAATGAAACAATCTGTCCCTTCACCTACAGCAATACTTCCAAAATAACTATGGTAGCTGAAATAAAACCAAAAAATAAACTCCAACTGCACTTGTGTTTGGGACCTACATCACCTCTAGCTGTTCCTGAGAGTGAGTAGGAGAGCACTAGCTTGCTTACTGTTGGTTCACCACCGACAAAGCCTCACCACGTAAGCTTCTTTCTGAGAGATTAAGAACAGCTTCCAAAAAAGCACCAGGGGATGTTACTGTAGCTCGAGATCTTAAATTATATCATTTTTTGCTGTCGTAATTAAAAAGTTAGATACTGCCTAAGAGTGACATTCAATAGTTTCTTATTCTCATCCAAACCACATCCGATAAACAGGAAAAAAAAATATTTGGAAACACTCCAAATTGCCACTGAAACACCTTGCTCCACAGAATAGGCTTCTCTCAGACTTCTGACTATAGCTGTATCACAAAGGGAGAGGAGAGCAAACAAAAAAAACAGTACAGGATCAATCCCATTAAAATTGGGTACCAGTCTGGCATCAGTATACAACCAGTACATGCTGCCAGCTCCAGGGGAGCATGTACCTAGTGTGCTACACGAAACAGGCGGCCAGGCTGGCACAAGTTGCCCCCACTGTCCTGCCATCTCCCTCTGCCCAAACCTGGCACTCTGTTCCTAATCAGCTTTCAAAGAGCCTGATCCAGTCAATTTAAAAATTTTTATTTTTTTAAATCAAATCTGTACCTTAGTCCAACAAACTAAAACCTGCTGGGATATTTTCCAAGTCCAGCATAAGTCAAATAGGTGGGTTTAATATCTGGGTTGAGCAACATTCTGAAAGGAGCATCCAAATGGTACGCAAAGCAGCTTTTATGCAGGAAATGACTGACATTTTCTGGACAAAAAAGGTAAACTATCCTACCACCACTAGACATGAGCAACAATTTCTTTATCTGAAGACTGACATTCAACATGCCACGCCTGCATTCCCTTCCCAGTGTCTGCCGTTAAACTGCCTTCTTGTACTGTACACCTTTCTGCTATAAAAATAAACCCCATCAATTCACACAGAGCTTGTTCTAAACAGCTTTTAGAGCCCACTGCTAGTACTGCACTGATGAAAAAGACAGCACCATTCAATAAAAAGCCAGTAAGATTCAACCACTGACATCATAGACTTAAAAATAAGAGGGATTAAAATAAAAACCTGATAATAGAATGCAATTTTGCTACAGGCAATGTACCAGGTAGAGTTCAGCTGCAATGCTTGACATTGTTATTCAGCTAATTTGATCATTAGCTGGGTCAAGTTTGGTAGCAAATATGTAAAAAAACCTCCATGGAGCCGTACTGGGTGATCCTCTAAGATGGTCTAGTCGAGACATCAAGCCTCACCTTATGGGAAAGGGCACCACAGGGCTGGACTGGCTTTTTTGTTGAAGGAGAGCGTGAAATCCAGCTTACACCCTCAGCAGGTCACTAAAGCACATACTACAGAACATCTCTTTCACTCACTAGAAGGATTCTCACTCACTCCATCAAGATTCCTACAAGACTGTCCTCCAAAACGTTCCTGTGTAGTTCAATACAATTAACTTCCTACAATTACAACACACAACTGCTATCTAGTTTTGAATTGCCATACTGCACCTCAGAGGCAGCTGTAAAACAATCAAGAAAAAAAAGAGGTGAAGATTGCAGTTGTACTGTGGACACTAGCTCCTACTACTCTTAAAGTGGATTTTTATTAGCAAGGGCTTTTGAACATACATTTGCACAAACTGAATTATTAAAGTCCAATTCTTTTCTGTGCTGCTTCTATTCATTAGACATTCATATATATGTCATTTAAGAAAAACCTTCTCCAGTATTTTTAACAAAACATTTGCAGTCCTGCAGCCCATTCTCCACTATGAATATCATGAGGTACATTAATAGACTTTTATATGATTCGAATTTTTATTTTAAATGGCACAAATCTTTTAAGTCTATTAATGTTTGCTTTAAACTTATAAGGTCAAGGAAAAAAATAATAAAATTAACTAAAAGCAAACAACTTCATATGTAAAGAAAGTTTGAGCTGTATACTACAAACAAGAAGCAGGTTATTCATCCATCAGTATGTACCATTTGGAGAACACTGAAACAATGTAAGAATTTTTTTAAAAATATTTGCCTGTTACAATGTACAAACATGAAATACTGTTTCATATGCTCCCCACTGCAAAATATAACATTCAGCCATAGATTACTATAGCTTCAGGAAAACAAAACGTTACTATATGCTTTTGCAATTTAATTGATTCCTTTGGATAACGGGGTAAATGGAACCTTTAAGTCTAATTCTGTCTATCTAATTTAATATGACATATGTACAAGTGTACTCTAAGCCACCAGAACATCTACAGATGTTCCCTTTTACATATTTTAGTGATTGTTCAAGGGCAATTAGAATATTTCAAAGATAAAGTTTGCAGAAATCTGGAAGGAAAATCAGAAGTATTAGGGAAAGGGAAAGGAATGGAAGCATTAAATGAACTATAAAGGAAAAAAAAAAAAGGAGACTATCTATTGCTCACCCTTTCCTTCAAAATTTATCAAATACCATATCTTGATTTCTGCCCTCACCAAGAGAGGATTTAAAATCATACACACTCAAGAACTGTGAGGAAATTCTACTCTAAAGTCACCTTTGAGTAACTACCTATTTTTAAACCACACGATTCCATTTTTCTGAAATTTCTCAAAATGACACTACCATCAGTACACTTTCCTGAACACCATCAAGCAGCCTGATGATTTCAACAAAAATGTGTTTGAAAATATACTCCACCAGTGTCACATGCTGAACTCCCTACATGCTGCTGCAGTCCAACATGCTGAACAGCTGCGCAGAGCCTGACACAAATATTAAAAATGTAGTCATATCTTTCAGTACCTCAAATCCATTTTTCATATTGCGGGTGTGTATCAGCACTGAAACCAGGGCTGGCTGTACCAGCAAAGTTACTACCTGCATGTAAGGAGACTTGAGACAATAGCTTATCACACTGATGACAGTATATTCCTCTTCCCCTCACAGAAAAAAAAAAAAAAAAAATTTCAGGCAAGATAAGAATTCCTCCTATGAAGAGTTTGAAGCATCCAAACGTAAAATCTGAGAAGTAGTTAGCTGACTCATACCAGCAGACAGAATTCACGCTGAAGTAACTGTGTCACAATTAATACCAGCATGTTTAAAACACAAAGTTAAGGTGTGACCAGTCCCATTACACCGTTCTGTAGGTAAAGGCTAAAACATTTCTAAAATTAAAGCTTATGTAAAGAGAACCAGATCACGTTTCAGGCATAACTGACCACAGCCTGCTTCAAAAGTTTTTTATTTATCAAATGTGAAAATACCACCCAGACTTTTAAAATGCATGTTATTTGAACAACAACATACAGATCACCACTATGAGGAGACTGCAAGAGAAAGAATGGATGTCATTTAAAATTTAGGACCTGTTACAAGAACAACCCATGCCTCTCCTTCTGCTCCCTACTTCCTATTGTTCTGCTGTTCAGCAAGTGATGCCATGTCACGAACGAAGGAAACCTAAATGCCAGTTTGCTAGATCTTTCTTTAAAATATTTATGCAAAGAAATTAATATACTCAGGTGTCTACCAAGAACTGGTCACACATAAAGCTCTTTTAAGGCGTTCTAAAGCCCGGAAAGAGCCAGCAGACTTTGGTTCCTGAAGCAGCCAGCAAGAATACCCAAAATGGTGACTACAAGTAATAAATCAGACAAAAAAGCGTTATTAAAAAAAAAAAATAATCATACCCTGTTAGACGAAGCTGATGGTCGGGTTGAACGTTGTAAGCGGCTACTCATTTATTCAAAATGAAAACCTGTTCGCTTACGCGTTTTCCTCCACTACATATTTTTTTCTCCAAAACCTACCCGTACCGAAACAAGACTCCAGCATTTCGCTGAGGGGATGGGAACGCTCCGAGTGCCCTACGGGGACCCAAGCACAGTCCGGACGGCAAAACGCGGGGCTTAACCGGGCGGCAGCAGAAGCCACGACACCGAGAGAAAGAAGATAGGGGCAGGGCCGGAGAACGGGCGGCATTAACATGGGGGGCCGAGGGGGACGCAAGGGCCCGTGAGGCAGGAGGCGGTGAGCGCAGGGCAGGGCGGCCGGAGCAGGCAGGGCCGG
>NW_020799091.1:20385192-20391689 GCF_003259725.1 Athene cunicularia | reverse complement strand
CGCACGTGTGGTTATTCCCCGGAGCAGGCCTCCTTCACGGGGCCGCCACTCGCCGGCTGCCGGGGATCACCCCCCCGGCAGTCATCAGCGGCCACAAGCTGCGGCTGTCGTCACGGGGTCGATTACGGTGAACACCAGGATCTCCAGCTTACTCCAGGCTGGCGAGGGCAGACACAGTTGGTCTTCGCCAGCTCAACCTTCCAGGCCACCTGTTAATGTTGTTGTAATTAAGACGATTCTATGACTTCAGGTGTAGGCAGGGTCAGATGCTACCATGCATGCAGAGACAAATCAGGATCATGGCGCCTGGTATTTAATGCAAATACTGACAACTTTAGCAAGGCCCTTGCACGCGACCAGTAACTGGGCACTTTCCATTGCCTCTTCTTGGCTGATAGAGCCATAGTTACCCACCCAACACAAAGGCAGCTAGTTATTTTGCAGAATAGAGAGCTTGTAACTAAACTAAAGCTACAGTAATTTTTCTAATTACAGCCCATTGGCCTTTTTAGTAGTCATGGACATAGGCTTCACATTTGATCTCAAGAAAGTAAGGGGGCACTCAAATCCATAACTTAGAGACAAAATATCAAAAAATGTGGGGGCTCTGGAAAGAAGATGCAACATTTTCTGGAACCATCTGAAATAATCTCCATTTTAATTTACAAATCCCCATTTTCATTTATATGATTCCTGATAACTGGGGATAGGGGTGTGCCAGCCTCCTGAGCTGGCATCACTCAATTGGACTGATGTCAGATGCCCACAGCTGGACTTTTGGTATGTTGCTATGTAGTTGTTAGGGATTTTATCTATGTTAGATAAAGCAATTAGGCAGGAGTTACAAAAAATACAAGCAATGAAAGAAACAACAATACAAAATTTTATTTGCCCAGTAACTCAACTAAATTATACAAGATTCTTGCCCAGCATCTCACTACGCCAATCAGCTAGAAACAGCTCAGGGCAGCCCAGCAGCCCATAAAGATAAAACAGTCTGGAAGATCATAAAGGTCTTTTCCAACCTAAACAATTCTATGATTCTATGCCGTCCACCTCATAAAATTCATCCACCCCAGCCCAGAGCAGTGCAGCATGACTCTGCTGTTGGGGACGCTTGGCTTTGGGGACTTCCACGGACAGCACGGATCAAGCTCACATGGTTAAACTCACCATGTTCAGCAAGCCTCAGTAGTAGAAATAGCCACTCTTTGTAACTTTGTACTCTTCTTTGCATTATTAATCTGTCATTCATGGAGGCAATAAATATCCAAACTCCTTCATGCAGATCCAATTATTGCACAGTAATTACTGTGTGAGTTAGTCTGTCCTGACCTAAAACACTGCAAGGTGTGGAGGAAGAACAATGCTTAGAAAGAAAAGAGAGCATAAATAAAAGCAGACTCGTTTTCTGAGGATCTGCGCTGTTTTACATGTTTACATAAACTGCATGGAAAGAACTCCATACCCTGACAAATAAACTCTGAGAAGTCAAAACCACAATAGAAATAACTTCTCTTTCAGACTTCAGTCCTTTTGTAAGAATGTTTACAAGTCTGCTTTTCTGAAAATGTTTCTTTCATTAGTTTTTCATAACATTTGGACCATGTGCCTTCCAGACTGAGTGTAGCTGTAAATTTGCTGCTTCTTCACTCTGTTTTCACTTCAGATACTTTTATTGTGGACAGCATTCAGTTTTACCCATTGAGACAGGTAGTTCCCAAGCCATAAGAGATTTGAAACAGAAAGCACACCTTCATTCTTTTAATGATGAAAAATGGATATTGACATTTCAAGGTGAACTTTTAACTCTGTTTCATAGAAAGTTGCATACTTTTTGTGTTTTATTTTAAAAATCTGTCAAAGTATAATATAATTTCAAGAAAAGGCTTAATTTTGGGGTCCATGCTTAAAAAGAAAGACATGACCAGGCCACGATCTGCTATTCTTGTCTCTCAGATTCCCACAGTAGCCTTTTGAATTGCCAGGATTTCTTATCTCTTGTTGCTTGTTTTGCATCCCCTCTTTTCATGCTGTATCAGAAATGAGTTTAAAAATATAGGTTTAACACATCCTTTGGAGCTTTCCTCTTTCTCTTTTTTCCTCTAACATTCATGGCTTGCTTTATATTCTTCTGTTCCATGTTGGCATAACTTCTAATGTTTCCTGTACACATACACTTTTGACTTTTTTTTTTTTTTTTTAAATCACCACACCTGTGAACAAAATCTAAGCTCTCAAGATGAAAGTGACTGTTACTGTGTTAGCACCAGTAACATGCAGCAGGTTGGAGACAGTTATCAAAGCAAGCCGTGTGCTGAGAGGAAAGTAGTCAAGGAAGGTTCATGTCATTAAACATCTCTGAATGTAGGAAGTTGTATTTCAGGTGAAAACCCTGCACTGTCTGGGAACTGGCTGGGTTATGGTAGTAAGCAGACTCTGCCTGTTGAGGTACAGCACCAGATCAAGAGGTCCTGTACCCGAGCTAGAGCAGCAGTACTGAAAGCAAAGCTGGTTTTGTTGCATGTGTGTTTGCATGCTAACGGTCACAGTGTCGGTGCTAGGATCAGAGTTTGTGAATTAAAGCTTACAGCTGGGGAATGTAAAACAAGCTACTTACTCTGTGTTTTGCAGTCTTCATTAATAGAGAAAAAAAATACAGAAAAGTGTACCTTGAATGTTTTTGCTTTCTCATCTTTTTATTTCATGTGGATAACCTACAACAATCACATCCACATGCCATTAGAATGTCCACTTGCTCCACTTACTAATTTGCCAGATTTGATTATACTTCTGCTTTTCAGAGAATTTTTCATGTAAGAGTAGCTGCCTGCTAAAAGTTTTCCATATCTGCAAAGGGACATTCTTTGGCACTGTGACTAGGGTATTCCCAGCTTGGTAATGAGTGAAAAGGGGCCAGTCCTGCTATGTGCTATGTATCTTCCACTTTTGCTTAGACCAGGGAAAGCTGAAGCCAAGAGAATAACATGTTGGCTTTGATTTTTTTCTTTTCTGCATGTAAAGAAAATCAAATTATCATATTTGGACAGCTTGAGTATTTTTGAGAAACCTAGCAGTTGTTAATGTGGAGATGAGTTAGCTGAATACTGGCAGCATGTAAGAATGCAGTTTACTTAAAGCAGGTTAAGTAAAGTGCTGGTTCTACAAATAGTTTTGTATATAAAGCAATCGGGTTTTGTTTTTTTGTTTGTTTGTGTTTTTTTTGGGGGGTTTTTTTGGTTTTTTTTTATTTTACATTTAATTGTACTTTACTATCAAGTTTATCAGACTAGTGATATGCTTGATCTAACAAGGCATCCTTGATTCTGGCAGAAGTGCAAGTTAGTAACAAATATAAATCAGTTCTTTGGATCTAGGTGCTCTATAGGAGAGTGGTGCTTGCATTCAGTGAAACATCTGTTTGCCAGACTCAGGACCACCTACAGTAACTATCAGCCTGATTGTTTTATGATCCTAAAGAAGCCAGAGAATCAGTTCTCAAGAGTCTCAACAGGCCATGAGAATTCAGTTTATGAAGTCCTGGTTACTTTTGCTTTTGAAAAGAGCCCTACTTGAGGGGAAATAAACCCCAATATTGAATATTATTTTATTATTTTATATTATTTCAGTAAACATAATCATAGATATATTCAGGTGTGAAGGGGCTTCTGGATGTTATCTAGTTTAATATCCTGCTCAAAGCAGGGCTACTATTCAGGTTGCGTGAGGCTTTGTCCACTCAGGTCTTGAAAACCTCTGTGGAGAGAGATTCCACAGCCTCTCTCAACCTGACTGTCCTAAGGGTGAATTTTTTTGTCCTTCTCTTGGTAAAAATCCTTGCTCTGTCTTTTCAGTAACCTCCTTGTCAGTACTGGCAGGCTGGCCCATCTCCCAGCTGATGAAGCCCCAGTACCCACAGCCTCTCACACATGCTAAGTGCTCCAGCCCATCACTCTCTTGGTATTCTCAGATGCAACTCAACCAGTTTATCAGTAATTTTCCATATCAGGATTGTTCTATCCCCAGACTGGGCATCGTATTCCACATGCAGGCAAACAAGAGCCACATAAAGGGAAATAATCACTTCTGGATGATCCATTGTCTGTGTTCCTCTTGGTACAGTGCCATTAGCCTTCATGGCTGCCAGGGTGCACTCCTGACTCCTATTTAACCACTGCCCACCAGGACCCCCCATCCTTTCCAGCAGGGAAGTCAGTAAAGCCCCCATTCAGTATTGTCTCAGAGGGTGATCACTCCTAGATGAAGGGCTTTGCATTTCACCTCGTTGAACTCCATGAAGTTCCTGATGGCCCATTCCTCCAGCCTGTCCAGGTTCCTCTCAAACACAGTAGCTTAATGTCACCATGTTGGCATCATCTGCCCATACTAAGATCCAGTTTAAAAAAAACTAATTATGAGGTTCTGCTTTACTTATATAACATCAGGTAATAGAATAGAATACTTTCTATTTACATTTACTAAAGAACGTAAATGACTGAACAATCAAATCAAAACCAGGGTTACAGATTTTCTGTTACTACAAAACTTAGTAATTGCCTGAGGTTTGCTGCCCTCCATCGGCTATTTTTATTATAGTTCCAAAGATAGTCTTTTACTGCAGAAAGCGTTGCTACAGTGCAATAATAATATTACAGGGAAAGAGCTATTTTTATTTTGTAATAACAACACAGTATAAAGTAACCCCCTGTACTTAGTTCTAGTGTGCTGTTGTGAAACATCGGTATGAACAGGACATGAACACAAAATTCTGCATTGGAGGACAGGTCAGTGGAAAATAAACTAATTCAGCATAATGTTTCAGCACAGAAATACAGGTTTATTTACCTGTCTAAACCATCATCACCTTCTGGGTGAGCACCACACATGTGGGTTTGATACCAGAGAAGATGTTGTTTTGACTGTGGAATAATGATTACTAAAAACAGACTATGAGAGGAAAAGATTTCAAACATAGGACAAAAACCAATCATGGGAAGAAACTGACTTTTCAAGGGATCCAGGCACTACTTTGTATACTCTGATTTTATTATGAAAGTAAAATTGATCTTCAGGAAGGACATATTTTAATTACTCCATGCAAATGTAATCATAACACAATACTAATTATTGATACGGTGTCAAGGAACATGAGTAACAGTGAGGGCTACATGTTTTCAGTACAGTGCACAGGTCTGGCCTCAGTGTTAAGAATGTGTCCCCACCATCAATCTGGCTCATGGAAACCATGTAGTGGCAAGAAAAGAGTGTAAACTAACACAAAAGCTAAATGTAACACTTTTGTAAACTCTTCTTCTCAGCCAGAATAAAGAAATCCTGGGGTGCATAGTTGAGGTGGGGAGCGGAGGTATCTATCTTCCTGGACACCGGCCCTGAGCTCTTCCTACACTTCACTCATCAGTGAGGGTTTGCCTTTGCATTGAAACCAGTTGCACAAAAACTGCCCAAACTTTATTTCTGCAAGCAAATTTGAACAGAAGTATAAGCAGTTTGGATATTCTAGGAGTGAGGTGCTTTTGGGTATTCTAAGCATGAGGTGCTTTGCATGGTTAAAGCATCCTTCTCATAAAATCCTCTCATTTTGCTATTTCAAATTATATAAGAAGCACGCTCCTCTGTCACAGCCTGCCAACTTCCACCATGTGTTCAAACAATCTGCAGAAGTAACTTAGAGAGTTTGTGGATGCTATCAGTGTATCAGCAATTAGCACAGATGAAATTTGTAAAAGGGTTCTCACCTTCTGTGAAAAACTTTAAGGCTCCGCAAATTGAAATGATTAAAATCACAACTTGAAACACAGGTTTCTGTGATGGCACTGAGCAATTAATGGTTTATTTTAGAAAATGGGGAAGGTGAGATTCTTGAAGAAGGTAAATAGAAAGCAAGGAGGGAGAGGCAGAGAGTCAGTGAAAATGAGGGCAGTGACCCATTTAAATTGCAGGCCTAAGGAGAGGGCAGGGAAAGAATGTTATGGTCTTATTCCTTATTGATATATTTTAAAGTGTCAAACAAGTAACTGAATCTGCAGTCTTATGCAGCTTTGATTAAATAATGGTCATTGAAATTATGAGGTTAAAGATGTTGAGGTCGTTGTACAGTTGAGAAACGATGTATTGTGAAATGCCCTTTGTGCAGGTTTACCTACCTTCACAGTTAAGACTCACACCCACCAGAGCGGGAATAACCACGCGAGTTTTGACCAACAACGGGTTTGCTAATGGGATGCCGTACCTGAAACAACTTCCATTACGTGTTTAAAGCGAAAAAGGATTGTGGAGAATGGCAAGTTAGGAAAAACAAACAAACAAAAAACCCAAACCCAAAGCTTTACTGAGAACACGTGAAGGGAGAGCGCGCACAGCACCGAGCAGGGGCGCTGGCAGGAGCAGCCGCCGACAGCGGGCTCCGCCGGGCAGGATCAGCGCAAGGAGCGGCTGGAGACGAGGACGGGCCGCGGGCGCTTTGCATTCTCCTCACG
>NW_020799091.1:20364368-20385142 GCF_003259725.1 Athene cunicularia | reverse complement strand
TGGGCGCTGGGGGGAGGCGGCCGGCCGGCCCCAGGCCCTGAGCTTGGATCGCTTTGGGTGTCCTGGCCTCTTTCTTAATCACCTTCTGATTCTTCCTTTGTCCGTCTTTCCTTCCCCAGGCTCTGTGGGGTTTTCTAGGTTTGGGTTTTTTTGGTGTGTTGTGGTTTTTGGGGTTTTTTTTGGTTTGTTTTTTTTTTTTCCCAAAGTCGGTGAGATCATCTCTCCTGGAGGCTGCAATGTGACAGAAATGCTAAATAGCCCTGTCGCGGGGAGGCTTCCTCATCCAAACTCCGTAGTCGTCTTGCTTGTAATCAGGTGGTAGTCTTTCAGAAAATGAGTACCTAACTGAATTGGGGGTAGTAGTTCATGGAAAGATGTCATAACCTAAAAGCGTAAGGTGTATATTGCTTAGCTCAAAATGAGTGTAAACCTTCAAGGATGGGCCAGATTAACTATGAATTAAGAACTAAAGGAGTTAGTGTTAAATTACAAATATAGATAAACTATTAACATGTGGCTCGTGTTTCTTTGCAAAGGAAGAGTAATCCTGAGTCAACTGAATTTCGATTTCAGGTTTTTTACATCTTAGTAGTTAATATCCTTCAACTTTTCAAAACTCTGAAATATTTTATGTGCCAAAGTACTTCATTTTGATGCAGTTAATACCCTTCAGCTTTCACTACTTTGGCACTTAAAATATTTCAAAGTACTTAGTTTTGATGGCATTTGATAAATATGGATAGTAGTTGTCATCCGTGCAGTTATGTTTAACAGATGGGACAACTGAACACTTAACACTTCTTACTGTTTCTAAGTGAGTCATTAAAGACTGTGACTAATCATCCTACCATAGAGTTGTCAACAAAACAGTAACTTTTTTTTCTACCACCCACATTTTCTCTGGATGAGAAATGAAAAGTAAAGTACCTCTCTTTTGAACAACAGTTAAAATTTAGATTGAGGGGGACTACATGTGATGGACTTCGCATCTTAAGAATTTATGGCTTTTTTCTTTCTTTCTTTTTTTTTTTTTTGTCTGTGCAGCAATATAGTGGTTTACCCAGGAAGTTGTTTAACTTACTGTGGTCATTGTTTAACAGTAACACCTTAGTTGTTTTAAGGCTTTCACCTAAATAGCAACCTAAGTTGAAACTAAATTAATTTTATCCGTCCTCTTTCCCCTCCGTGCTTTACCTATGTCAAGTTGTAAGTCATCTAGGACAGAGGCCCTTCAATATTCAGTGCAGTATGGATTGAGCATTTTCCTGACAGTCAAGTGATGGGTGTCATCAGGGTAATAATAGTGCTGACTGTGTGTTGTTGGGGGGGTGGGTAGAAATTGCTTTTGTTTTGAGGAAACCAGAGTAGTAAGACACAGAGCTGGCTGAGAAATTTGTGTTACAAATGTGTTATGAGAAGTGACCTGATAGCACGAACATAGCCCTTGTGGGAAATGGAAGTCAGCAGTTACCTACAGCTTGTGAGGCTGAGCCAAGAGGACAACAGTAAATTCAAAACCCCCACAAATATTATGGTAATAGAAAATGTCTTGAAGGGGAGATACTTGGATTTGATTTATTTTAAGTGAGTTAAAGAGCTGTGAGGAAGTATTAAATACATCAAAATACAGTATTGGACACAGAAGACAGATGAGTGTAAAGATTTATTGGGATGAGGTGTTTAGAAGAGCAGTAACCTGTGTAGGGGGAGAAGTAGCATTATGGGGTGGAAAATGAGGAGACCAAGGATGCATCAGAATGGATCCCACAAAGAACATAAGAAAGGTATATTAAATGTATGCCAGCTTCTGCTGTTGGCAAATACATTTTCTGATTCTTCATATCTGTTGGCAGCATTGATAAAGATTTGCTCTTTATTGAATGTATGTCTAATAGTTAGTTGGTTTGGTCTGTCTGTTGTCATGTTACCTTTCCTGTGAAGGCTAATTACTGGTCAGGAGTGTGCTGAGAATGCTGTTCTGTTTTCCCCATAATTCATACATGAAGTGACTGATATTGTTTGTGAATTGAACAACAACAACAAAAAAAGTATTTACCTAATAATTTCCTCTCCACACGGAAGCAGAATGATGCTATATGGTTGGGGTTTTTTGGCCTGGTCAGAGAAGTTATCTCTCTTGTCAGGTGCCTGCGGCAGCAGGTATTACAGTGGCTTTTGTTAAACAGGAAGCCCCATTGAAAGGACAACATTTTCTCTTCTTTCAAATTGAATGTTGAAGAACAGGTTTTCTGTAGAAAATAGAAAAGGTGAGGAGTGGTCTGAGATCTGATTGGCCCAGGATGATTGAGTCCTAACCAGAGAGAGGTGTGATGGCACCTTTCAACAGAGATGATGCCTCTTTCTGACACTGGAAGGTTGTTTATGCCTTCTGATAGTGTGGTCTCACTGGTTCAGTGTTTGGAAAGTGGTGAAAAAATGTGGGTATAGTCCTTTCTCTTTTTCATCAGTTTTCTGGAGATGAGTTTCCCTTTGCTAGCCAATCTTTGGATTAGAGAGTGCAAGGAAAATATACTAAAAATTAAAGAATGTCTAAAGAGTCGGTTCCACAAAAAATGAATCTGTAGGCTTTGTACTATGTGGGGGATAGTACTGATGGAGATACTAATCTAGCCTTACCTGCTTAGCAGTAAATGCTTAGAGTAGAAGATAGTAATCTCTGAAGCAGTAGTTGTGGTTGTTAGAAGTCTACACTGGGTAATTACAGTCCAGTAATTAGAGAACAAAGTTTTCTATGACACTTTAGGTTTCAAAATAATCTACTCTGCTGTTGTATTTTACTTAGGAGAAGGGAAATAGATTTTACATTATTCCTTTAACTTTCTAGAATATCCTTATTTAGCTTAAAAAAAAAAATCTGTCATTGCTTTTTTATTTTAAAGTTGCTGTACCAACTGGTATGTCCTTTCAGTGACCAAAGGGGACTTAGAACTATTTTTCAGCAGGCTAGAAGCAAAATACTTGCATAATAAACTACACTGTTGACTTGCACGTGAGATAGAGCTTGGTTCATCTTAATCATATTTAGCTATTAATAAAATAATTTCATGGGAATTACTGAGAATATTTTACTGTAAATTAGGTAAATTCTGACTGTGGTTACTGTGCAGTCTAACCTTCTGTTTTTGTTCAGGACAGCCTGGCATTATTGTTATGGATCGCTCTCAGCACCATGCAGGAAACGACAATGAGCAGGCATCTTCACGAGAGCATAGTCATGGTGAAGATGAGAGACAACGACAGCTGGAGCGCCTCAGCAGGGAGGAGGCCTATTACCAGTTCATTAATGAACTCAACGAAGAAGACTACAGGTTAATGAGAGACCACAACCTGCTTGGCACTCCTGGTAAGATGTGGATACATTCAGTAGAAAAGGTGTAATGTGAAGTAACACTACTGCTGTCAGGCACCACATGTGGTTCTGTGACTCAAGTAGCCTGACTTCTGCAGCTTTCTAGAAAGGAAAAAATCCTCCTTTTCCATTCAGAATTAGTGATATTCAGTAAAAATTAACAACTTAGTGAAGCCGAAATAAAACTGTAACTTTTAAAGGCAGCATCTCCATATATAGATAATATCCAAACTCAAATAATTAACATCTGGTACACTATATCTGTTGGTATGTGGCAGTTTAGGGGGGTATGGGAGCCAACACAAGCAGGACACAGGAACAAGCACAAAACCATGGATGAAATGCAAAGGGTAAATTTATTCTTGTTACCTCACAAGCCAGGGGATCTCCACAGCAGCACCTGGGCAGGGGCATACAAGTGGGGGCACAGGCACTGTGGAGCTCGGCCCTTGCTAGCCAGAAAGGGAAAAAGAAAAGATTGCAAACACGCTGCTTTTGCCTGTATATATCAGGGATTTTCACAGGCGTAGCTTTCCACTGTGCTTTGATCTTTCTCACGGCAGGGTAGAAATCTCAAGGATGTTTGATAAGGTGCCTCTGAGTCTATTACAGGCCTGTGTTATATAAATGCAGTCAAGCATACGAAGCTAAACAACAATTAGTATGATGTATGTGTTTTTCAACACCACTGCAAGTCACTTGAGCATCTTTATGATCCTCCTGGCCAGTCCTCTGCTCTATTCCCACAGGGGGCCTCTGAGTTGTTACTAAAAGTTGGCATCCTCTCCACACACATTCAGCATCTTTTTTTTTCTTCCATCTCAGTACCTGCTTCCTCTGTTATCTGTGTACCCACATAACAGTCTCACATTAGTGCTGAGGATTTTTTTGTTTCATTAATTTGACTTTGTTTCTGAAGATTTTCATTCAAGATAGAAAATATTGTTACTTCTGCACGGCTGTGTTGAGCCAATAATAATGTCTTATCTAACAGCATTATCAAAATGTAAATTATTTCAGGGGAAATAACAGCAGAAGAGTTGCAGCAGCGCTTGGAGGGGGCTAAGGAGCGTCTGGCATCACGGACTGATCGGGATAACAGAGAAGGTGAAGGTAGAACTGTTGGAGGTAAACATTATTTGCTGACATATATAGATACACATAGTATGTGATGCATAAATATTGTTCTGTATAGATATTTGAGAAGTGCAATTTCAGGACTCGTTTAATCATTGAACCTTTGTGGATTGTTGTAAAAGTTAGTGAGATTTCCTAATGATACGAACACGAACTTAAATACCTCATGAAAACTGATTTATGTTGACCACTAATTACTTTCTCCTCTTTTCCTGGTTTCCCTTTGCTAGTAAATGTAATAGCACAAAAATAATTTTAATTCTTCTAATTCCTAAAAGGTTTTGTCATGTATTAGAAAAGTTGGGACAGAAAAGAAGTTAATTGGAAAACAGTTAATCTCTCTGCTGTTTTGTTGGTTTTGTTACTTCCGTTTGTTTTAATGGAGTGAGACTTCTATTATGTACACTGTCTGTCTTCACTTCTCCAGCAATATTGGCTTCATCATTTGGCCAATTCTAGTCAGATTTAGGAGGGGAATAGGCAACTCAGAAATGAAGATACCAAAGTTCCTGCAGGTTTCATGAAAGTGGGGAGCAGGTGGGATAGGGAGAGCTTAATCTGATCTCTTCAAAGGAAAACCTTCATTGTGGTTATGACCATTGGCTTGCTTTATACACATAGTTAGCACTAACTACAACAATTGTATCTGTTCTTAGCTTGTAGTTGGAGGAGATTTGGGAATGGAGCTGTGGATACTGTATTAGGAAAAGGGTATATTTGCAAAAAAGGAGCAAATCTGTCAAAATCATGCATCATTTATTCCACTGCTTGTATAAAACAATTTTTAAAAATCTTTTCCAAAAGAAGACTAAATCTACCATATGTTTCCTTGCTTTATCAAAATTAGTTGACTAGGATACCCTCAAATTGACAGCTAAAGTGAGGGACAGATATTGGACAAACACAACTAACTTTGGACCACCTCACTCTGAACACTTTCCCAGAAGAGACCATCTGGGCATGTTCATTTCTCTGTCTATCTGCTGGTGAGACAAAAATCTGTTGGACTGATTGAGTTTTGCTGATGTTTTTACATACAGTATATTTTTGGCAAAATTACTTTAGCATAGCAAGGTAGCTGTCCTACTACTGTATCGTTTCTGAAGTCAGGGCCCAGCAAGTGTAGAGGATTTGGAGTGCATCATAGTATGTTGAGCATGCAGTAGTATGAATGTTTGCAACTCTTTGTTTCTCTCAGATTCTGATGTTCTTGGAGAAAATTCAAATGGTGACTCTTTGCTTGAATGGCTGAACACATTTCGTCGTACAGGAAATGCCACTCGCAGTGGACAGAGTGGGAACCAAACCTGGAGAGCTGTGAGTCGAACAAATCCAAACAGTGGGGAGTTTCGATTTAGTCTTGAAATCAACATAAATCATGATCATAACAGTTTTGAAACTGCTGGTGAAGAGTATGTGGGTATAGATAGCAGCAGAATGTATTTAGAAAGAAGATATCAAAGAGCTGTCAGTCCAATAACCCCACAAACGAGAAGCAGGACTGCAAGAGAGACAAACAGTGAGGCTTCAAGCACTGCAAGGACCAGGTCTGTAAGAAGCTCTGTGGCACGAAATTCTGAAGCAACCTCTCATCCATTCTCAGGGCGGCTCAGGAGTAGAACAAGGGAGTTGACAGGCCTTTCCCAAACAAATACTACACGTAATAATTCTGCAGCTGCTGGTGAACAAAGAGAATTGCCAGGAAGAGGCACTTCTACAGGAGTCACAAGAGGTAGAGCTAGAACTAATGTTCGGATGACTACAAACCAAAGACTAGAAATTCTGCGGCTGAGGTCTACTTTAAGTAGTCGAAGCCGCTCTCCACTGCGAAGGCAAGGTGATACTGCTCATTCTGAGGAACATGGGCAGAGGCAGGATAGAAATGCACAGCAAGTCAACAGAAGTAGAAGACAAACAGCTCGGCCTTCTCCACAGCCTGCCGAAGAACACGCAAGAGGTAACACTCAGACTCCTCAACTTTCCAGTATAGCCCCATCCCTGGGAATAACTTTGGAAGAAGAGGAGTCTAGTAGGCCAGTAGCTGCTGTTAGAAGACATCCAACAATTACATTAGATCTTCAGGTGAGAAGAATTCGTCCTGGAGAAAACAGAGATCGGGACAGTATTGCCAGTAGAACTCGTTCTAGAGTAGGAATGGCAGAAAACACAGTTACCTTTGAAAGTGACAGTGGGGGATTTCGGCGTACGATATCACGATCAGAACGTGCAGGTATTCGAACCTATGTTAGCACTATACGGATACCTCTTCGTCGGATTTCAGAAACTGGGCTTGGTGAACCATCATCAGTAGCTCTTCGATCAATCCTTAGACAAATTATGACAGGTTTTGGAGAACTGAGTTCTTTAATGGAAACTGAATCTAACTCGGAAGTGCCAAGAGGTGGTCATCACTTATCGGATGTACCGTCAGAGCAGAATAACTCCAGTTCGGAAAACAATAGCAGTGATCCAAGTGAGGTTTCATCTAGGAATGGGCATGCGGTGGAAGGCAGCAGGGAAACAAATGGACAGAGGGATGATACTCCACGCTATGGTCGCAATAATGACACCCCAGATAACAGGCAGTCTCAAGATGCAAACAACCTAGTGGAAAATGGAACGCTGCCCATACTGCGACTTGCCCACTTCTTCTTGCTGAATGAAGATGATGATGATGATCGTTTAAGAGGTTTAACCAAAGAGCAGATTGACAATCTTTCTACCCGGAACTATGGGGATATTCACTCTGAAAATGAAATAAGTAAAACATGTAGTGTTTGCATTAATGAATATGTAACAGGGAATAAACTAAGGCAGTTACCTTGTATGCATGAGTTTCATATTCATTGTATTGATCGCTGGCTTTCTGAAAACTCCACTTGCCCAATTTGTCGGCAGCCTGTACTGGGGTCTAATGCCACAGACAATGGCTAGCGTTATTTATACTGCTTAGTACTCAAGGATTTGCTTCTGCTCTATTTATGATGAGCCAGATGGAATGAGTTGACTAACATAGGGGTCCATTTGTGTGGGCAGTTTTGTTAAATTTCTTTAAAAATAATAGAAAACTTGTCTAAATCTCTAGCAATGTAAATACTATTTTTCTCCAAGTGCAGATCTAGGAGTACACATAGAACCAAATGATATCGGTAAAGTTTATATTTTTTTAGGTAATTTTGTTATGCTAAGCACTTTTGTAAATACAGAAATGCAATAGTTAATCAGTCCTGCTTAATGTATGTTTTTTTAATAGTGTAATGGACTCACTTTATTTAGATTACAAATTGTTTCACACAGACCCACCACTGTGTTGAAAAATTAGTGTCTAAATAGCCATTCATTAGCTTTTTGTTCTAAGAACAATTTATTTTACAGAGAGTTTCTTGCTGGACATGTTTGCTAAAGATATTTAAGTTACTTGAAGTGCTCACTTTAATAGATTATATTTTTTTTAACATTGAAATATCCTTTCCAAAAACTTGACAATTTGGTTCTATTTAAAAAATTTTACAGCAGTTTTTGCATGTGGTTTTACACAATGCTTAATGCTGATGAGTTCATATTCAAAAATGAATGGGTTAGTGACATTATAAAATGTACATAATTAAATGCTGTCTTTGACAATCTCTGTCTTTTCAATGCAGACAGCAATCAAATCAATAATTCCAAGAGGGTGTGTCTTACTGAACATTATGTTTGCTCAAAGAATAAATGAGCACTGAGGAAGCCTTTTACTCTTCCAAATTACTCTATTGATATTCATGGGTTTTTTTTTTTAACTGCCTTAGTTTAAAGAGGGAAATATTTCCTTGACCATTATATTGTCTACAATATGCATGATTTGTGCATCCTACTCAAAAACAAAACAAAGGCTTGAAGTGTTTTTGTACAGAAATTTAAGGTACGCATATAATATTAGTCCTCTTAAAACATGTTTGAGGACCAAATGGCAAACGACACAAAAAAGGACAAAATAAACTTCCTTTAAAATCCCCAGATTACTGTATAATTAGATATTAAACTTTATACCAGTAACTTATAAAGAAATAAAGTTGCAAAGTAAATAATCGAGGCTTTGTGTGAATTACTGTTGAGCTATATCGCACACATTGGTAAGATTTATCATTTCTGTTGTTCAGTCTCAGTTTTCACTATATTCTTTCCCCATTTTTCCCCAACTGTGTACTTGTGTTTCTACAATGTGTGTTAGTTGTTATGGTAGATAAAAATGCAAAGCAAAGCACTCTTGGGGTTTCTGGACATAAGCTGAACATTACAAAGCTCATCATCCGAGCAATGAGCATCTCAGTCCTTACAGAAAGGCAGAAGTGTGCAATACTTATGTGTATGTATTCTGAGTAGAAAGAATACTTAAAGTGAAGAAGTCCTCCTCACTTGCTTTGCCTACAGATGGCCTTGACAAATGCACTTCTGTGCCAGGTGCTTCAGTTAGAACACCTGCTCATGGCATCCTTGAAAGTATAAAATCCTGTGTTAAGCTATTGGATGTCTACTTCAGTTTTGCAAGTGAAAAACTTGTGTCAAAAGTTCCACCGAAGTGCCTCTTTTATTCCTAAAAGTAGTTCTAAGAAATTCTCCTAGGAGATTTAGATGAGTTTAAGGATATGATTAAAATCCCTTCTGATGTGATTTGGATTGCTAATTATTGCAAACGGTGTTGACACCTTTCTTGAGTGCCTCCTTAACCGTATTAGTTAGGAGATTTAAACATGATTGTCAGAGCTAGCTTATTTTTTAATATATTTTTTTCCCGTTACTTCTTTTAGCTCCTGATGTTGACAGTATCTAAATACATGGGTGTCTTCTACTACTTCCTTGTCGTCTTAAGGTTTTCCTTTATACTTGAAAGCTGCCTGACTCAAGTGCCACCTATGTAGAAACTTCAAGGTCAATTTTAACTTAAATTCTTACTATGGGGGACTTTTTTATTCCTTGTATTGCATTTTTTACCAAAGTAGTTGGAATCCTTGTCAACTGCTACACTGATGCATTAGAGGTAAAGGGAGATACCCTGTGCCTTCTTTTATTCAGATGGGTTTTGCATAATTTTGTGTGTCGTTCAAGACAAGATCCTGCGTGACAGGGTACATGCAACTGAGCTGCTGTGGGGGAATATCTAAAAGGACAGTGAATGATGTCTGTAGAAATCATAGGCTATGGCATAGGAAATGTGAAGTCTCCTATGCTGTATTCCTGTCCTGCTGCATGTGAATTGTCAAGTATTTATCCTCCACTGGAGAGGCATGTCGTTTGTTCCTCAACTTTTCCAGAAAATTGTGTTGATCTGACCTATTAAATCTCAGTGCTTCAGTTTGGTATTGGCATTTGATACCTGCATTCCTGTGACATTCAATCCTATGCACACACCCCCAAATACTGTTGTACTTTGTCCGTGGCTTGGGGCTTTCATATTCCAACAGTTGTATCTGTGTTTAAGAGCTTTGTTAATTTTTCCCATGCATTTCTTACCACTTCTCAAACCCATCTGTGTTCTTGATCTTTGCAGCTGCCCATTGCAGAGTTCTAGTTTGTCTTTTGTGAGAAGTACTTGTTTTTTATACCTGCTTTTAGTATCTTATAATTCATAGTTCTTGTACTGTAAGGAGCAATGTCACCATAAATAACACCTCTCCGTTCAGTTTGCTAGTGACTTAGATCATACTCTTTTTTTTTTAAAAAAAAAAACCAAAACAAAACTAAGGAGTCATAATTAATCCCTTTTTCTACAGAAGCTATTCTTAAGTAACTCTTCTTGTTGCTCTTTTGAAATGGGAGAACTGTTGCTCATGCAGAATTCAAGATGTGGATGTACTATGCTTTATATGGTGATAAAACAACTTTTTTTTTTCTCTCTGTGATCTTCCACATAATTCCTAGTATTCTGTATTTATTTTTGATTGCTGCTCAACGCTGAGCTGATACATGCAAAAAGATTTCACAATCAGTTTCCTGAATGTTAACTGCTGATTTAGAATGGATTATTGCATGCTATTTTTGTGTACTATTGTACACTTTTTTTCCCTCCTGGATTATTTTGTACATTGTGCAAGTCAAATTTTCTCTGCCCTTTTATCATCCTGGGCACCCCACCTCCTGTGATTTGTCTTAGCTTTTAATACCTAAATAATTCTGTAGCATTTTCAAATCTTACCACTTGTTATTTCTTTTTTTCTGATCATTTATGAATATGTCACACAGCACAGGTATTTCAGTAGCAGTGCCTTTTCAATCAAAGTCTAACCATTTATTTCTGGCTATTTAATCAGTAGATTTGTGAAAGGGTTTTTTTCGTAAAAGGGGACTAAAGGTACATATATGAACAACTTCAGAAAATAAAGATGGTAATTGCCATTAAGGTGATACTTGATGAGAACTTGAAATCTAAGTAAAGCATGAGAGAATGAAGCTTGTTTGTTAATAATTAAATTCCTTTAGTTATTTCTGAATTCCATCTGATAAGATGAGCTAGTAATATGTTTTATCCTTTATTTTCCTTGTAAAAGGGCTGAGAAGTAGAACTTGCTTACTCTTCATATACTTCATGAAAAGGTGCAATAGCCTTTGCCTGTATCTTCCTTCACTTGACAGTTTTATAATGTTACTGCATGTCATTAAAAGAGAAAAATCTCTGGTATGTAAATTAGCACAATGATAAGGTACTTTGTCTACTAAAGTTTGTAAAATTAGAAAGGCATCAAAGTATATTTGTGCATCACATGCATTGTCAAGAGCAAGATACAGTTTGTGTTGCCATCTGCTATTGCTGTAATTACCTCAGGTCAGACACTAAAGTAAGTGTGTGTGAGTAACATTGAGATCACTTGCCTATCTGTTAGTAGCTTCATTTTTGCAGTATCAGTCAACTTTTGAGTACTTTAAACACTTAACATTTCAAAGTAGCACAGGATAGGTTTGTTTTTAAACAGCTTTTGTAAACAAATGTATTAAAGGAACAGATGTCCACAAAATGGATTGATCACTGAAGTGTTTGAATCCCATTTGTTACTTAGAATGAAGATCAGTGTTTCCCGTCCTATCCTAATTGTGGTTTTGAAAATTTCTGTTCTTAACCAGTTATCAGAGTTTGGAAATTTCCATATTCATAGCTGAGTCTTATTTAGTCCTTTTCCACAGAAAGAAATACCAAAGCCTATGATTTAAATTCTGCAATGTCACAGGTTTCTTCCATTCTTTTTTCTTCCCACCCCTGGAAATCTCTGCTGTTCTCTCTTGCTAAAATGCAAATGATCCAATAATCCAATCCTCCTCTTGAAATTTCAGCATAATCTGTTTTCTCGTGGACCTTTGTCATTTAATTTAGTTGACTTTCAGCTCCCAGTTAGTTTTCCCCCAGTGAAATTCTCAGCTTGTTCTAACAGCTCACATCAAGCACATTTTTCTCCCTTTTCAAAGTAACACTTCAACTACTATGGAACTGTATTCATCACCCTTGCTGAGCTCATCTTCACGAACATACCTCATCTGCTCCTGGCTAACTACGGCTTGTGCAGAAGGCAGCAAGAGCTAGGTACTTCCCAGCTGGATTTCTGTGTCAGAGGAGCACTTCTCAAGTTCGGCAGTGCAATCTTAATATCATAGTCTGTACAAAAAACATTAAAAATAAATTTGGGCTCTCCTGTGTTCTCTTGATGTGTCTGATGTGGAAGCTGTAACCTATATGTGTTGACAGGTCCACATGCTCACTTCCCTTGCATAATTTCCAGCATCAGCTGTTGCATTAAGGATTCACCTGTTGGACTGATGCTGTGCTTCAGGCTTGTGATTTAAAGCATGTGTGATATTTTGGTCATTGTGCAATTCCTGCCTGTCAATGAATGGGAAATTAGCTCTTTACGCTTGTACTAGGTCTGGTTGAGCTGGAATTGGTTTTCCGCTGTAGCAGCCCCCACGGTGCTGTGTTTTATGCTGGGAGCTGGCAGGGTGTTGACAGCACCCTGGTGTTGTGGCTAGTGCTGAGTGGTGCTTACACAGCACCAAGGCTCTTTCCGACATTTTTTCCCCCCCGGTAGGATGGGGTGGGCAAGATCTTGGGAGGGGACACAGCCAGGACAGCTGACCCAAACCGACCAAAGGGATATTCCAGACTGTATAACATCTACTCAGTATAAAGCTGGGAGAAAGGAGGAGGGATCACCCTTGGTCCTCCCAGGCAACCACCACACATATGGGAGCCCTGCTCCTGAGAAGGCCCCACATCGCCTCTTCATGGGAAGGAGAGAATAAATCCGTTTTGTTTTGTTTTTTTCTTTTTTTTCTTCCATGCACATACCTCTGCTTCGCTTACATTAAAACTGCTTTTGTTTTACCCACAAGGGTTGGTCTTATCTTATTTTCTTTCCCCTCTTTGCCCTGTTGCAAAAACAAGGGGAAAGGGGGGGAAGTGATAGAACAACTTGGTGGGTGCCTGGCATTTAGCCACAGTCAAACCACCATACTGCTATAATAAGGTATACTGGAATGTATGAGTGAAATGCTGGGGTTCCAACCCCAAATTAAGGTTGACATGTGGGTGATTCCCACAGCCCTTCACAAAGGGGGGTTGAGTTTACTTTTAAGCTTCCCTCCAGGGTGTGGCTGGCCTTGCAGGGAGAGCCATTGGGTAAATGAGCCCCAGGTGTCCTGCATTAAGTGAACAAAGGTCAGGTGTCCCACTTAGGGATAAAAGCTGGGACCACCTGCAGGAAGGGGCAGTGGCTGTCTGTAAGGTGGATGCACTTTGTAGAGTTTCCTCTTGGGGAAGGATCTCTTGCCTCCCTGGGACTGGGCTCCAGTCAGGTCTGGCCCTTGCAAACATGGGATGTATAGAGATTTCAGTATGTGGCTTCCTTGATCTTATGTATTCGGCTTGTTGACTCTGTTGTCTCCTGTCCCTTCTATGGGAAACTGCATTTCACCATTTATTCCACCTGTTGTCATGATTTATTCCACCTGTTGGTCATGCAGTGTCATTGTTGGGGTCAGTGGGATTGATGTCAATTATGTCTAATCTGACTTGTTTGTATCCCCAGCGCTCACCCATATACTGACCCTTTTGTTTCAAATACAATTTGGTTATTGGTTCATCTTTATGCTGGCTGTGTCCTTTATGCTAGGCCTAATAATTGGCAAAACAATGTTACCATATATTTGTTTACCTGGCCACCAGTGGAAAGCTGCTTGCCTGCAGCAGGGGCTTCATGGTGTTCCCAGGTGTGCTGAGAAGGTGGCTGAGCCTGGATCAAACCCTCCACCCCATTTCTGTGACAGGGAGACAAGAAGTTAATGAGAAACTAGGGGCAATGTCAAACTAGTGACACAGTGGATCTTAAAAGGGCTTCCTAAGGCAGCTGGGGGCAACACACAGGAAGTACTGGGCAGGAGGGTGAAGGAAAGGGATTATCTTCAGCAGCTTGGAGGCCTGACTTTAGGTGCAGAACCAGTGGGAGGGAGTGAGATGTAGAGCAGGCTGACACCTACAAAGTGTGTTGGGGTGCTCTCAGGAGAGTCCTGGAGGCTTCTGCTGAAGTAAATAGCAACAGGGTGTGCGTGTCCAGTCATGTATTACACGGGTCCTAGGAGTGTAGGTAGAGACTGTTGTTTAATCTGTGAGGTTGATGGAGGAGTCAGAGAATCTAGTACCAGGTACTAGGCCCAGCTGGCCAGCCAGTTGGTCCAGCTCTTCGGCTCTATTTCTTCATCTCTTGCCTAGAAACCCAACGCAACATTAGTGCCTGGTTTCAGTTTAGACTTAAGAGATATTAAACACCTGATAATTTGTTTGTATGCTCTCTGGTTGCAGCTGAGTGAATGGCCAGATTGGGCAATTGGTGGTTTATTTTTCACAGTCCACTTTGATCTGGAAGATCCAGAACCTGCCTTGCCTAGAAGAAGCTTTTTGAATTCATAGTCTGTTCAGCTCAAGTCTCTACTGCTCAGAGTTTGCACAACAGAAGGCATAAGCATAATATAGATGGATATTTTTATGGTGGCTTTCCTCTAACAAGTGCAGGTTACAGCAGTGGCAGGATCACGGCAGCCAGGCCCCAGCAGGTCCCCACTGATGAATAGGTGTTGTCTGTGCTACTCACCTGTGGTGCCAGGTCTTCGCTGTACCCAGCATCAGGGTGATTAGAGCTGGGGAAGGGAGGTATGTCTCTGCGTGGGGTAGTAGCTGTTTAATTTGCTGAGCAGACAGCTTGAGTGCTACCAGTGCAAAATGGAGCAGCACTTGTCAACGGGAGCTGTGGCAGTGTCAGGGTGCCAGTGCCCAGCAGTGCAGAAGGTGGAAGAAGATTCTCGTCGGCACCACAGACAGATGTCTGTCTAACCAGAGTGACAATATCCCCTTCCGACATGGGCTGAGAATGCTCACTGCTCAGGTGGCAGGCTTACGTGGAGCGAGGCTGGATCTCTTGTGTCCGTCATAGCAGTCAAAGGGAGGTTGCGTCCAATTCTATGAAATTGAATGGTTTTTTGCAGCCTGTTGATTCATCCTACTGTGAAGGTTAAAATACAGGGAAGATCTTAGACTACATAAAGTAAGTAAGTAAGTACTTGATATTTACATGATATAAAAGACTTGTTAACTACAGTCAAGGGAGTGGGGTGCTGCAAGGTTGGGGTAATGAACCTCTTCAGAGCCAGGCCACCACAGGTGGGCACTGGTGCATAGCATAAGGGAAAAGACAGCTGAGCATTCACACATCAGTGCAGAAAAAAAATGTTACTGCAGTTGTGAAGTTAGGAACAAGGAGGCTGTGAAATGTGAGAATGAAGGCTGCCTATGGCACCTGAGGTCTGCTTTCCATGCTGATATTCTCTCTTCCTGCAAATGCGGTCTCTCTCGGAGCACCGAGTGGGTCAGGTTCACTTATGGAGGTGCTAGCGTATCTTTCCTTGTCTTTTATTACATACTGTTGGAGTCTTTTTTAACTCTATGCTTCTAAATTCCTTTTTTTAAAGGAAGTATCTACTTCTTCCTGAGTTGCTTCATGATGCTTATTGTTCATGGTAATTTTCTCAGTACTTTTGTGAGAGAAGGATCTGCTTTGTCCTTAGAAATTTTACTTCTCATCTATCTTTTTTTAAAATAAGCATCTATTTCCCCATCTGACTGTCTTCTATTCAGTTATTTGATAGGATGTGGCTTATATAAATATAATCGTATGGCATGAAAGAAAGCTAAAAATAAATAAATGTTAAAGATGAATAGCATTATATCCTCAAACTAGAGGAAATGTCCTCTAAGCTATCTTTGGTTTATCTCCAATAGACATTTTTTATTCGTCTTCTGCTCCAGGATGCACAGTTATTGGTACTGGCATGAGACCAGCTTTATCTCTGGAAGAAGTAAGTGACATGTTAAATGACTTTTATGGGTGACATTAAGAAAAATAATTTATTCCTGTGGAAATAAATAGAAAAATGTGGGCAGAAATTTTAAAAATAACGATTTATTTCAATTGAAATATTAAATTCAGGTCAACTGGCAGCACTAACCCAGAGCCTCTCTAGAAAGCCTTAATGTGGAAGGTGACCCAGAGAGATGCATTGTACAGGGCGCTTGAAAAGACACAGAGAATTATCAGGCTGAGTTAATAGGTTTTTCCATTTCTTTCATGTGTGATGCTATCAATGACTTTCTAGTTGATATTATGCCCCTGCATGCCTCTCTAATAGTCTCTTCTTTAATAATACATGATGTAGAAATGGATTCGTGTGTTACCAAATAACAGCAAACTGGGCAGCATCAGACTTTCCAACTTCCTTTTCCTTCCCTTCCATTTTCATTCTTTTTATACACCTGTAACCATTTAAAAGCATTTTTTCATTCTTCCATCTTGGGAACAGACTATTTCTGCAAAGTACTTTCCTCTGGCACTAGTGAAAAGTTTTTGTGAATCATGTACATGTCTAGAAAGGGGAAGAGATTTGGGATAATAGGGGCATCACTTCTGGTTTCATAGTCTCACTTTCAGGATTCATTGAACAGAGTGTCCTAAATAGCTCCAAAACGAACACAAGAGCATCACACTGGTTTTGTTTTTCAGTAGGTCTGTGACATATTTGTACCATAACAGTGATATTTGCTTTATACTGCACCATAAATCAGAAAAGCAACAGCAGAGAACTGGGAAAAATAAGATGTACAACATATATTTGCAGTGCTGTGACTTGAAAGGTTTGTCAGACAGTCTAATCTAAATTAAAATAATGCAAGAAGTTACAACTTGTGCAGCAGCACTGCCATGATAGGTTGCACAACTTATCTTGGCTCGACCAAATGTCAAGTGCTTATTCCATTCATGGTTTTAGATCTTTAGAAATACAAGGAGCGAATTAGTTAATTACATGGTTTGTTGTCTGATGTACAACTGAATTATAAATGTAGCCTTTTCAACTTAAAACTGAATGGAAAATGGAACATTAAATATAGTTTGACTGGAACATACAGAATAGGCTATCAGGCTGGTTTTGGCATCAAGCATCTTGCTAAGCCATAGGCATGGTTAATTTACGTTAATATAAATATGACACTAAGGGTTGGCTTAGGTCTGACATCAACATGGCTCCATTTGTACAGCCAAGCAGAGTTGCACAGCCTAAATCTATTAATATAAGGCGGACTGTTAATTAGTATGAAAAATTAGTATGAAAAATAAACATGTAAGTCCATAAAGAAAGGGACCTGAGGCATGTGAGGACAGTTTTCTGGACTTACTGACATGACAGCAACATGTGCAAATTTGGAATTATGAAAGGAGATGGTAAGTAACAGGTTACGGCCTGCCATTTCATGCGTTTGCCTTGTTGGGAAATAACCACTCTATTTTTAAAAAGAGATGCTGTTTCCCCATGCCTAAGCTCCTGCTGAAGTAAGCCTGTGCAGTTTTGTAGTAACTACCAAGATCAGAGCCCAACCAACCTGGTGAGGAAACCAACCTGACCTCCAGGCCAACTAGGAATGATGTGGGGAGGGACATGACAACCTGCAAGCAAGTGAGGAAGTGGTGGACCAAGTCGGTAAGCAGAGTGTGCAGGGTGATGTGGACAGGAGAAACCTCTTCACCAACAGAACAGAGCTGAAGTGGGGTTGCTCCAGGTGTGTGAACACAAAAAAGGAAGAGCCTACCAGCCAGGATGATGGGAACAGGTGTCTTACCTTCTCTGGGAAATCAGCATTTCGAGTGCCTGTAGACTAGTGCACACAGCACGGGGAACAAGCAGGAGGAATTAGTGGTTTGTGTGCAGATACAAGGCAATGATCTCATCAGGATCAGCGAGACATGGTGGACTAGCTCACACAACTGGAGTGCTGCAATGGACGGATACAGGCTCTTGAGGAAGGACAGCCCAGGACAGTGATGGGGAGAAGCTGCCCCTCGTATGTGAGAGCAGCAGGAGTGCATGAGCTGTGTTTTAGGATGGGTGAGGAGCCAGCTGAGAGCCTATGGGTATGGCTAGTGGACAGACCAACACAGTCGGTGTTGTAGTAGGTGTCTGCTGTAGACCACCTGATCAGGAAAAAGTAGCAGATGGGAACTTATTCAGACAAACTGGAAAAAGCCTCACATTCACAGGCCCTGATCCTCATGGGGGACTTTATCTACCCTGATATGTGCTGGAAGAGCCACAGAGCAGGGCACAGTCTAGGAGATTTCTGTATTATCATTTCACATATGACAGTGAGTATTCTTGCCAGTTTCCTCATCCTGTCAAAATTTAAGGACTATTTCTTTCAGTATACATCCCTGAAAAGAGATACTGACGTTGATTGAGGCATTGTAGGATTTACTGGTTCCTGAAGAGGCTTTGAGACCTGACTCCTGAGTGCACTGACCATACATCAGTGCAGTCTGCAGGATTTTAAGGGAGAGAGGGGTCAAATGGCAGAAAGCTCTGCGTTATCATTACCCAGTCATACACTGTGGTTATAACTCTGGGGCTGTGCATACCGAGCTTTGATCAGAGCAGCATACACAACAAAAGAAATGGGCACACTATAACAGTGCAGCACTCAGAGATGGGTCTTTAAAATTAAATGTATCGTTTGCCCTCCTGAGATGCTGTGCAGCTATCTGATTTCAGCCTGCACACAGAAACAATCAAGAACAGGTGAGTACTGCCCAGCATCCTGCAGCATTGCCTCAGCCCACTCTCATTTATGGTGGGAATGGGGTTAGCCCACATTTTGGAGGTACAAGGTACCTCAAAGCAAAATTTCTTCCCCTTCCTTTTTTTTCCCTTGGCTTACACTGGACTTTGACTAGTCTAAATGAGACCTGGAGCAGGTTCCCCAAATACCAGTTCAGTGCAAGTTGCTCCTTGGCATTCTCACTTATTCCAGAAGGTGTTTATCCCACCACTAAATTTATCTTTAGTGTAATGTAAATTGCTGGAAGTGCAAAAATGAAACATATGCAATAAACGAAAACAAACACAGCTTTGATTTTTTTCTACAGGTTGAACAGCTGTAAGGGGATATGTGGGATCACTTTGTCCCGTTATTTTAAGCAGTCCTTTATAAAGGCCTAACTTCAGGCATTTATAACCCACAGTTGGGGTTCTTGTCCTGAGTAAAGTGGAACAAATATAGTGTATCGCTTACTTCTACTTCCAAGAAAAGCACTTTAATTTTTATCTTCACCCTTCTGTCTTATCTTTAGTATTAAGCCTTCATTTAGGCCAGTTTCATTATAATGTATTTTCTTAAGCAACATTGGTTCTACTGTGCTGAACATTTGACATAACTTACACGGGCTGTGAGCTATTTTTGCAGTTCACACAGGTCTGAGCTACATTAATAATGGCTCATCCCTTTACCTTTAAGCATGCATGCTCAGGAAAGCATACCGTGTTGCTATTTTTATACAGAGGTCTTGCCCATAGCTGAGTGGTGCATGAACAGAGCACTTTTGTTGCCAGTACTATTCCTTTTACTTTAAACACATTTTCCTTGCTGTTTATTCCATTCCTTCAATGTTAACAGTGTACATATAAGCACCTAAAGAATAGGAAATGCTGATAATGTGTGTGATCATACAGTTAGTGTGTAGTTAATGTGTGTATGTGTAGCAGAGAACTTGAACAAGCATGCAGTAAGAATCATATTCCTTGCCCAGCACTGTAGGTTATGCTTCTGTGTGTACACACACATGCATATATGTACATATATAAATTGAATTCTTTAGAAAAAAAAAGTGTGTATCCATAAGGAAACAATATAAGCATCACAGTGTAATGATTAAATTAGAATTATTACACATTTAGGTTCAGGTCCTTCTGTTGGGCTATTTTAGCATTATATAGACATCACAGTTCGGGGCTATCTGCAGTATTGTGACATCTGAGATCCTTTCCCTATTGTTTAAATTCCATTTGGTTAATTTGTTTTTCTTGAAATTTTCTGTTTGATGTGAAATTGAAGTAAAACCCCAAGTTTGGGGTTATTTCAGCAATTCAGCAATTTCTAAAATTTAGCCCCATATTTTTTTAAGGCATCTCCAAGTCCACGGACTCCAATTTTTTTTTTTTTTTTCTTGTACATGAATCTCAAACCATGCTGGCATCCCAGGTGGTGTCAGTCACTCAGTTCACAGAATTCCCCTGCATCTGTACTGTGCCTTGGCCCGTCACATGGATCAAGTTATAGCTCCTTTCCCGCCTCACTATATGAACCATGTTGCTTGTATAGCTCATGGCCCTGAGAGTAATGCAGTATGAGACACCAAAAACTTCAGAAAATACCATGACGTGATTCGTGCTAACTTTGACGGTGATAAAAGTAGGGGAGGCAGAACAGTATGAATGAGACGGACTGTTCGGGACGGGAAAATGCTGAGAGGCAAAGCCTGGGTGGAGCCCCAGCGCCCAGGGTCCGACAGCAGCCCAGGGCTCACCCCTGCGCGCTCCCGGGACCTGCTTCTCGCCGATTCAAGCTCCTGCTTCCAAGGTGGAGACGCCTGGCCCGGCAGGAGAGGGCGCCAGACGGCAAGGAGCAAGGCCCGGAGCGCCGACCTCTCTCACAAGGCGAAGGTGACCCGGCGATACAGCACCGGCGGGTGGGAAGCGAGGGGAGACACGCTGCTCCTCCCTCCGAGCCGCAACTTCTTCTGTCAGGGAGGGCAAGAAATAAAGATGGGGGGATAAAAGGTTCCTCTTCCTGCTCCGCTGATGCCCGCGCACGGCAGGGCAGGGCCAGCGCGGCCGCGTGAAGGAGCGGGGGGTGTTACCCTCCGCCTTACGC
>NW_020799091.1:20358279-20364318 GCF_003259725.1 Athene cunicularia | reverse complement strand
GCTGACCCGCCGCCCGGCGGCGTTTGGTGTCCGGTACCGCGGCGCTCCCAGGGCAGCGGCCCCGCAGCCCGCGCTCGGCAGCCGGGGTTCCCTGCGCCGGCTCTGTGCTCCCCTTAGCCGCAGCCGAAGTCACCGTCGCTCTCCACGCCTCCTCCGCCCCGGAGGAATGCGGACGGTGATATTGCCCCTCCGTCATACGCTGCGGGGAGACCCGTGTCGAAAAAGCGGGTTTCCAGCCTGCGGAAACGGCCCCTCAGCAACGGAGGAAACCTCAGTGTGCGGGGCACGGGTCGGGCGTGTTTCCCGAACAGCACCAGGGCAGAGAGCAACGTGCCCTTTAGCCCAGTCAGCCAAAACACTGCAAACGACCAGTGCCGTGAATTCTGGGCCCTAGGGTATGCAAAATGCCTCTCATATTAAACTGTACTTCGGTGGTTTTAAAATTCTTTTTAATTATTCTATGTTGTATATGGCATTTTATTTTTTATGGTATCTAAATATTTTAAATAATGTCACGGATATACCATATACTGAACTCTATTTCAAATCAAATGATGGCCTGGATATAATAGCTGGTTCAAAATGTATTTTGGAACACTTATACGCTTGCTGCAGGGTATGCTTTCATCTTAACAACTGTGTCAGTTCTCTCAAGCTTCTCTTCAGTCTTTCTGAACACATCTGACTGGGACCAACTTTTGCTTTTCTGCATTTTTTTTTTTACAACAGTACCAAGTGAGTGCCATCAAATCAGTATGGGAACATTCTATGAGTGCCTTGGAATTCCTCTGCACCAATCCCATTGGTTACAAAGGCAGAGAACATTGGACTCACATTAGCTAGCAACCTAGCTGTGGGACAAAGGAGTGAGTGAAAAAAATGAAAATACACCTCATGGATTTATTCTGGAAACGAATCTAATCTTAAACATTTGGGTAGTTGAGAACTGTCAATGTTAGGTTAATGGTTGGACTAGGTGATCTTCAAGGTCTTTTCCAACCCAGATGATTCTGTGATTCTGTGATTTTTTTCATTAAGCTTTTAATTTCTCCAGTATTATTATTCTTTGCTTAAGAGTACAATTTTTTCTTCATCACTAGTTATTTACTAACTTGGCTGAGATTAAGATGAGGGAATGTCTGAACTATGGTCTACTGTGCCGTATGTCCTTTCTGTGCAAAGCATTTGTAAGGGTTGTTCTACAGAGTTTTCCATCAGTTGCCAGCCTGATGAATTCCTTCAGTGGACACCACTATCATGGAATAAAAATTACTTGTTCTGATTTGGCTTACTGCATTTTTAATGTATGTTTAAAAGCATGCAAACTTGAAGTTATTCTGGTAAAGTAATAACACTGATGTTTGTTTCCTGAATTAACCTGCAGGTATGATGAAGCCCCAACAGTTGTTATAATAAGTACTTAGTCTTGAATATACCCGAAAAAAATAGGTTATTTTTCTGTATATAGTTTCACTGGTTTTGTTAGTGTTAATATAGAAAGGGCTCAATATTTTTCAGGCAAATCACAGATCACCTCCTGATACAAATGAGTACCATTACAGTTTCCAACATATCGGTGTGATTATTCTACTCACTATAATTTTATTTACATGTGTCATTATTCAAAAGTCATCTGGAAAACCTTGATGTGCCTGGTACTGATTATTTTCTCTTGGATGGAAAATTGCCACTGGAAATAGGAGGAAAGAACTTCATAGCCTTGAATGAGCTTTGAATGGGTCTTGAAAAATGAAGTGCCTACATTTCCAAATCCTTGACCTTTTTATCCATCACTGCACTGACAGGCTATGGTTTACCCTTCCTCCACCCTGCCACCCCTCTCCCGTGCACCCATTGCATGTGCAATTCATCATTGTTTTTTCCACCTTCAGGTTAAAGCTGTGGGCTATGGTTAACTGTAAGAGCAGTGTATTGTTGAGTGAAGCCCCTTCTGCACTAGAAAGTACAGGAGGCTATCAGATCCTTTCAGAGGCTACAGGTGGGCCATACATGCATTAATGTATACTCATGTACTATGATCATGTCCTGTATCAGTCTATAGAGATACAGCATCTATGCAAAGAAGATCCATAAATGATTTCATATATTTTCTTAAGTTGAGTGATGCTAAGCACACTTTCTGGATCTGGAAGTAGCTTCCTCTATGAATCTAGAAACAGCAAGTGCTGGCTTTTTGACCTTTTTTTAAATCTCATGATGACTGACAAATACCTCCCATTTATCTCAGCATATAATTTGCACCATGGTGGTTTTAATCCTATGCATGTAAACAAGGGCAAAGCACCACAGCACAAAGATTTGGTTTAAGACCAAGACAGTTTGTTGTGGATTTCTGAAGACAATCAGAGTTAGACAAGCAGAACTTGCATGTGATTAGTCTAGTCCTGTAGCCCAGTAACACCACTGCTGGTAGGAGGCCACAAGCTTTGTACTGACTTTGTAAGGCCTCAGGACTGAGACTTGATTTGTTTGAGCTTTTCTTGACCTCTCTGTGGCTTTCTTTTTACTTTCTTTACCTATAACAGCAATATCTCTAACGAGCAGGTGGCTATGTCTAACTGTTTTACTTTTGCTTAACTTTTTATGGTACGACTGTAGCTTTTTTACGTGGAGAGTGACAAAAAGTTATACTGTGTAGAATGAGATATTTATAACTAACATAATGATTTTAGATATAAACAGGTAGAGGAATACAGGCCTGGTATGACAGCAGAGTCCCCAGAAATTGGGGACACAGGACACTGTAGAGGAGGCATAGGATGATAAAAAAGGGGCATAGCCTTGGCACCAGGGAACTCAGGGCTATAAAGAGCTCTCTTTAGTAGCAGCTAAAGCAGTGCAGATCTGGGTGCTGGGCAAAGCTGGTTTAGGGATAACAAAAAGAACAAAAACCAAGTATGTGACATGTATAAATGGCATCACATATAGTAAAATTGGATGTAACATGGAGCTGTAGACAAACGAAGAAAGAGCAATGTGTAAGGGCGTGTTAAAAAACATATAAAAATGGCCCCATAATGGTTCTTTGCTTTTCTCAGCAAAGAACTTGTTGGGAAGACATCAACAAGCAGCCACAGTCCCAACACCCACTGCCTGAGGAAGGCTGGCACTGTCAACCCTAGCTGCCAGAGGGGCAGCAGGAGGGTAAGCACAACAATAAAAGGACAGACAGGAAGAGTGTGTCTACAAAAATATTAACTGTGTTATTATTTCTGTTTTGTTAGGGTTGTTTGTTTGTTTGTTTGTTTGTTTTGTAGTAGTAGATTCTTTGGGTTTTTTCTTTATATTTTGGCAATGATTAGCTCTAACCTAATAGCTCTTTGATTAGACTTTTAAGTTTTCTGCTGTACTACTAATAAATCCTGAGTATGGTGTAATTTGGTTTTTTTTCAGAACAAAACTCTGTGCATAACATTAATAATTGGAGAAAAGGATGCATCTTTTGGAAATTTGTGCTTAACAGTCTCTCCAAGGTCCCAGACAGTATCTGGCACAGTCAGAAATAGAATAAAGATATCCTGTCTCCCAGCCTGGCACATTAACCACAGGACCATTTTCCTGCCTTTGCTTTATTTATTACATTAAAATAATTATTATGCATACTGAGCTCTTTGAAAGTACATTTGCTATAAATAGTAGAAAAGTGAGCACATTGTAATTTGAAAAATACCAACTCCTGGTTTTTGATACGTCATTCAAACCATGGAGCCATTATGACAGACCCCAGGGAATTATACTGCCATGACTCATGGTCTGATAATACACAATTTAGTGCACATCAGCATTATGACAAAGACAGGCATTGCATAACAAGATGACAAAGGTGAGTCCTGCACAGCTGAACAATTTGTTTATTTTCTCAAAACTCAGGGCTACCCTGCTACTTCTCACCTGGTTACTAATGAATGTGAGCTTTCAGAAACACAACCAACTTACGTTCACCTCCAGACTGCACACTTAGCTTTCCTGCAGGCCCTACTCTTAAGCCTGCTGAACAGGATGCAGGCTCCTTCCCAGTTACTGAGATTATCCTCCACACTTGGTTTCCTTAGACAATTTTGCAGTCCACTTCCTCCCCTTGACTTCCCGTTAGACTGCAGTGTATGATTATATCAACTTGTGACTGGAGATAGATATTGCAGGCAGGCCTCTGATGCTCACAGTCTATGCAGGGGCAAAGATGTTTTTTCTTCCTTCCATGTCATTAAGCATCACTGAAGTGCCTGGTTGCTAATGCTCAGGAATCTGTCTGCCACAGGGATACACCTCAGGCTTGTTGAGATCGGTGTGTGTTGGGTAATTAAATCTCTTTGAAGAGCTTGAGTAGTCAAGTTTATGCGACTGAGTAGCCCTGCATAGATGCAGGCCAGATGGTGTGTTAGCTGGAGCACTCTTGGAGAACATTGAGGGCGCAGAGGTGAAAGCAAGTGCAGCATGAGAAGGAATGAATGCATTTAGCTGTTACTTGGGCTTGCAGGCTGACAGGGCTGATGGCTCACAGTCGACAATACTTGCAGTGTACTGTAAACACTGTTCACCTGAGAGTTAACTTCTGAAGAGAAAGTAAACACGAAATCAGGAGTTGCCATTCTTTTATGGTTATTTTTTTGAGCGCTTTCCTTGACTTTGATCTGACGGCTTGAACCCAAAGCGAACTTCACTTTAGTTTGTCTGCTAGCTAACAACATATGTGAATTTTCTGTTCTCCAGGCAATTCCTACTGGTGCAAAACCACTGACCACAACAGAAGATAATTTTTGGAGAGGCAAAAGAGTAAGCTGATGGAGAAAATCATGTTCATGAAAATAACCAGCTCCATGTCATGACCTTAAAATGGGAAAGGCATGCAGGAATGCCAACATTCAGCATTGCCCTTACCAGATTATTTCATTCACAAAACCTCGTGGGACAGCCTTCTCCCAGATCAACAAAGCCCACAAGAGTAAAAGCTTCTCACAGGCCAAGAAATTCGTGTCTGCAGCAGCCCTGTCCCAAAGAGAACATCTCCACGTGGACTATGATGCGCTCAGTGAAGTCAGTGTAAAATGCTGCAGTCTAAACAACTTTGTATTTACAAAGTGCAAAGTTGTAGCTGTAAAATATCAGCTTTCATATTATACATGAGGACACCAAAATACAGTGAGATTCAGCGGTTTAGCATTATTTACGATCTTTGAAATAACACTCAGATTCCTCATGTTGTATGCTAGCCAACTCCATATGGTAGACACAGAAATAGGGCCATTTTTCACAGACCTTCAAAGTACTGGGGTCCATTTCTTATGTAGTAAGTGTTTCCAAAGCTCAATACATCCTCATCCCATGGGAGCTTCTGCCTCATTTAAACCATCCTACCTTGAAGCTTGCCCAGTAGAGAAGGCAACCCCTTGAGATGTGGCAACCACTGCAAGCTATGCCTGATTAAGACCAGCATTTGTCAAGATCAAGAGACTATAGCTATTTTTTTTCCTTTCATTTCTCCTTTGCCTGCCCTTGGTAGGTGAATTCTCATGGTTGCAAATGTTTTGCACTGAGAGGAAACGCGCTGTAAGAGTTAAGTGGTATATTGATTAATCTTTCCTCAATTTCTTTTTTTATCCTTGATTTACCAGATATTTTAAGTGGGGAAGGAATGGTATCTTTTGTGAAGAGCCTGGCAGCATGCCACAGTGAGGAAAGATGTCCTTGTCACTGGAACAAAGAAGCCCGGTTAGGCATCCTGATCCCCGCGGGGGCTTTGTTGTGATGATTTATGTCAGTAAAATACTAATTTCGGGCAGACACCTCAGAAACCCCTGACACCCCAGTCCCCGACTTTGTCGCACCTGATGTCACGGTTCACGGTGGGTACTCGGGGCTGCGGAGGCTGTGACCAGCGGAGCAGCGCTTTGCTGAGGCACAGACGGCTGCAGGGTGCGGGGCCGCAGGGGACCAGCCCCAGCCCGTCCGCAACCCACAGCACGGGGCAACAACGCCGGGCCGGGCCCCTGTCCCTGCCCCCGGGAGGCCGCTGTGTCC
>NW_020799091.1:20347159-20358229 GCF_003259725.1 Athene cunicularia | reverse complement strand
ACCCCACCGGGCACCCGGCCAGCAGGGCCGGGCCACCCTGGCCCGCTGCTGCACGGGCACTGCCGAGCCCTTTCCCGGGGACGGCGGGGTCCGGGCAAGTGGCGGACAAGCTCCGACCGGCAGCTTGGGTGCTGCCTTCTCGTGATGGCACTGCGGAGGGGGCAAGGTGTCGTCCCCCTTGTTTCTCCTGGTTCTTATAGTTCTTGACAGGAGAATTCCTTGGTGGGGGTCCGGGCAAGGGCAGCACCGACGGCGGAGGCGAGGGGAGTCAGGGGTGCCCCGCACCCCACCGGGTTGGCCAGGGGCCTCCGTCCTGTGGTCAGGAGTGGGGAGAACACCAGGCACTGCAGTGAGCTTGCGGTGAAGGACATAAGGTTCATTCAGGAAAATGTTTTCCAACTAGTTCATAAGAAAACAGACAAAAATAGAGTATTTTGAAGGGGTAAGTCAGCTCCCAGAGGACTTCCACTGACTTCTATAGGACCAAGGTGTATTCAGAACTCACTTGTGGTATCTGTTTTACTTAGAGATAAATGAAGCATCAGTGACATTGTGTGTGACTTACAGACAGTCCAGTAAAAGGCTGAGACACTCCTTCTGTGTAAAATATTTAGGTGCCTAATACAATCTCTGCGGTGAGTAAAGGTGCAATATAATGCTCCTTCAGCACTTTTTGCTTGAATAAGGAATGTGCTTTTGAAGCACATTTCCTGATCAGCTCTACTTTGGGTTAAATCTCAGAGCACCTTGGAGAGTATTTGCTGGATTGCTTTTGGATGACGCTTGAACTGGAAGATGTCCTCCAGCTACTCGCAGCTGTTCAGCCCATGGAACCAGGCTAGAGCTAGCTTGAAGGAGAAGCCACCTTCCCCTTGGCTCCTTGTCACAACCTGGTCACTCTAGTGATATTCCCCTGTTTGGCCTCACGGCCTGCTAATAAGGACAGAACCTCAGGGACTTCTGCAGTAACTGCTGAAGTAAGCAGGATGCTAAGCAGAGAGGTGTGTAATGCCAGCTCACAGGAAATAGTAAGGTTTCAGAGTAGGATTTAGTACACTACCAGCTTTACTTATCTTCAACGTAAGCCATTCAGATGAAACAGTTGCAGTTAAGCTGATTGCACTCTCCAGTGCTTGGGGCTGTGTCCACTTCTGCAGTCTGAACTGAAATCCTGTCCTGGGACAGGAAGGCTCCTTTCCCAGAGCTGCAGTTGAGCAGATCTGTTTGTGACCTAATGTTTAGAATTCAAGCCTAGGTGCCCTCCCCTATAGCTGGCCCTTTAGATGCTGAATGCTTGGCACTTGGAGAATGTTTAGCTTGAACATGGGATACATAAGAAGTTTAATCTTCATCTCTTGTAAGTCATACTTGTGGATCTAGGTGGTTGCACCTCAGTCATGCTCTGGGTGCCTGAGGAACCCAGTCTTCTGGCTGGGATTTATCTATACACAGCTTTAGACTTTCACATGTTCCCTTCATTTCTCATAAGTGAAATCTAAATTTGATGATACTCTCAAGAAAGCTGGGGGTTGCTGGTTAGCATGAAAATCACTGCTTTCAGCTGTGAACAATACATTTCCTATTTAGAATATTTTTCTGAGGATAACAAGAGTAATATCTAGTATAGGTATATATAGTGCCTATGAAGATACATAATAGAGGTCTGTGTAGTTTATTACATAGACTTAATGAAGGATATGATTGTAGGTGACTTAGGACACCAGAGCCAACTCTGGTGGCTTAGGACAACCAGAGGCAAGCTCTTTGCTGCCCAAAGAGAAGGTCCTGCCTTCCTTTTTCCTGCATACTCCCACTGCCTTGCTTGTGTCACCATTAGCCATCAGATGGTTACCTAGATGAGTGCCAGTGCGGCTCACTACCAGCCTATATGATCTTGAATGACCACAGGGAACAGATGGAGAAGGGTCTGTTTTTCACAGCATGCTGTGGCTTGGTGTACAGACCTGCTGTCTGTGTGGACCAAAGGGGCTCTGGGCTGCGTGAACCCAACTGTAAAAGCATACATTTGGAGACTGACCAACTATCAGCTGAAAAGCAGTTCAGATGTGGTTGTGTGGTGGCACTGCAAAATCTGAAGATTTTTCTGAGTTGAATGGTGTGGAGGGGGGACTGGTCACCCTTTTGTTATCCTTAGGGTCAGGTAACCCTGTCTGCATCCACTGCAGTTTTCTTGGCACCTATGTATCAGAATATTCTACCTTCTTGCCTTTTTGGAAGAGAAGATGTTTCTTGCTTTCAATTGTAATTTGCTACTTCTGTTTACTTTTGAGAGAGTTTTGATAATCTTAAAGTATTAATTTTTAGTTTAGATCACAGAAATTAATTTTCATACTGTATGAAGTATTGCAGTGCTTACAGACGTTCTTCAGTCAAGGAGAACACTTTTTCTGTGATGGTCTAATGATATCTTTTCATGTCAGATCCAGTTGTGATTTTCTACCCTTATGCATTTTGTGTGTGCTTCCACATGTGCTGATACAGTACAAAATGTAATTGATATATTTGGCAGAGTTTTAAACCTGCTTAGCACCAGTACAGAGGACTTCACAGAAAAGCAGATGATGTGAAAAGGAGAATTTATAGATGGCAAGTCAGCTCCTGCTATTCAGATGATCAGTCCTCTTCTTTTTTATGCATTTGCTCATTAATTGATTTTTTTTTTTTGGTACAACTAAATCTTTTTATTGCTGTAATATTGTACCAGCTGAGCTAAATTGATTAGATTTAAATTATTCTCAAAGAAGTCCCAAGCTCTTTACTGTTGGAACCACAGACATCAAAGACTAACTTGGTCTCCTCCTTCCCGCCTCCTTAAAGTCACTAAAAATAAGCAACTGTCAATAACACATTGGATGATTACACAATAGCATTTTTTGGTGAAAAATTTCAAATTCCAGCTTTAGAATGTATTAAAGGTATAAATGATCTTGATGTAATTTACTGTGGTCTTTCTCAACTGCTCAGTGGTGCACATCAGCAAGAAGAAATATTTTTAGTGTAAAGGCAGTGGCAGAATTTTCTCTCAGGACCTGAGGAGCTGAAATACAAACACAATTTCATGGTATGAAATCATAATCCTTTTATACCTTTTCTATCTACATTTCCCCTGAAATACTTGCTTATTTTATGCTGTGCATTTGGTCTTAAGAACAGCAACTGTCTCAGAGTCTTACTCCCTTCTGATTGTAAAGGATCTGTCTCTTTCTTTTCCCAGAGGAATGTCTATGTAAGAATCTCTTTGGACTAGATCCTGGTTTTGTGCTGTGATAGTACATTACCATGATTGCAACTGTTGGGAACTGTCATACAGAGCAGTTATAGTTGCACACAGACACTTGTATTTTGCTCAAAGCTTTCATCTGTAGTCATTTACAGATTAGGCATATTTCCTGTAGACAAAAGTAAAACATATAGTAGCTATAGGTGAAATACTTAGCTTTGCACTATTTACTTATTGCTATTGCCGCTCCAAAGGTGCATTTTGCTATTGTGGAGGTCAGGTTCAGACAGTATAAGAAGCATGGTCAAAGCTAAAGCTTTCACTGTGAAGCTCACTGAAGTCACCTGAACTCACGGGTTCTTTTGCAGGCAGATTAGCAGTTGTCCTGAATGCATTTTTAAGCAAACAAACCCTATGAATGTGGTCAGTACAGTGCTGAGCAAACGGATTGCTAAAATCTAAATGTTTTAATGTTTAACTAAGAGCAAAAACCTTATTCTGCTGTGAGAAATGCACCTGGCAGGCATACTGACAGTGGGCACTAAGCGGAGCGGTGTACTTCCTCAGCAAATACATTTAATGCGCATTAACGTTACCAATAGTTACAGAAACATCTAGCAAGATGATTGCAACCACAGCGTTGGCACACAGAAATCCTGTCCTATGATGAGAAAGTTTTTCCAGGTGAAGACTAAAGTACATGTGTGTTTATGCACACACTCAAACTGTGTGGTGGTAATTTTGTGTCAGTGTTAGGGAGCTCGTGTTTGTTTTAATCCATGTTTACCTGGCACATAATGTAGTACAATGTGCAGCTCATTCAATCACATCAAAGGCCTGATCCTATTTCCATAAACACCAGTGACAGTTACGTCTTTTCAGCCAGACCTCATCACAATAAACCTCATGTTTATTACTACATTTCTATAGTAGCACAAAATGTAGTCTTCTCAAGTAGTGTGAGATCTTGCTCAACTGTAAAGTGAGGTGGTGACAAGTGACAAGACTAACTGGAGGACAACCTGAACTTCTGCTGTCTTGGGTAACTCAAAGCTTGTCTGGCTGTGAGAGTTAGTTTGCATTAGGATAGGAGGGAGTTTAAAATACATTTGCTGACAACACTGAATTGGAAAAAGATGTTGTATTCATGTTTACTGTGGAGTAACTTGATAAATAAACAAGGTCCTAAGTAGTGTGGCAAAAGAAACACTTTTTGCCTTACTGTAACGGGGAAGGTAAGATCCTGAATAAGTCTATTAAAGATTAAACCACTCAGATGATGGGGAACACAGTTATTTAGGAGTTAGTTGAAGAGAGAAGAGATTTAACTAACCTTCAGTTTTAAAAATTAAATTAAATTAAATGTATTTAGTAAAAATTTCCACTCCACTGTATAGCCACTATATGAACTCTCTTATGTTATGCTATTTGACTGTATTCATAACTGTTGAAAACAGACACATGCATTGTCTATTTATAGGAACTATTTTATTTGTTCTTTGTTTCACTCTCTCTCCATAGGACTTTTGTTTCATATTTCAGTTCCCTAGCAGTACCTGCTTCTAGTGTATTTCCCTGTGCTGGGTGAGTCAGTGTCGTTCTCATTTTCTGGATAGACCTAAAAGTACTTCAGTGCTAGTGTGATTTGGCAGTAATGCTGTTGTAGTTCCATGCAGGATTAAAACATCCGAAAGTAAAATGATTGCAAGGAAACGTGTTTGTCTGTTCAGGATCCGAGAGTATCTCCAAGACAGTGGAACTGCCCTTACTGGGTACAGAAAGAACAGTAATTTAGTGGCATTTTCATTGCCGTGAGGTTTGAGTACAGTCATGATCTCTGCTAACTCTGTAGGAAGTTCTATGGAAATCTATGGCTTCAGAAATACTAATTTAAAGCATTTCTCTTTTTTAATAATTAACTCTTCTTCCCTGCCCAAGCAGTTTCAAGTTGACAGCTCCTATTGACTCTACATGGCGTTTTGGATAGTCATCTTAAAATTGATGGCACCATCTCAAACTGATCACTCTCCAATTAGTTACCAATTCATAAGGCATTTTTATTGTAGTGAAGACTTGATGAGGGCCTATAAACAACCATGTCATCCGTTTCGGCTCTTCTGGAAGGTTGTAAAGTGATACTCAGTAGGCCTGCTACACAGTGGTACTCTTAGCTTGTTCAGCTCCCTTTGAGCTGTCAAGTGTACCCTCTAAATAATCTTATCTGAGAGTACTGATTAGCTACTTGTGAAGATTACTAGCACCTATGTTAGCTTTATTATAATAGATTACTGTTTCATATTTGTTTTCCTGTACCGTATTGCATTGTGGCACATTTTTATTAGTTTGTAGTAGTGCAAATATCAGAATATCTGTTACAGACAGTGTCTGTAGAGCCTGATTACTGACAGGTTCTTTCAAGGGATAGTTAATCACAAAATCTTTCTTGTATGGTAGAGCAGAACAATATATTAGACTTTGCAAGGCAGCTGAACATCTCTGCATCAACAGCTTTCTGCTTCTGGGACAGCCATTAAATGTGCCTTTTTTATCAACACAAATGTTTTCCTTTCAGTCTCTTATCTTTTCTAGCTAAACCTTTTCGAGCAGTTGCAGGTATGTAAGACATGGCATCTGAGAGCTTTAGATAACGGATTCTCAGCTGGTACACTCAAAGGATAACTTGTGAAAGATTGTTGACGTGGAAGATTGAGAAAAAAAAAAAGTAAAATTGTGGTAGTTGTTTTTTTTAATGCAAACTGAAAAAAAAAGTATCAGTATTGAAAACTTTATTTGAACAGTTATTCCATTATTTGTTTGGAAAGCTTTCAGTTTTTTGATTAGCATTATTGCCACCTTTTCATAATGAGATCTGTTTACTAGAAAAGTTCCTCGGCAGTTTCTTTCCAGCCTAAGGAGTGGATAGCTGCCTGCCTGTTTGGAAGGTCCTGGCTCTCAGGCTTAGATCCATGTCTCACCATGGCCGTAATTCTTGATTCTGGACATTTTTCATGTGAATACTGGAAGCTAGAACAAGAGCGAGCATACCTGAAAACAGAAATGCTAAATTTTGTATTTCAAGTCAAGGCATGATAAGGCAAATCTGACATGATACAGATTTTAATGAGTGACCCAAGCAAACTACCTATTTGCACTTCTTGGAGAAGTGACATAATCCATATAGTTAGAATGTCACATACAAGTATATGACATTCAAAGGATGTTTTTCAGACAGCTAGAGGTGTTTCTTAACAATGTAGTTGTCCTTGCAGTGAGCACTAAAACTAGTTTAAATTAGAAAAAAACATGAGATGTCGGTAAATTAGTCTCAATACCTTCATGTTGTGCTGAAGAATCACAAGACATACCGTGGATTTTTAAATGTATTTCTCCTGCTTTCCACCCTTGCATAGGATATTTGTTATTTTTATTTCTCATGAACAACTTGGAAATTGTTGCACGGGGGGATCAGTGCAAAATGCAAATAAATAATTTGTCTTCCTCTCGACTAGAATGGAAGAGCCATGATTGGGTCCGACTTGTAATTCATAATAGGTAGAACAAAGTATGTCAGTTTCCTTTAGCCAAGGGTTTGGTCTGATGAACCTACCTTCTTTTAGAGTGTTGTAAATCAGAATTAACACAACTGAAATTGGTTGTATAGGTTCTGTAAGGAAGAGAAGGTGGCCTTAGATTTTGCTGAAAACTGACTGGAAGGTTTTGATTTTTTAATTCCTAATCTCTCAAATGCAGATGACCCATTTATTTCATTTCAGTGAATAAGTAGGTAGTCATAAAGAGTGAAAGCAAAAGTGTTTATCTCACTACAATAACACCACCCTGATTCATTTGCTACTTTGAATAGAAGAAGGGCTCAGGTGTTATCTCCTGCTCACCCAGCGCTGTTCTGCCTATTGATAGGAAGCGTGGTGAAGGCAATCCAGCACCCTGTGCCTGTGAGATCTAGGAGCATCCACCTGCTTATAAGAAGGATATATGATATAAACACCCCAGGCTTTTGTTTGCCTTTAAATATTCTAAGCAAATGTCACCTTAATAGATGCAGTTTATTTGTAAATGGAGGACAAAGAATGCTGAAAGAATATCTGCAAAGTCAACAGCAGCATCATAACTGTGAAACAGATACAGAGGCTACATCTACATTTGTCATATCAGTTACACTGATGGAAACCAGGACTTAACCTGGAAGCTTTAAACTGAAATCCAGTTGTCATTTACTCAACTTTTCTGCATCACTGAGAAGGCAGCATAGTTCCTGCTTCAGTGGTTCCGTGGCTACTGAACTGAAATGCATTGACCTCAATCCTGGTGCCTTGTTTTGAAGAGGGACAGAAAGACAGGGGAATTAATGTATGTGGCGCTCTGCAGAGCAGGGAGAAGACCAGTCCAGCTTTACAGATTAGCGGTTAAATCTTGTTCCCAGAGTTTCAGTAATACAGGTCTGCACCTGGAAGCCATTCTTGTATCATTTCGCTGCCTGGTGGTAGGGGGAACAAAGAGCTTTTCTAAGAGCTTACCGGGCAGACAGGACGAGATGGTGCGGTCCTTCTCCCTCCCTGCCCCCAGTCAAACTCATCCTAATCCTGTGTTGCCTGAAGAGCAGGGACAATTCAGTCTTCACTCCTTAACTAAAATTCTCACCCTTGTTGAAGTTTTCTCAGATTCTTTAGTAAACGAAAAGGTTCTTACCCTCTTGTTCTTTTATTTACAAATCTGAAATTTGCTTATCTGATCTTTCAAAAGATTTTAAACCCTACAAATCTTCATTAGTGTAACAAAAGGGGGTGATCAGTCTTCAGAAAGGAAAGGAGTGGCTAGAAAGAGCTGAAAGATTTGAGAAGAAAGACTTGATTTCTTACAGAAAAAGCAAAAATATTTTGGGGTCCCAAATTAAGGCACTTCAGGAAAGTGCAATTATTGGTAAATTTATTAACATGCAGATGTGCAAAGGAAGTCATTATTTTAGAGCTATTTTAGGTATGTTCCATCTTGAGAAACTGCAGTTGGATATCATTTCAGGTCATTATGTCGAGCCCCTATAATAAGAAGAATTAAAAATACATATTCTGGAGAGGGTGAGGGCAATGTAATCTCGTAACATAGTGTATAGATGCACATTACTCAAGGGGCCACTACAGCTGATTGTGATGCAGCTCTTCAGGACAGAATATGTCATTTCAGTTTGGTCAATGCTTCTGTATTTATTGTGAACTCCACAGTATTTTGGTATTTTACTTACCAGCTACAAAACGCAAGCTTCTGTCAGCCTAGCTATCATCTAAACAGTTAAGTTTCTGAACATATAGTCAAGAGAGAGAAAAATTATTTCAAGTAGAGGATAGTGCTGGTGCAAGAACAAACTTTCACAGACATTTAGTCTAAAAGTAGTATGCATATTTCTAAATATAAGACAACTGTTTAGAATAGCTTTCCAGAAAGAATGGTGGGAAAGAAATCTAGCTCAGCCTCGTAGCTGAATTTGATTGGTATATGTAAAGGACTATAAAATAATCATCTGGAATAGGATGATCTGAACTTTTTAACAGGTTTTTGCTTCTAGGTTTGTATTTTTAAACACCATGCAGAACCAGGAACTTCATGGGTGGGAAACACACTGTATACACTGAGCTTTCCAGAAGTAGCACTTATTATCTGATTTTGACTGAACAATAACAACCATCATGTGCAGTATATTCCAGTACTTCATTTTTACCATGCTGGACTGGGATGATCTGTGGTGTCTGCTGTCATTTCAGTTTCAGTTTAATTTCTTACTCAAAAATGACCAATAATTGTTTTGGAAATATCAAAAAGTTCATAAAGGCAATAACATGAGAACTGTAAAATAATTGAAGAGCATGGTGGCAGAGGGGGAAGGAGGGAGTCAGTATCCCTAAAAGTCCTGCCAACAGGAGGAAAATAAATCAGTTTCTCTAGAAGCCAGAAGAGGACAACAATGAAGTCACTACAAAGCAGCACAGCTGTGGCTGTCCAAGGGAGTAGTCTGAACTGATAAAAGAAAATGCGTATGCCCCTAGAAACCATAGGATAGAGAACCATGGTAAAGAACCTCAGCCTTTTGATTTTTTTAGTGTGACTGTGTGCAGAAAGAGATAAAAACCTCTGAGAGTGTCCTGCTGCTTGGACTATATTCTCTGACATCCTGAACTCCATACTGTGTAATTTTTTCACTCTGGAATATGGATAGCCTTTGGATACAGCTGGCAATCAAATGTCAAGAGAGCTAAATTTATACATTACCTACTCAAGAGGTGAGATGGCACGTCTCCTAACCTAATGCTAGTTTATCAAGAGCTTGCTACTGTGAGTTGCAATGCGTGCCATCAACCTAAAATTGCCCAGTAACACAGATGATGCTTTCCTCAAATGTATGCCAGGGAGCCCTTCTATCACAGGTCTCTGGTAGCTGGGACTATATATGCATCATCTTCCATACACAGCATCTCCCTGTTACCATTCCCTATCTCTGACTGAGTATCTCATAGGAGATCTGCAAAATGCCAGATCCTACAGTAGGTCTCTTTAGTTGCAGGATTTCCACTGAAAGCAGATGATGTCTCTTTTGTCTCACAGCAGACACACCTGACATTTAAATTGCTATCCATTTCTATCACTGACTGCATGCTGTCTTCCTTAAGTGTGCTTACCCACATTGGTTCTGGTAGGAGTTTGAGTTAGATGCAAAGTACTGCATCTGGCATGGCATGGGAAAGAGCAGTAAGCATTCCAAGCCTGAACTGCAGGAGGGACCTCAACAATCCTAAACTTTCACCATCATGAAAGACTTCATCCAGAGCTCCAGAGAAGATTCTGAAGCCCTGAACACTGGCTGGTTTTGTTGAAGTTTTGACCTGCAGATGATTACCTAAACCATTTTCTTTGAGGGCTTTTTGCCAAAACCCCAAAGAGAGAAAAACAGGAATAAAATAGCAGCAATAATAGGTCTGGTATGATTTTGTTGAGACAGTGCAGTTTTGTGTAAGTGCTAAGTAGCATAGGATTTAAATAATTTAGTACTTCTTCTGGTACTTTTTGGTTCATTAGACAGCCAGGTTCCCAGGCTCTGCGCACAGGCCATTCCTGCTATGATTGCTGTTGTTTAGAGAGACATTAAACTCTTTTATCAGGCTATCATGCCATCTCCTATGTAGAGATCGATCCCTGGCAAGCTGAGCAAAGAGTTAATCTTAGACCTTCTTCCTACCAGAATCTTTTTTTTCTTAAATTAAAAGTTCTTTATAAGACACTGTCATGGTTTGAGCTTAGAGGGCAACTGAGCACCACGCAGCTTCTCACTCCCCTTTTCTCCTCCAGAGCTGTGAAGGAGGAAGGCAGAGGGCCCAGAAAATTGATATAAGGACAGGGAGGGATGATGTCATCTTTTCTAAGGCACAGGCAAAAACCGGACTCATTAGGGGAAGAAAAAAGGAACATATATTTAATGCAGAACTAACAATAACAACACAACAGAGTAGGACATCTTGAAAACACCTTCCCCCACCCTTCCCTCTCCCAGGCTCAGCTTTGCCCCTGATATCCCTCCCTCCTCTCCCAGCAGCTCAGGGGCAGGGAATGGCGGTGCGGTCAGCGCTGCCGCTTCTGCCACCTCGGGGCCGGTGAACCTCTGGCGCTGCTCCCCTGTCCCAGCGCGGTTCCCCTCTCCCAGCAGAGTCCTCCACAGACCGGCTCCCACAGGAGTCGCTGCCCCGGGCGTGCGGGCCCCCCCGTGCTGCAATCCTGCCAGCGCTGAGCTACAGCCGCGGGCCCTCCTTCCCCCGGGGCCCGGCCTT
>NW_020799091.1:20317355-20347109 GCF_003259725.1 Athene cunicularia | reverse complement strand
CGCGGGGCCCCCACGGGCCGCAAACCCGCATCTGCTCCACCGGTGACCCCGCGGGTGGCAGGAGGGCGGCCCTGCCGCCTCACACGGGGCACACGGGAGTCGGCCCTGGCCCAGCTCCTCCCTTCCTCCTCCCTTCTCCCACTGACCCCGGTGCTGCACAGATCTGCTCACAACTCTGCTCACAACGCCCAGGTTCACCTTTTCAATACCTTATCGCAGAGGCACAGCTAATTGGCGCGGCCTTGGTGCAGAGGGTTGAGCGAGGGGAGCTTCCAGAAGCTTCTCACAGGGGCCACCTCCGTACCCCCTCCCCTGATACCGAAACGCCCCACCACTCACTCAAACCAGGACAGACAGCCAGCACTTCACACACAATCATCCTGTTGAATTTCTGCCTCATTCCATTACAGGACATGAGTTCTGTCCGCTGGTGAGATGATAGGATTTATATTTCTGTCGCCCAGTTCATGTCTAGACAGGGCAGATGGTACTATTGGAGTGTATAACATTATTAATTTGGGAGTCAGCAACTGTAAACAACCATATTTTTTATTTTCATCAGAATTAGTATAGAAACTCTGTAATAAAATATTAGTACCCTAAGCATAAGCCACAAAATTTACTGAGGTAGAAAAGGACAACAGTGATACAGCTTCTGTCTTCATGGGGAACTCAAGCTCTTTCACTTCAGTTCCAAGTATTTTGTCATCAGCGTCTACAGAACAAGGGAATAACTTCAGTTCTATACTTCATTGGGTTAATATGAAGATTACAAGTAGCTACACAGTGTTTGTATGGTGCTGGGAAATAGAAGATGGTATATGAAAATATTTCTTTAGTCAGGTAATTTTGCAGCCATTAGGGTTACATTTTTGTTATAGTTGCCATCTGGCTTTGGTGGTATCAGACCTCATGAAACCAAGTCCACATGGGTATTCGGGAAGAGACAAATAGAGCATGACCTTTTATTTAATCCTCTGTTTCTTGTAAAGGTTTATTTTTATAAGGGCACTTTATAAGCTCTATCTCTGTAGTTTTTAGCATTATTTCTTATTGTTTAAATAGCTTATTAACAATGATTCTACTCCTACATAAACAGTTTTATTAAGAAAATTGATGTATCAGTTTTTAAACTAAAATTTGAGAATAGTGATTTACAACCTGAAGAAGGGGGAAGGGAAGTCTTACATTAAGAAGATTGGCAGTGCTTCAACCAGAAGACTATGCTGTGACTGAGGCTATACCCAAAAATAGAATTGGATTAACAGAAGAAAAGCAAGTAGCTAAAACTAAGGTCAAAGCAGAAATAGATGCTGTAGAATTGTTTCATACACCAAAAGACAGGAAAAGGTATTCAAGGTGGTTTTATATTATATACACCTATAAAAAGATAAATCAATTAATGGTAAGGAGAACTGTAAAAGAAGACTCAAATAATAGATCAGCTAAGCTTTAAAATATGAGGAAAAAAATAACAACCATTTATAGTTGCTCATAAAGGTTTTAACACATATATTGCTACAAAAAAAATTAAAAATAAGCTCTAAAAGACAGCTGTATTAATACTAACACATAATCAATGGAACAGTAAAAGCAACGTGTTTAAAAACTACCGTTTATGTGGAGTAATATAGTCACCATTAACCTGAATAGGTTGTGCTTTTAAGTACTCACTAGAAAACAGATTTAACTAGATACACACTCTACCTGATGTCAATTATTACAGCTCTGTTTACACTAATGAGCCTCAGCCCCCTAATTTGTGGGTGAGAGAGGCTAATGCACACAGATAAAAAGACTTTAAAAGAGGAGAAAGGAAGTGGAAGGTTGTGTCTTGTAGAGATTTTGGTAGTATAAGCTATACTATATAGAGCTATTTGTTTTTTTGTTTTTTTTTTTTTTTTTTTAATTTGGGATTTCAGTCAGGTAAGCTTATTTTAGGGTTTGAGGGGAGGTAAGGTTGCACTTATTGAAGAAATGTATTTTTAATGTGTTTATCTTTAGTGCTTTGGGGTAGATACTGGGTCTTACTATCTTCATTTTCCTACACAGAAAAGCTGGAAGTCTTTTTTTTTTTCTCCTAGGAGAGCTTATTCAGAAATATGGGAAGAGTCTTGTAGTAAGCACAGCATATGTCTGTTTTTACCAAAATGGTTCAGGTTTTGTATCTGTGATTAAATGCTAATTGGTAAAAGTATAGCTAAAGCTTAAACCTAAAGAACAAATAATTACAAATCTATATCTGAATAATCCCTTCCTGTAATTGTGTTTTTGTTGTTGTCACTTGTGTGACATAGGCACTACAATAGTGGTTTTCAATAGCTACATAGTAAAAGTTATGTTAAAGATGAAAGGTATACTTAATGTGACAGACTCCTTCAGTTTTATTAGTGCATAAGGCTAATTAGTGGTGAGCACCTGTTGCTTTAACAATGAACTAAATTTTAAGACAGTAACTGAATGGAGGGGGTTTCTATCCATTCATTACCTCTACTCTTCACAGTGAAGCACAACAGTTATGTGGAAATAAAGTAGTAGGAATATTTCTGAAGCTTTCTAAACATGCTATAGCAAACTAATGCTTACTGGTAGGGGGGCTCATATGAGCAAGTATCTTTTGTAATAGTCTGTAGAGAGAAGAGAAAGAAGGCTTTTAGGCTTTCAGAAAAAAATTTGCTCAATTAATTTTATCCCCATTAGTTACTTGACAGAACTGTCTGCTTGCTTTCATTTTTCATTTAAAAACAAAACAAAAAGTGAAGCTTATACTGGGGATGGGAATGACTATTTTATTTTCAAAAGGTATTTCCATCATGAAGGAATGAGAAACTCAGGTAACCTGTATTTAATTCAGTAATAGATACAACTCGGCACTGTCTGAAGACTGCCTGAAACTCTGTCTTGGAGAGTTTAGGACCCCTTTTAATATTTCTTAAACCATTCCCTGCACTGAACGCAAAGAAAGAGTGACTGAAGTCTAGCTGGTGAGACTTCCTTAGGAATGAAACAGCAGGCTCGCTGTACCTGGATGAATGCACTGTCACTGTTAACTGAGCCAGCTAGGTGGTGGTGTTCAGCTTTCAGCAGTGATAGGTTGTCTTAGTCTTTTTTTCTTCCCCTCCCTAGGGCTACTTTTTTATTAAAAACTCCTCCAGTGCTAGTGTATGAGTCATAAGCATAATTTCCTCTAAATCCACAGCAGCCTATGCAATACTAGATAATTAAATATTGAAAATGTCTGTGATTCTTGTCTTTGCTCATTTTGGTAGCAGTTCCAATAAAACTCTGCCTATTTTGGACAGGTACTAGAATGTCTCAAAAGTGACAGATGGATGCAGTACAAATGTACTTAATCTTCAGGAATGGTGGAATAGGTCAAGCTGAATCCTGATCTGATAGAAAACAAACATTGAATGAGCAGGAGACCTGTATGGTCATTGTGCCAGCTGGTCCAGTCAGCATAACTCCACCTAAATCAAATTGATTGTCACCTGCCTGCAACAGTTCAGGGTCTGATCTGTAGGCTTCCCAGAAAAACCTGTAGAAGGATTATAACATATATTTTAGAGATCAAGCCACTGAGACTATTATCCCTCTCTAGGAGGGGAAAAAAATATGGTAGGGGAAAAAAAGAGGAAAGAATGCTTTAACTCATCCAGGTGCTGTAGAAAACATAGCTGTTCCAGGAAGAACAACTAGCACAAGAAGGCTTATTCGTTTGGGATTTTTCTAATAAAAATATTTTATTAGGGAAAACTTCTCCAGCTATACTTATAGGACTTCAGCATAACAGTATCAGTTGGATAAATAATACTTTAATGCTGCAGTAATAAGTAACTTGTATGTTTTTCATATAACATGCTTCAAAGGGAAAAGGAAGAATCTACATGAGGTTCTAGCTCAATAAGCTTTATTGTCATCCCTGATCTGATCTTCTGACTGAGGCTGTAGAGCAAAGATAAGGTTGCCTGATACTGCAAAACCTGTAAGCCTCTCTTATCTGTCAGTAGTGTTCTTTTCCTGCAGGGGACAGGCAGAGGCGTGTGATGGCAGCTTTTCTCTTGTCCTTGGTTAAACATAGAACTGCTGTTGAATTTCTGTTTTGGAAGTCTGTTTATACATCCATTAAACTAAAAATAGACTTGTTCTACACTGAAGATTTTTATGAAGTTCACCAAGTCTGTCCTGAGCTTTGTGCAGATATATGTCTTTGTTAAGCTGCCTTAAACATTATTATCTGTGTTCTGGTTGTGTGTCTCCTTGGTGATAAAGATAACTTACAGGCACTATGAGAGGTTCTGCACTGGATTCTTCATCTAGTGCTCAAATCTGGGAGTACAGGAACTACCCTTCAAGGTCCAGATATAAGGAACCTGAAATGCAGACACACATTCCTCCACCCCCTTGCTGTAACTTTTCTGTTGGAGAGGTGGTGGTTTTAATCTAGCCTCCAAGTCCTCTGGAAACAACCAGGTAGTGGGGATGGCTGTTAACTCTCACATCAGGACAGATACTCCTGTTTTAAGGTGCCTCAAAAGGATGAAAATACTGTTAGTACAAGAAAATGAATCTGAAGAATGTGTGACTTGTCTGCATGCCCTATTTGTGTTGTGATGGTGATAGAGGATAGCAGAGTCCCTCTGCAATGTATCTGTAACTCCTAGACCTCTGAAATAGCCTGAGGTTTATTTCTTTTTCCTGCTGTTAATAGTCAACTCCGTGTTGTTCACTCTGCATTGAAGATGGCATTTCTTGCTTCTCTCACTGGATCAGAGTGATGGGTCTGCATAGGTTATGCTCATAGCTCTGAGATTCAGTACAGTTGTCTGTGTGGATGTGGTGTTCCCTTGACCATGTCGAGATCACTGAACAGTCCTTGGTCTAAAGGTAGAGAATTAAAATATTCTGTCTGATTAACAAGATAGTATTAATTCTTACCCCATGTTATGTTGAACTCCAAGATAGTATTACATTAGAAAAATGAGTGAAAGAGTTTAAGAACATGAAAGCCTAGGCAGTTACAAAGATGCTGTTTTCTGCAAAACATTTGTCTGAAAGTGTAGCTAAAAGTATATTGCAATTAGTGAGAATGAATTGGTTGCCAATTTCCTCTCTTGAGTGGTTCCATTAACAGTCCCACTAGCAGTTGTAGTGAACCTTTATTAAATACGATATGCCACATAACCCACATGAGCCTGTGTGGCTTGGTACATGGTGTATTCTGCAATGGTATCATGCAGTCAGGTTTTCCATCTGATTTATTAAGTACTTAATCAAAAACTTGGTATGATTTTTATTTCAAAGATGTTGGCTCAGTGAGAAGAACAGACTATAATTTCACTTTTTTTTCCCCATTATTTCTTTCATATCTACTTTGTTCTGTGTTAAGCACACTTGAAGAAAGGCAAAAGTAGCAGAGTGGTAAAGATAGAGTGGATTAATAATGTGCCGTTGTTAGTTTAACACTTAATGCTTAGAACTTGTAGTGTGATGGTGGGATACCCTCTTAGGTAGGATCAGTGCCTTACAGAGGCACTTTGGTGGCTTGTGCAAGCAGTGAAACCCCTCAGCGTTGCAGACAGGATTTACTCTATGCCTATTCAAAGGCCTATCTGTGTATCTGCATACTTGGATGCATAAGCCTGTACTGATAGCAGATCCCTCATTTAACAGAGGCATGATGAGGTAAAATTAGGCCTTGCTTTTGCAATAGCTGAGCCAAAATGAAGTTTAGAAGGTCCTAGTCCCTTCTTCCTGCAAGCGATCATTCCCTCTTGTCTTCTGCTCTACATGTGACATAGCTGCCAAGCAGAGATAAGTAGTTTGCTGGAAGATTGTGGCTGTCTGCTTAATCAGTATCCATCAGTTAGTCCTTGATGATCAAACAGTTTTTCCTTATTACTTCTGGATCATGTAATCTTTCAAGGGAGGTTGTTTAAACCTTCATTTCCTACTTTGTAGTCAGATGGCTTGCTAAAAAGGCAGTCTAGTGTGTCTTGTGTGGTATATTGGCATACTCAGGGTATGCCAACATAGTCATGCTACTTAAATGTTCATCATTGTTTTTCTACTATCATCATCTAGACCATGGACTGATGTTTTTTGGGATGTTGCTGTTTCAGACCTGTTGGGGTAAAAGGTGAAACATCTGGGGGATTTCATGGGGATGAGTTAAGAGTTGCCCTCAAGAGTGCTGAGGGAGCCCCACTGCCTTTCAAAGCTGGTTCCACTATGCAGAGCCATTCCCTTACCATGCCACAGCTCAGTTCAGTGTTCAAGATGTGGCTCTGTCTCAGCTGTCGGTAGCATTAATAATGAAACAGGGTTAAGCAAGGCATTTGGCTACTTGCTGTTGGTTGAGCCCTTTCCAGTGACAGCAGTTGGCAGTGGTGAGATGAAGAGATGGGATATGCACTTTTGCAACAGGATCTGTCACAAAATGCAGAGGGACCTGTATTGGTTTGGTTGGCATTAGGGCTGCAGCCTGCTGTGTTTTGTTTTGAACTGTTAAAATTCATCCCAATACAGTTATCACCCCTGTCTGATTAGGACAATTCATCCTTGTGAACAGATTAGATGCTTTGAAGAAACAGTGCTGTTGTAATGTGTGTTCTTCTGCTGAGCTCTTCCACAGTACATGTATACACAAGTGCAGACATGAGAAGAGAACAAACATGAGTCTCTGAACTAATTGTTTACCTCGTGTCCTTAAAATTTAATAAAGCATTGGTCTTGGTTTTTAAATCTGTTTGCTGTTGGCTGATTGAAGTTTAGCAGCTCTACTGGTCAAGCCTGTTGCTTTTAGCTACAGGACCCCCACCTCCCCCCATTAAGGGTAGGAGCGGTGCTGGCCATATATCTCATGGCTGCTGCACAGCACTGCCTACTGAGCAGATGGCTCATCTGAGGTGGCTTTGATAAATCGAGTGAGTTACCTGCAGCCTAGTTCATTAACCAGCTCTGAACAGTGGGAGTTGTGCTATTCATATCGCTGGTGGTCTATCTTGCATGCTGTCTGTCTTCTTCCCTACTTGTTGCCTCTTGGTCAGTATTTAAGGTATGAGTGTACCTGCTAATGCCCTGCATGTATACAGTAGGTGTGCTGTGTAAATAATTAATAGGGTTTACATGTCTCGAGTCTTGTTGAAGTGGGTGAGGGTAACTGAAGTTGAATGACGATAGAAGATATATAGTACTGGATTTGCATCTAATGAAAATCTAGATTTTGTTAGAGCTTTTAGACATCTCCCCTGTGGTAGCTGAAGCCAGCTTTCCCCAAGACTTGGTCAGACTGATTATCCAGAGCTATCCCTACCTTAGAGCTAGCCCATTTGCCTGCTGTGGACTCATTTGATTTTTAAAAACAATAATTTTTGATAGGCAATGAGGATTGGTCATAAGGGAGTACCTATGGATCCACTAATCATTAGAACGTCTTTCATGAGAAGAGTCTCAGAGCTGCATTAAAGCTGTCTTGACAACCTGCAGGGAAAAGGCTTTGGTTTGTCTCTGTGCTTGTAACTATAGCACATCATCTCTGAATCCTTAACTTCTCAGTTAGACTTTGGCCAAAGGTCATAAGTTAGGCTGTAGGGCTTTGTTAGGCAAGAATTGATATGTGATGCAGTTCTCCTTCAGATTAGTGTATATGTGGCTTTTAGCATTAAAAGGCATTTTTGTACAGTATTTCAGCTGGTAAATGAGTTCTCTTCTGGCCTGTTAGAAGGAAGCAGTCTCAGGTGTAGGTCAAATGCTACTGCCACAGGATATGAGGTATTTCTTTGCTTATCCTGTGACTTGAAGAAGACTATTAAATGTTTTTCTCCCTTTACAGCAGTCTAGTGTTCTTGTCTCTAGAGATAAAAAATGAGCTAAATGAATTCTATAGCATTGTTAGTGCTGGGTTAAATAAGTACAAATAAATGCAAGAAGCTGTAGTGGCTTCAGGCTACTTAAGCTAGAATTATCTTAACATGGCAAATACTTGACTTCTGTTGGTGTTTACTCAAGAGGATATTAAGAATAAAAGGATGGAAGAAAAGTGGCTGTTAATTTCTTTGATAGTATTACATTGTCTGCAAGTACTTGATCTTCATCTACACCAATATTTTAGCTTTCTAAAGTAGAAAGCCTATTTAATATGGAGGCAACTGGATTGATAACATTGAGACAAAAGCATTGATAAATGGATTGCAAGGATTATCTATTAATAGTCATGCTTTAGCTTATATTTTGGTGGCCCAAGTTAGTAGTAGAGCACAAGCTAGGTGTCAGGGTATTAGTTGACAACATTGAAAATAGTTCACTATAATTATTCACTATTGTCTTCATATTATAGATGTATATAGGCATTACTCCTGTTCATTTAAAGGCTGGGTTTCTGTGCATTGGTTTTTGATGTTAACTGGACGGGAGATCCAGTTGGGTTGAAGGTGACTGACAAGCTGGTTGCTCTGATAGTGAAATTTAAGACCTAATTTGTTCCTGCTGCAAGTCCCACATTGACACCCCCCCTGCCCCCCAAGATTCTGTAAATTTGTGTTTAAATAAATGTTTTCTGGTAGTCCTGGATGCCTTTATGGAAGTCATAGTCATAATGATCTCAGCTGACAAAGCTGTATTTCTGGTATATGTAGCAGAGGTGGTCTTGCGGTACAAGTGCAAAAGCAGCTTTGGGGGTTCAACTAGTTCCTGTGTTTTATTGTATCATATGTTGGCAGCACTGCGGAGCTGAGCGTGTTTACAGTAAGAATAGATGTAATCCTGCATTTCAATACGGGCAGACTGCTCTTGAGTACTTGGAGAACAGAGGATCACTCTGAGATAACTGTTAATGTTTACCTACTATTTCTTCTTGGACTGCTTTGTTTAGATAACAAGGAGGTAGTGGCTGAAGGGAAAACTTCATGCAGAAAGGTAAGAAGTGGAGTTGGAATAAGGGAAGGGGATGGTATAAGACTATTGCAAGACAATATGACCTGTGACAAATGAGACAATCCAGGTCTCCTTCCAGCTGGAACTTGGCAGTTGTGCATACAGTCAGAATCCTCACAGTCAGTGGGGCAAGAGTGGTATGTGAAGAGGGATGTTTAACCATAACTCTAAAAGTATAGCTGGTGTTGCCCAGTAAAGAGAAACTTCTGATACAGGACCTGGGCTTTCATTGTGCCTGTTTGTTTTAGTACCTTTTATTTTCAAAAGCTGTGATACTGTGTTTTGTGACAATCTTGAATATAAAACTAATTTGCAAACATCTTTCTCCTGTAGAATGCAGCTGCAAAGGTTGCAGGAGAGCAAAAACCATGAATTCAGTCAGGTCTGCTGTAAGACAAAGAGGTAGCAGATGGGACCAAAGACCTTAATGCCAGTTGAGGGATGCCTCACCAAAGAGGAGGAGGTTCAACCTGATTGTCTTTTAAGGCTCCCATTTTGCACTGGGAAAAATATTTGCAATTGCATTTCTTCCTCTCACATTTTGAAAAGAAAGCAGTATTTGAAGTAATTTTTTTCAGAGAAGGGTAATATAGGAAGGTCTCCTTTAGAAGGGTACTAGATTGTGGTGAATCTCATGTTTACTGATTTTAACACACCTATATCTTTTAAATAAAAAGCTGAGTCCTCTGTAGATCTTACAGCAATATGGGCTTTGCATAATTTTGATTCCATGATTGTTAGTTATACCTTTTTCCTATTAAAATTCCATAAACATGAATTGACTGACTCATCACTAAAGACTTTAGGTTTATTCAAATAACATTATAGCATGGATTAAAAGGCTGGAAATTGATTATTTTTGTTTGTTTGTTTGTACTGCATGTGTTTGCATGCATGTGCGTACTATTTCCTGACTCTGAGGCATGCTATTGGCAGCTTGGAAATGATAAAAATTAACTGGAAACTGAAAATTATCTTAGTAAATTATTAGAGGTTAAACTATGGTCTCCCTAGCTGCTGAGCTGCTTGGAGAATTAATTCCCTTCCCAGTCTGTGGTAGAGAACACGAATCTTTGATTATACAAGCTAAGGGAATATATTTAAAAGAACCTACAGCTACTGTTTCATTATTAACAAATGCCTGTTAGAACAATTGTCTTCCTGTCCCTGCAGACAGTTCTATGCACATCTGTCAAGGTTTGCTATAATGAAAACAAACTGGTGCTTGATGCAAGTGTTATCTCAGGAAGCTTTTGAACAGGCTCTTTATATACATCTTGAAGGGACAAATCCTGAAGGAGGGCAAAGAGCTGGCTTCTGAACAATGTCCAGCTAAGAACAAAAGAACAGAAATCAGTTATGCCTGCAATTCTGGCTGGAAAATACTCTGAAATGCAAGTGGCTGTGGTAGTTAGTATCCTGCTCATTATCTGCATTTGGAAAGTTGCTTTCATGATGGGGGAAAACTGAGCTTGAACTAGTGGGGCTTGATACACCAGTGAAATGATCTTAAACCACTTGAATATACTGTGTGACAAACTGATACAAGAGCTGCATTTTCAGTGTTCAACCACTGTTCTCTGAACAGCAGCCTCAGGGAGAAGGGATTAAATCTTTTCATTAGATGCTGCCCCCACTAATCTGATATGTTTTGAGTCAACATGCTAAAGCTTTTTAACTTTTTAGAATGAAATAGCAGGTAAGCTAATACTGGGTGGAATGGTGAGGCGTAATAGGTGATGAGCTCAGTTGATACTGAATCTATCCTGAAATTACTCAGTTTAAGTGTTTAAACAAAAAGTCTTATTTCTGGTTTAAGGTACTAAGAATCCAAATTATTATGTAAAAATACAATTTATGTCTAAATATAGCTGCAAAGGACTACATTCAAGTTTTTTAGAATCATTAGTGGCTAGAAGACTTCACTAGTTGCTAATAGGTGTGGTTTGTGGCCACTACTCATGAAGTCACCAGAGCAGGAACAAATGCGCTTAAGCCAGTTGTATTTGGTTTCTGGCTTGTCCTTCTCATTGGCTTGCCAGAAACCTGGCCTATATAGTTACTTTCCACATTGAAGTAGAATGGAGAGATAACTTGCTTTATTGCTAGTTATTCATTTGGTGGAACTCGTAATTTTTTTAACAACTTGAGGCACTCTGAGCTATGCTTGTGGCTGTGGGCACTGTGCTGGCTTCCAGTGCTGCACTGCATTTGTTTTACTGGCCCACTGACCATGTGAAAGAAAAATGCCTTGCTGGCCGCCAACTGGTAGATAACACATTTAAGCAGCGACTTTGTGTAGAATGATGGTGCTACAGGTGCTCAGGACACAGTGAAATGAATGTGGATTTGTGAGCACAGGCACAGGAGTGACTTAAAGTCTGAACTTGAGTAGTGCTAAGCTGTGTAAACTTCTCTACAGAGTCTTTTTCCTTGAGGAGCACAAATCTCTTGCTACCTACAGAAGGAAAAACAGTGAATGTGGTGTTCAACTGTGTCAAAAATATATTTCTGGCCTCCAGAAGTATTTGCATTTCACAAATAAAAATGAAAGCATGAAAATGCAGTAGAACACCTTTTAAAAAAAGAAAAAGGTTGACATCCTGATGCTCAGCCTGTGTCTTCAGATCTGTCTCTGTAGCTGTTGGTCCCTAGCATGTGCTCACCACTTCTAGTCCTGGGCTTTGTTAGCTTGATTAGTTGCTGAGAAAGAAACTTCAACTTAATCATAGTAGAACTGTGTTGTGTTGAAAGTAGACTGTTAAAGAGAGAATATTTGGTGGTTGAACAATATGCTCTGAAAGAGGCTTGCATAAAATTTAACTTGAAAGAGTTATGTTCATCTGTGGCCTGTGCCCTTGCTAGGTGTGTAGGGACCTGTTAGAATTTGAGAGATTAAGACTTAAGTCTTATCTTTAAACTGAAGATTTTCCAGTGTTCTACTCAAAATGATTTATCCACTTTTATTCCCGAGAGTGTGTATGCTAGGGAAGAGCCAAGGCAAGCTAACTAGGGCAGAGCTATCCTGTCTGGATGAGCTTCGGTGCACAGGTTCCCTGACAGCCTCCTTTCTGCTCATGTGTGCTTTGACTAGCAGTAGTAGTAATTCAGGCCCCTGTTTCACTGTTCAGCCAGCATGTTTAGATACCTTCCTAACATGCAGTGCCCTTGAAGATTCATTTCAGCACAGCAAGACACTGAACTGTAATACCCTCCAAGAAAACCTTAACTTGTGCAAGTAGGAAAAAATTACTTCCAGTTTTTTTTAAAAACTGTTGTTAACTCTGGGTATACACATATTTGCAGTTGGACTGCAGTTTTGCTTTACATTTTTTAAGAATTTTTTTCTCCTTTGGAGACTTGGAACTGTAGGAGCAAAGTAGATGTACAGTTGAAAATCCAGAATGTATGGTTTAACTTCAAATTATTTTATAATAAGGATAGCTGCAAAGCTTTGAACAATGATTCTGGTTAGCACTGTTGAAAAGTCTGGTCACTGCAAGCTTACACCTCTGTTCAATGTGAGGTTACATTAGAAATGTAAAGTAACTGTGCAGTGAGGTGAGAAGATGGGAGCAATGCCTACTTTGTTCATGTTTTTGATGGAGTCAGCTGTCAGGACTAGATGGAAGTGGAAGTTTGGATGCAGAGCTAGTCACAGCAGTACTCTTAGGAGCAGTGATGTCTGCTGTAGCAGCTTTGGCCCACAGAGACCCAAAAGGAGCTGATGGCAGGTTGTTTTGAGGAGTCTGGGCTACCTTAATGTGTAAAATCAGGGAGGTGGGGAGGGGGAGAAGTTTGTGTTCTGCTTGATTAAGAATCACCCTTTAAAAGTTTGTTTGTTCTAGTCCATAATCTAACAGTAAAAGATGTATTTTTAAAAAAGTGTATCCCAAAAAGGTATAGAATAATAGCTAAGGGATGTGGTTGGGTTTGTAGGGAATAAAGGTCAGTGAAGGTTTAAGACTTGCTTGAATTCTTGGGGCTGAGTTTGTGGGCACCCAAAATGTTCAGAAATGAACTCTTAAGTGCTGTTGGTAAAATCTGTTACCTAAAGACCTGTTCATTAATAAAATTCTTAATAGTATCTGTGACTCAAGAATAGCTCAGTTTTATGAATGGTATGGCCTGGTACTCATTTGTGATGTACTGATCTCAGGCAGGAATGCTGGAAACAACTGGGAAGGGCCTGGTGCCTGTCCATTGAAGTTCTAGTGTGCTGCTGAGGTGCTGCACAGCTCCAACTCTAACCTTAGCCAGCTGTGCTTAATCCCCTGGCTGCAATAAAGTAAACCTCTGGTGGTGGCTGGGTGTGCTGAGATGGAGTGAACACTTCTGAATTAGTTAGAGATTTTTTTTTTCTTGTAATGTGCTTATGTTGTTGACTATCTAAAATATTTGCTCTTTGGTGGTACTTCCTTAGTAAATAATTTAGCTGTGTGTTCCTGGCCTATACTAGCATATAGTTCTGTTTATTAGGACAAACAAGATGGTGAAAATCACAAGGTGACTTCAGGAGCAGATAAAAGTGTATATATATATATATAATACTATAACTGACCTGTTATTTAGTCACACAGTATGGTGTTCAGGCATCAGTGATTTCCCTGTGGAAGGAATGGGGTAAAGAATTACCTGTCTTTTTGTTCTGTTTGTCAGTTTGTGGGTTTTAGTTGAGTCCTTCTGGTCCTTTCATATGCACACTAAGTGGGATATTTGGTGAATAGTAAACTGGCAAAAAAACCTGTTATGGAAGTGTTAAACCTTCAAACTTACTTTCAAGTCTGCTGTTACACTAGAATAAATGTTGGTCTCAATGACTTCTACTTTAAATGTTCTCACTAAACTTGATATAAAAACATCTATTACATCAGGGCTGAACTTCATCACTAAAGCAAATTCCGAGTACTTGCAGCTTTTATGATACTTCTCATCAGCCTTATGTTGAGCCTCCAGCTCACTTTCAAGGTAGCAAGTGGGGAGATGAACCGGCATTGCAGAACAATCAAGCTGTGATTGCAGACAATCCTGAAAATGTGACATGTATTTACTATAAAGGGTCAAGGGTGAGCAGATGAATTTTTTACAAGAACAAAAACAAGCCTCAAACTCCAAGTCTCAGCATTGTGGTGCCTAAAAAAAGGATTTGTAATGTTTCGGTGTCTGACTTGTTTTTTGGTTTTTTTTTTTCTGGAACTGGCAGTACAGAGTTGCTGATATTCAGCATTATGTGTGGAAGGATTTCCAATAATAAAAAGCAGTACTGATGCAAGGCAGTACACAGTTGATGGTAAATATGCCAACAGTATTAGCCTAAAATGCCTCCTACTTGTTCACAGTATAATCAATATACTGTGAACATGGCTTACTTGCTTAGAGGGGTGTGCACAAGCCATGGAAGGGTATGAAGCTGTAGGGACAGACAAGTTCAGAGAGAACTGGATCACTTTGAGAAGTACCATGCAATTTGTGTGGACGAATGTGTTTTTTTTATCTTGTACAATTTAGCAATAGTCACAAAAATCCTGGAGGTTAGTGCAAGGTATCTTTTGTATGATACTCTTGTTTTGTTGATGTTTCTATAGATAATGTGTAATAACTTCATACTTGGCTTCAGGACAACAAACCAAAACTAGACAATATAGAAAATGTCATGATAGCATGGTTAAGTCAGTCTCCCTAGTTCCTACACTGAGTATACTTGTCATGTCTATTACATCTATCAAAGAAAAAATAAGTTGTCTTGAAAAATTTGAACTTACAGTACCAGTGCAATCTAAGTGTTTAGATGAGGCTTTTTGTCTTTGAAAAGAAATAATAAAGTTGAGTGATCTGATTGTATCCTCGTATAATAACATATTTTGATCAAGGACTCTATAGCAGATTTTTGTCCTGAATACTTAGTTCAGGCTCACTGATCCAAAGGTGGACTTCTTGTCTGGAGTGTTTGTATAAGCTACCAAGTTTGGAAAGATCTGAGGAGGACTTTGTTAGAGACAGTGCAGTATAAATACTTACATAAGAAGTATTGTGGCTAACTTGTGTTGTGCCTGCATCTCAAACGATGTTAGGCAGATATTACCAAGACCATGTGTTTAAGCAGCAGCGGAGCCTTTGTAATATGGTGGATTCAGGGATGACTGTGGTGACTGTGAAGTGGTAGAGCATAAGTGGAGCCAAGGATGGAAAGCAATTGACACCTTGCCAGACAGATTCTGGGCCTGGCTAGTCTGGTGCTACTGGTTTACTCACCTCTGCATGTGGTAGCAGTGCTTCTGCTGTCAGATCTCACTGGTCTGGAGAAGGTGAGATAAGCAGTTTTGGTTAAAGACACATTTTTGCTTCATATGTCCTATAGTAGGGAACTGCTAATGTGGTTAGCCTAGTCAGATGGTGAGCTTGTACTGGCTTGAGTAAGAAAAACAGTACAGCTATATGCAGAAGACAGTCGGATACAATACTGTCTGATGGATTCATCTGTGTAGGGAATAGATAATGTTCTCAACCATTGTTCTCAGATGTTTTCCTCATGCATTATGCAACACACTTCCCTAATGAAAGCTGGATAAGATCAACTAAAATTTTGAGTTACCTTCCTCTCCTGAGGAAAAAGCACTTACTTGTAGCTAACAGTGTCTTCATGGTTTCCTGTCATTGTCTTGCTCATAAATAAGTGATACCATTACATGATTATCTCTTACCAAGCTCAGTTGTGCCAATTGCCAGGTGATGTTCTGACTTTCTGCCCCACCAAGCTTCCTGTTGGCCATAAGAAATGGGCTTGATAGACCCCTCACATCTGGAGTCTGGCTTTGCACAGGCATGAACAGAACCAAACTCCAGAGTTGATGGTGTAATGTTAGAGTGTTGATACCTTCAGAAAGACTGAACTGACCAAGCTGTAGTTGGTGGTTAACCACCTGTGGTGGTTCTTGTCAGATTTCCCTGCTAATGTGGTCTGGCTTTTTCAGAGCACACAGCTCTCCTAGTGTAAGTGTACTCCCTTGCTAAAAATAGCTGATGTATCACTGAAGCGGGCCTAACAGCCCCAGGGAAATGTTCTGCAGATGCAATACTTCATTGGGATAGCAACTTCAGGTGTAGTCCCAAAAGCCAAATCCTCACATCCTCTTAAGGCTGTCTTCTGAGGCTTTAAGCATGCTGCTGCTGTTTCCTTTTCTATTCCCCCTCCAGAAAGCAAGCAAATAGTCTGGAGGGGCGGTATGGGAAGGATGGGGAGACAGACTGCTAGGGAGGAAGGACCCTGAAAAGCTGCTCTAGAGACACATCTACATACATGGGCCTTAGAGGCGCACACTAATGGGGTTACTATAGGTGAAAAGAAAATGAAAACTCTTTCCTTCTGTAGAGAAGGGGATTTTTTTAACTAGCTGAAGTGATAGCTAAATTAATTTTTACCCTTTTCATTTGAGAGCCAAAATACTTTGCAATTAAATGTGTTCAGAGGTAAGGAAAACGAAGTTAAAAAAATAATCCTTTATACTTGCAAAAATGAATGGATCTCATGACCCATAATATCACAGATAGCATTTCCAGTACAGAACTGTATCTACTATATCTTTCTATTGGGGTTTTGCTTGGAAACTGTGTTGAAACCTGGTGTGGGAGGGTCAGAGACCAGGAACTGGACAGGTGGTTGTTTCAAGTGCTGGAATACAGGATGGTGCTGAATTTTGCTGAAGCATATTAGAATGTTCCAGCAAAAGCCACAGCTGTCTCTGTGCATGGGTATACACAGGCACCTACTGCACGCTCTCCTTCTGTGAATCCAATGTGAAGCAGTTGGAAAGTGCAAACATATATTTCACAGATTACCATGGGGATCACTTTAATCAGCTTTGAGACCTGCTAATGCTGTAGAGAACTCTGAAGGACTGCTGCTGTTTTCATCTTCGTGCAGCCAGTGCAAGAAGGAATGAACATCATGTCTCTGTGCCGTCGCTGGAAGAGATGCTTCGCTCTAGGTAACTGTACAGTCAGCAGCTGGTTTTGTTGTGCATTACACTGAACTGTGGGTGGACAAAATTAAGAACAACAGCTTTGGGAGTGTTTTAGAGCAAAAGGTCAGTATGTATTGAGTAAATCTTTCTAATCTAGTGTTGGCTAGAAGCCAATGTTACAGGCCTCTGGGCTTTTAGCAGAAGAATACAGATAGCTTTACATCATCAGCATATAAATGGGAAAACATTTCTTTTTCTTGTTTAAATTGTTCTCTTAGAAATCAAGATCAGCTGTGCTTGCAGCTGATATAGCTGTTATTAAATTGTTACAGGAACAGATGCATTACAGAAATGAAAAAAAGCACTTGTATGCCAGAATGCTAATAGAATTACAATGTGCCAAAGTTATTTTTAGCTTCAACCAATATTAATACAGGGAAACAAGTCTTAAAGGTGGGAGGAGAGGAGGCTGTAACTGCCCTCTTCTGAGGATTAGCTATGACTGTCAGTTGTGCTAAGGAGACTTCTGATGGCTGTTCTTGAAATATTCCACTATTCACCTAACTGTGCTTGATAGTTATGTACATGGCCCACCAATAGGATTACTTGTCATGGTTATCCAAGGTGTATGTGACAAGTGCTAGAATTCCAGGATGTTCCTTGAGCAGTGGGATTAATCAGAGGAGAGATTCTTACTTTGGTTTGAAGTATAAAAATTCAATTTAGCTGTAACTTCTGCCACCTCATGTTCACTTTTAAAAACTGCTATAACAATCAAATCTCTGATAATTTTCAGGAACTGCAAATGATACTGGAAGACAGTAGAATTGCCATTGTGCATTGTCAAATGCAATGGTTTCAGTATTAAACTAAGGTTTTTTCCTTTGTATAGGGAGATTTCTTGAGATGAAAAGACAAAAGGAACTTCTTAGTAAAGTTGTCTTCATCTCAGAGGCTGCAAATGCATGCAGAATGGACACAGTAGGTGTTTCTATGTGCTTCATGGTGGAATTGGCATTTGCACTGTTGCCTTGCATATAAAATGCTTCTAAGTTACATTAAATAAGGAGCTCTAAATACAGTGTCCCCCAAACTTTAAAAAGCTGAAGATATGTTTAGTGCTTTCTAATGTGTTCAAATATATTTTGAGCCTGACTGACAGTTAGTAGGCCATGCTGATCCAGGAGTTAAAGAAAAATAAAAATTGTGAAAAGAGGAGCAAAATGTTCATGTGTGACATTACCAATAGTTCCCCAAAGTCTCAAAACTGTAACCCTGAAGAATGCCAGTGCATGATACATCAAGTCTTTGCAGAACCAGTACCTCCATTACCTCCTTCAAAGCTGTTTTACTGCTGCTTCTTATGGGGTTTGTGAAAGTTATGGGCTGTTAGTTGGAAAAAATTGATGACAAATTTCTTGTAGGATACCTTGGTGCCTTTATAGTATTTGCGAAGTTGTTGGAAATCTGGAGCATATGGAACTCATAAGTAGCTTTCAGAGTTGAATTGGAGTTTGAGAAATGCCCATTGTTTGAACCAGTACTTAGAAAACCTATTGCATGTCAAGTGTTTTGATTTGGACTTGAGGGGTTTCAGGGACAGCTTGGGAGGCTCCTCTGGCTTACTGGAGCTGCAGTACTTCTTGACTACTTAAAATTCTGGTGTTGAACGGTAGTTGCTGAAGCTGAGTATTCAACCTTGTGTCAGGCTATTAGATCTAATTTATCTGCTGCCTGAAATTTATTTGTTCAGACCCCAGATGTATCATTGATTCTCATAAATTGGATAGAATGTTATATACCAGAAAAAAACCTGGTTGAAATGCAGGTTATGGTGACAAGCTGCTAGACAATACACAAGTGAATTTGGACAACAACTCAGGAACGAGTGGGATAGGAATGAAGCTTATAAAAATGCCATTTTTGTCCAGTGCAGTATGGGAACTTAACAGCAAACGATTTGTTTTAACTGGTGTCAGTTACTAGTGCCCTGGTGTTTTTTTGTAAACTTAGTCTGGAAGTTGGGGTAGGAAAAGGGTCTAATTTATTTTTACTTGCCAGGGATACAGGTTCAGCTGACAGTTGTGGTTATAAAGCATGAGGCAGAATAGATTATGTTGGTCTCATGCAGTTTCATTAGCTCAGTATTAACAGCTGAAGTTGCTTCTTTTTGACATTAAGTGAGCAGGTACAAAATGACTTGGGAGATGGAGAAGAGCTATTTTAGGCAAAGTGCTATTCCTCTTGTGGTCTCACCAAGGCTGCATATGAGGTTTGTTAGAGGAATAGAAAGAGGCATTCATATTAACAGTCAAAGAAGCAAAAAGAAATGCACCAAGGAGACCATAACTTGGACAATAAGCAACCGTAGGCACCTTTGGTCTTCCATACCTGACTATTCTGATAACTCTGAGACACACTGTATTTGTGCATGATTATGCATCTTAATTTTCTTCTCTGTATATAGTTTCTGCTAAACTATATACTCCTGCAGTAGCATAACCCTGGTTGCTGCATTTTAATTCTTTGAAGTGTCTTTAGTGTTCTGCTAGGAATCTGTTCTGTTTGGTAGTGACAACATTTAGCTGCCTCATCCAAATGAATTTGGGCGTATGCACCAAAATCCAGGCTCCAGCTGTCTCTGCATCATGCAATTCACCCTCAATTGGATTGTGAATGGCTTTTCAAAACAAGCTGTGTTATGTGCCTTGAACTTCTTGGACTTAAGAACTTTCTGGTTTGCAATTTAAGGTTATTTAGAAAGACCTTCAGTGTTGTCAAATTTAGCTTAAATTGGGGATAAACAGAAGGAAGTAATGTAACTTAAGGCATATATTTCTATTCAAGTTTACATTAACAGGACCAAGCAAATGGAGTTCTTGTTCTCACTTTTGTAATTTCAGAGGTTGCTTTTGTATCGGCTAAGGCTACAAGTCCTTCAGAAATGTGTGCAGTTCTAGTCACCTACTGTAAGAGCTACTAATGCTGTGTGTCTGTTAACAAGATCAATCAAATACTGATCTACCTATACTGTGAGTATCTCTGCATCTATCATAACAAGGCAGCTTTTCTATAGCTACATATGAGTGGCAAATCAGTTCTCCGTGGATTGACCAGTATATCCAAGCTTTTATTTGGCTTAGCTGAACTCCCAATTTATAGCAGCCCTCTTTGTGCTGATCCTTGAAGTGCACTGTTAGGTATTAGTACTGTAAGATTTGTAACACATAAACGTTCTTGTAGACTGGACTAAAGAATCTCTTTAAGACTGACAATTGTATGCTGTGTGTCTAGTCTCTAGTCTTCAAAGTAAGCAAGCCCAAACTAGTGGCCACTTGCCTGTGCTGTGGTTTTGACTGATTCAAAGAAATTATCCCCAGGATTGTTCTTGGAGTATACTGACAAGTGATCTCTTTCCAGCATGATGACTTCTTTCAGGAAAGCTTGATAGAAGTTCCTCCTGCATGGCAGCATCTCTTACAGAACAATTCAGTCTGCTTTTATAGGCAACTACTCACAGAATCATCTAGGTTGGAAAAGACCTTGAAGTTCATCCAGTCCAACCATTAACCTAACATTGACAGCTTCCAAATATACCATATCTGCCAGTCAACCTGACTCTTAAACACCTTCAGATATGGGGACTCATCACCTCCCCGGGCAGCCCATTCCAATGCCTAACAACCTGTTATGTAAAGAAATGCTTCCTGGCATTTAGACTAAACTTTCCCTGGTGCAACTTGAGGCCATTACTTCTTGTCCTATCGCTTACTACTTGGTTAAAGAGACTCATCCCCAGCTCTCTGCACCCTCCTTTCAGGTAGCTGTAGAGGGCGATGAGGTCTCCCCTCAGCCTCCTCTTCTCCAGACTAAACACCCCCAGTTCCCTCAGCCGCTCCTCGTACGACCTGTGCTCCAGACCCTGCACCAGCTCCGTTGCCCTTCTCTGGACACACTCGAGTCATTCAATGTCCTTTTTGTAGTGAGGGGCCCAAAACTGAACACAGGAATCGAGGGGTGGCCTCACCAGTGCCGAGTACAGGGGTCAGATCCCTTCCCTGTCCCTGCTGGCCACGCTATTGCTGACACAAGCCAGGATGCCATTGGCCTTCTTGGCCCCCTGGGCACACTGCTGGCTCCTGTTCAGCCGGCTGTCAATCAACCCCCTCAGGTCCCTCTCTGACTGGCAGTTCTCCAGCCACTCCTCCCCAAGCCTGTAGCGCTGCTGGGGGTTGTTGTGGCCCAAGTGCAGGCCCCGGCATTTGGCCTTATTGAAGCTCCTCCAGTTGGCCTCAGCCCATGGCTCCAGCCTGTCCAGGTCTCTCTGCAGAGCCTCCCTACCCTCGAGCAGATCAACACTCCCACCCAGCTTGGTGTCATCTGCAAACTGACTGAGGGTGCACTCGATCCCCTCCTCTAGATCATCAATAAAGATGTTAAACAGGAGTGGCCCCAAAACCGAGCCCTGGGGGACACCACTTGTGACTGGCCACCAACTGGATTTTACTCCGTTCACCACAACTCTTTGGGCCTGGCCATCCAGCCAGTTTTTTACCCAGCAAAGCGTGTGCCCATCCAAGCCTTGAGCAGCCAGTTTCACTAGGGGAATGCTGTGGGAAATGGTGTCAAAGGCCTTACTGAAATCAAGGTAAACAACATGCACAGCCTTCCCCTCATCCAATAAGCAGGTCACCTTGTCGTATAAGGAGATCAGGTTTGTCAGGCAGGACCTGCCTTTGATAAACCCATGCTGACTGGGCCTGAGCATCTGGTTGTCCATTATATGACTTTTAATGGCACCTGAGATGACCTGCTCCATGATCTTCCCTGGCACCGAGGTCAGACTGACAAGTCTATAGTGTTCTGGATTGTCCTTTCTGCCTCTCTTGTAGATGGGTGTCACATTTGCCACCCTCCAGTCCAATGGGACCTACCCGGTCAGCCAGGACTGTTGGTAAATGATGGAAAGCAGCTTGGCGAGCACACCTGCCAACTCCCTCAGCACCCTAGGGTGTAACCCATCCGTCCCACAGACTTGTGTGCATCCAAGTGGTGCAGCAGGTCTCTGACCACCTCCTCTTCAACTGTGCTGACCTCAGTCTGCTTCCCCTCCCCATCTCCCAGCTCATGAGCCTGGGTGTCCAGGGAACAGCCAGTTCCACTGCTACAGACTGAGGCAAAGCAGGTGTTGGGCACCTCAGCCTTTTCCTCACTATGAGGGAGATTTTCCCTAATCCTCCTTTTGCTGTTAACGAATTTATGGAAACATGTTTTGTTACCCTTAACAGCTGCAGCCAAGCTGAGCTCTAGCTGTGCCTTGGCTCTCCTAATGTTCTCCCTGCATAACTTCACTACATCTTTATAGTCTTCATGAGAGACCTGCCCCTCTTCCAAAGGCAAGAGATTCCCCTTTTGTTCTTGAGATCCAGCCAAAGGTCCCTGTTTAGCCAGGCCCGTCTCCTTCCCCGCCTGCTTGTTTTCCAGCACACGGGAACAGCCTGCTCCTGTGCCTTTAGGACTACTCTCTTGAAGTATGACCAGCCTTCCTGGACTACCATTTCCTTCAAGGCAGCCTCCCAAGGGATTTTGTTAATCAGTCTTTTGAACAGGTCAAAGTTACTCATGAGTTTTAAGCAATTTCTGAAATCTGAGTATTATGACATTGGTTAACGTTCCTGTCCCATGGTACCTTTCTTAGTCTAGTTCATTTCTATAATCTACATGCATTGCACAGCTATGAAGAAAGGAGAGAAGCAACTGTGGCAGGTGCATCCACCCAATGAAAATGGGGCTTCTTGGCTGCTGAAGTGTAGCAGCTCAGGGCTGCCTTTGTTCTCAGGGCCTCATGGTAATTGGGGCCCTTGGCTAATGGGAGCCACTATTGACTACAGGCCAGATTGGGCCTGGGTATAAATGGAGTCCCCTGGGAGCCATTCTGGGAGCAGCAGCTGCGGTCCAGGACTCTCCCCTTGGGTCAGGACGCTGCCCAAGGAAACTCCTCGAGGGGCCTTGGGTCGGGATGCTGCCCTGAGCAGGTCCTCGAGGTTGAGAGCCCTCACTTCTCAGGTGAGTGATAGTGTTTTGGGTTGTCATTAAACTCTAAGGAGTGGCGCTTTGTTATGGGTTTTGGGTTGCTTAAACCCTAGGGAGTTGAGCTTTGTTACTTGTTTCGGGTTGCTGTTTAACCCTAGGAAGTTGTTCTGTTCTTCTCTCACAGACATTTGAATCTGTAATTTATGGAGAGCTAGTTAATTCTGTTAATAATTTTTTTTTGTGATTGGTGGTTTATTTGAGAGTCTCCGTAACAGTTACAGGCCTGTGTCTGTTTTAATTTCCTTTGCAATATCTGGGTTAGCTTGATTGACGACAGTTTGCATGTTGGAATTAAGAAAAAAAGCATCCTTTGCTCAGTCATCTCTTGTCATGCTTCTGAAGTTTTATTTACTCTTAATATCCTTTTGGGGGCTACTGTCTTCATCTGCATCTCAGTTTCTTTATTGGTCTGTATCTAGCATTGCAAAAAAATCCTATCTTCTAATCTGATTTTTTTTTTCTGCTGTGCATAATATTGCTTCTCTTCCTTGCTGTGCATCTCTTAAAACATCTGTTACAAAGGTGTGGATGTCTCTTTGTATTCTGACTTGACCAGAGGAGTTATCTGCTAGCTTTAAGTCTCATTGTCCTGAGCTGGACTTGTAATAGGACTGTTCCATAGTACTTTCAGGTTGCTTGACCTGAACATAGAATCTTTGCACTATAGTATTAGCTGTTGACAGACATATGTTCAGGTTAACCTTTTAAGAATAAGATCTTGTAGAAGAACTCTAATATAATGTTGTTTTGTTCCTATAGTATTCTGGTAGTTCTGCTGGAATATTTGACTATGTAAAACAAAAAAACAACTAAAAAACAACTAAAAACCACAAAAAACCCCAACAACCCACCCAAACCAACCATTACAGGCTTTTGGAGAATGTACCTACCAGGTAGAGAGTCAGAACAGTCACTTCTAACTCTTCTGTTTTACATTACCTCTAGCCTGTAAGAAAAACAGTACCTTTCCTGGCACTGCCTATTAATGCTGCTGGTGTGTTTTATTGCACAAGCTGGTAACTGGAGGGGCTTGATCAGACTAAGTGGTCACCCAGTTACTGAAATGCTGATGCAGACATCTAACTGTACTAATTTGTTGTCAGCTTTGTTAGTGTTGTATGGTGGCAAGCATTTCATCCTATTAGTATAAAAAGCCTGTTGCAGGGTTCCTAATGTCTGGAATGATGGGAGATGGAGGGGATAGCTCTTGCTTCCAGTGTCGCAAGCAGTTCCAGATGATATTCTGAAGGTTCCGTGAATGTGTTCTCTCATGTAGCTAGCAACCATCTTCTGTAACTAGAATTTGTTATGGCTTCCTTCTTGTTCTACACCGAAGCACAGAATGTTAGTATTCTACTAAAAATATTTTAACTGCTTATGTTTAGTTCTACTGTTAGCAGAACTGGCACCACTGCCTTTTTAGGTAACTCCCCTCCAACCTGATTAGATGCCACTAGAGCAGATGCTCAGTGCTAGTGAAATGCTAGGCGAAAATAGACTTATTTTACTCCCTGCTCCTTTTTCTTACTCACCACTTGTGTTCCTGTGGAAATCTTAAACTTGTTACTATCACATACAAAAAACTGTTTTTAGTAAAGGGCTTGTTCTAGTTGGCCACAAACCCTGAGGAACTCTCTTGGGAAAGCTGAGGAAAGTTATCCTCTTCCCCTCTATTTTACAACTGCCTGTTAAAATTCACAAGACTGTTCATGTTTCCATGATGAAAGTTAATTGAATACCAGACTCTATCTATACCTGCTGAAAGCTTTAAGTGCCTGAAAGATGCATATTAGTAACATCAATGGTGCTGTTTACAGAACTTGAAAACAGCTTGAAGTACAACAGATCTAAAAAAGCCAACCTACTAAATATATTAGCAATATTTTTTTAGAAAATAATAGCTTCTTTTTTTGATGCAACTTGCTTTACTGCTAAGATACAGGGTGAATGTGATCTGGGCAGGAATAATGTACCATGTTTGCTGCTGCTTTAGCAAATGAAAGAGTCATATCTCTCAACTTCAAGCAGAGCAGCTCTTGCATAGTTCTTGAGAGAACTGCAGTTATTAACTTCAAGGCTGTTGCTGTTATTAACCCTGGTACTTGCATGCGGATGATCTAAGGACATCTTACTTTGCAGATCATATATCTACAAAGAAGGAAGCATGTTTAAAATTACTCTTCAAGAGGTAGAAAATGAAAGCTGCACTGTGAATTATTCGAGAACTTCTTTTCTTTAGACTTGAGTGTGTCAGAACATTTGGCTTACATTGCTGAACGCTGTAGAACTTTTCTAAATTCTAAAAAAATAAAACATTAATGCTGTTCACCAGTTATTTTCACATGAACCAGTAGTAACTCAAGATTAAGGTATATCAGTTCTGGTGGGAGCAAGCACTCCTGGAGGACCTGGTAGCTGAGTTCATGACCTGCATCTCCTGTGAGAACATGCTGTGCTCTGCTTGTTTGACCTCTTCACTTTATCTGCTTGTAGATCAATTTTCAAGTGCATTGCTATTGAACAGTGAAGGCAGCTAATGAAATAGTGTGGGAAAAAACATGTTTCAGGTAAAAATGTTTCACGTAGTCAAGCTTTAAAGTAGTTTTTTATATAGACTTGTTGACAGTTCTCAACTGCAGAATTTCTAATTTGGTGTCATCTTTGGTACTTGGTTTGTGAAGGTCATCCTATGACAAGGATGTTAACCCAAGAAAGTGATGGTGAGTCTGGGGTGATTGTTAAGAGCAAACTTTGTATTTCAGTGAAAGCAAAAAGTCCGAACTTGTCTGCCACCTTTCTAAATATGGGTCTTAACATCTCAGATGCTTAGTTTGCAAACTCTGGGGAAAAGCTGCCTTTCAAATGTCTCTTAATACAGTTGGGGGGAAACAAGCAGCTCTAGCTACTTAAACTTTGACTTGTGACTGTCTAGGCTTAGAATCAGAGTTATTGAGGTTAGAAAGAATCTCTGGAGATAGTAGTCCAACTCTGTTCAAGTGGGGTCAGCTGCTTTAGCTGTGTCCTTTCTACTAGATCCTAGTCCTGCAACCAGTGTGCAAGATCAGTAGGATGATTCTTGGCTTTGACCCTTAGTATTGCTCCCTTAGTATTGCTTTAGGTTCTAAACTTGACATGATGAAGCATGTCTAGTGTACTTGTCTATTAGAAACCTGTTTTTCATAGCTTGTGGTTCTGTTTGTCTTGGTGAGGTACTTAATTGCTCTATTATCACTTGTTCTTAAAAATGGAACACATGTTAGACCAACCAAGCACCTCACCAAGACAAACAGAAGTAGCAACTAGCTGGCTAATCTACTGAAAAGTGGTAAAATTTCAGTAAGAGTTCTCACCAACTATCAGAGTTTGCAAGTGACTCATCTTTAAAAACACTACAGAATTCACAACACTTTATTTACTCAATCAAAGAGAAGCTGTGATTATTACTGAGCAGACATTAAAGAGACAGATACACATGGGAAATGTCATCTTTGCAGGCCCAGTGAAGTAAGAATATTTAAATTATAATTCGTTGCTGTTCATGTGGTAACAAATGCAATGTGAATTTGTCAGTGCATCAAGCCTGGTTTCTCTTAATAAGAGAAAGCTGTAAAATCTTTTGATATATTTTTGTCAAGCCTTAATCCCTTTTTTTTTTTTTTTTTTTTTTAGAAAATAAACTTGTTAAATATTGTGAAGTAAGAGACTTGAAGAAACAAATGGGCTTTATTAAAGGGAGTTTATAATCAAGTTTGACTCGTGGAACTTGTAAAGCACAGTGGGAAACAGTATTAGTTTCCTGCTGTACATGTCTCATGCCTCAGAGTTGAAGCCAGATGTATTGGACACTACTGAAATTCCGTAAGGGTCCAAGTTCCTTAAAAACAGGAAATAATCATAGTGTCTTATTCTAGTAATCATGCTGCTCTACTAGCTCTATACTTCCACAGCATACCAGTGGACAGACTGCTTGCATGTATCCCCTGAGATTTTTTTAATGTCAGGCTTTTTTGGTTACATTTTTGATGTTTTCTGCTCTAGTCAAGTTGACTGAGGCTTTTCAAGGTTTCTTTCCTGAAGATGAGTGGAAATAATCACTTAATAACATGTTTTGATTCTGTCCTGACAACTTTTGATCAGTACAAAAATTCTGCTTTCCTTTGTTCCTGAAGTACAAGTTACCAAGTTGAGAGCATGACATTGGTGATAGATTTACATTATTTTTTGTGGGGGCAGGAGGAATACTGGTAAGAGGACTAGGAAGACCATCAGCAAAGCTCAAGAGATTAATGCCGAGACGACATGCTCAAGTGAAGAGAGCTACCTTACTAGAACACCAAAACCATGTGAGGTTATTCTTGTAGAATCAGCTTCCTTTAATCAAACAGTCTTGACTTCTAAACATGACACTTAGAATGAGTTTAGTCATCTTATACAGGATGTAGGTGTGAGATGATACAGATTTAAGATAAATATAGTTAGAAGATCCAAAATCTGATGTAGCTAAACATACTAAAGGAACAGGCTATGAGGTACAGTGGTCTACCATTAATATGCTACTTGAAGCATGAATAATTTTACCCAAGATAAATTGCACAGCAATATTGCAAGTCCTTGGGCAAATAACAGAAGCAGGTTTTGTGGGAGAGAAACCTTCCCTGAGTAAGAAGTTGGTATGCCCTAAAGTGAAGTCAATGAGTCAGAGCCCTTTGGATACAGGGAAGTAAACACTACTGAGTAAGAGCTGCTCAGACTTCCACTGTTGGAGGTGGTCAAATCTGTGCTGTATTTATCCATAGCTTTTCTGAAACAAGGAGCAGAGTTGAAGTTGCTTTCAGGGCTTTGAGGGGAATGCCTTCTGAAGGTGGTGTAGCCTTTGGGACTGGTGCCTACCAGGAGTGCCTCAGAAGCGGAGGGCTCCTTAAGCTTTCTGAATGCAGGGAAGGAGAGCATCTACAACCAGTAGCAGAGGTCACTGTGTCTGGAGACTTCTGGGTGTGATCTGCTTAGTAACAAGGGAGGGAGGTGGAAGGCATTCCTGATGGCTAGGATTACTGGATAATCTTCCCAAATGAGGCTTATTCCAGTAAGAGTTGAAGCAGCTGACTTGAGCCACTTTGAAAAATGAAAACCTTCTCAGTATAACTGTTTCTATACTCCCAAAAGCCTGCTTTGAAAATATTTCAGTGCATCTAAAGAGTATGGCAAATGCTATTGTCCTTGGGGCACCTATCTTAGAGAGCACCCAAGAGTGTAGTGCATTAAGTAAACCTAAATAGCTATCAACTTTTAGATGTATTGACTCAGTTAATCCTTAAACTTGTGGGACAGCTTCATGATACTTGGCAGTGAAGAGAACTAGTCAGCAGGAGGATTTCAAGCATCAGGAGTAGTAATGGAAAAATGAAACAAATAGGTCTTTGATAAAACAGTTTTTAGAGCATGTTTATTTTAGAATAATTGCACTTCTGTTCTGGAGCTTGACTAGGGCAACAGATGAAAGCTGCTTCCTTGCACTTAATGCTCTTAAGAGTACTGTTTTTTGATCTCCTTTACAGTTACACAACCTGAAATCAATGGGAAAGAACAGCAAGTATCCAGTAGTGCTCTTAGCTCTGTCTTCTGAAGTGGAAAACACCCACTCAGCAAGGTTGAGTGGTCCTCTGTTGTGGCAAGCTTTAGGCTGAGTAACCTAATACAGTATTATAATGGCATCATATTAGATATTTCATTTTATAAATTTGTCTTTTTCACAAAGTAAACATCCAGTTGGTGGATTTTTGCTGTCTGAAATAGTGGCAACTGAAAAGAAAGAAAATCAATTCATGAGCCTCACACTTACAAGTTCAGTTTAATGTTTTCAGAGTATGAATTCACAATGTGCAGCACTTGCCCTGGGCAAGAGACAGTGCAGTAGAAAGCATATTATCGTGTTAATTACATTAGCTTTATTGGCGAGCTACTAGCATTGCGGTTTTTTTGATACTGGACTGTGTTGTAAGTTGAATGGGTTATGTTGCCCTCCAGTGGCTCCCGGCTAGAGGATACAGAGCCTGTTTGCACTATCAATAAAGAATCAATTATTTGTGAAGTCTGGGATGAGAGTAGGATGTCAGTTTAGGTCTATATTCCATTTAATAAAGACAAGTACTGGTGATGTGTGAGAAATTTAGTGTTCAATAAATTAAGGCTGTATTAGTGAAGCTTTTCTCTCAAACTGTAGTTAAGGACATAATTTTAAGGGGCTCTCCTCTATTTGTTGAATCCTTTCAGCCGCTGTCTGATCAGACCACAGTTTGTTGCAGTATCATTTTAGCTTTGTACAGAAATCAGAAATAGCTGCTGGATTTGGCTTCTCCATGTTATCTTTGGTCTTCTCAAATAATGGTAAAATAGCACCTTCATTAGCTGCTTATGAAATGAGTTGTCGTCTTCTTGCCTAGAGCCACCTGGGGAAAGCAATAAATCTCCCTGCAACAACTTTGCTAGTGTTTTGAGGCTCGACAGAGGAGACAGCTCCTTTCCCTTGTATTTTGGCTTTCTTCGAATGCAAAACTAGACAAAGCTTCATAGGCCTCAATTCACTCCGGTCCAGTTGCAGGTGAAAATTACTTCAAGTGAAATACTTCGGCTTTCCAGTGGTAGGTGTAAGGCAAGGTGGTTTGTGCTCTTTCAGCCTAAGCCCGGGGCCTTCCCTTGGCGGTCGGCTGCCCGCGGGCCGCGGCCCTGCCGTGCGGGCTGCCCGGTGGGCGGCGGCCGGCCGCTGGCT